>NC_068443.1:26696986-27001570 GCF_023373465.1 Oncorhynchus keta | reverse complement strand
TACAAATCTGTCATTCTGCCCCTGTTCCTAGGCTGTCATTGAAAATAAGAATTTGTTCTTAACTGACTTGCCTAATTAAATAAAAAAAACTGGAAGGAAAGGCAGCCAAAAGAGGTGTTGGCTTTGGGGATGACCAGTGAGATATACCTGCTGGAGCGTGTGCTATGGGTGGGTGTTGTTATCATGAGCTGAGATAAGGCAGAGCATTACCTAGCAAAGACTTACAGATGACCTGGAGCCAGTGGGTCTGGTGACCAATATGTAGCGAGAGCATACATATTGGTAACAAAATAGATGACACATAGACTGCATCCAGTTTGCTGAGTAGTGTTGGAGGCTGTAAATGACATCGGCAAAGTTGAGGATCGGTAGGATAGTCAGTTTTACGAGGGTATGTTTGGCATCATGAGTGAAGGCTTTGTTGTGAAATGGGAAGTCGAATTTAGATTTAATTGTGGATTGGAGATGTTTAATGAGTCTGGAGTGTTGGACTAGTAACCGAAAGGTTACCTAATTAAATAAAAAAAACTGGAAGGAAAGGCAGCCAAGTCTATAGTCTAGCCAGACACCTAGGTATTTGTAGTTGTCCAAATATTCTAAATCAGAACCGTCCAGAGTAGTGATGCTAGTAGGGCGGGCAGGTGCGTGCAGCGATCGTTTGAATAGCATGCATTTAGTTTTATTAGCGTTAAATAACTGGTTGACCATCCTTTGGCAGCAATAACCTCAACAAAACGCTTTCTGTAGTTGCGGATTCAGACCTGTACAATAGTCAGGAGGAATTCTGGACCACTCCTCTTTACAAAACTGTTTCAGTTCATCAATATTCTTGGGATGTCTGGTGTGAACTGCTCTCGAGGTCATGCCACAGCATCTCAATTGGGTTGAGGTCAGGTGTATTTTCTTCAGTTGAAGTGTTGTTTAGTGTTTTACGTATCGTAGACTCGTCAACAGAGACGTTAGCATGTTCCAGAGATTTCTGTACGTCTAGCTGACACCTCATTGAGCATTCTGCACTGTGCTCTTGCAGTCATCTTTGCAGGACCTCGACTCCTAGGGAGAGCAGCAACAGTGCTGAACTTTCTCCATTTATAGACAATTTGTCTTACCGTGGACTGATGAACATCAAGGATTTTAGAGATACTTTTGTATCCCTTCCCAGCTTTATGCATGTCTTCTGAGATCTATTTTGTTTGAGGCATGGTTCACATGAGGCAATGCTTCTTGTGAACAGCAAATTCAAATTGTTTTTTTTATAGAGCAGGACAGCTCTAACCAACATCTCCAATCTCGTCTCATTGATTGGACTCCAGGTTAGCTGACTCCTGACTCCAATTAGCGTTTGGAGAAGTCATTAGCCTGGGGGTTCACCTACTTTTTCCAACCTACACTGTGAATGTTTCAATTCCATATACCGTAGACAAGACAAATACAATGTGTGTTATTAGTTTAAGCACACGGTTTGCCTATTGTTGTGACTTAGTTGAAGATCAGATCAAATTTTATGACCAATTTATGCAGAAATCCAGGTAATTCTAAAGGGTTCACATATTTTTTCTATACTCAGTATACTTCTTATCTTCTAATAACAGCAAACACGGACTTAGCTTTTTATAGTAGTAGATATGCAATAAAAGGCTATAGCTAGATCTCCCACTGCTAAGTAACCAGGTCAATGTGTTATCAAATAGGTGATGGCCTGCTTTGTTACACTGCTGATAAAATACATGATGGTGGCAGAATACAATTTCAATGAGGTCTACAGTATGAGGCCTGTTCCTGCTCTGGGAGCCTGTGATCTGACAGTGTGAACACATACAGCCCCAGGCCACTGGATAGCAGATAGCACAGAGCACAGAGCACAGACATGGGAAGTCATCTAAATAAAAAGGAGAAGTATGGGTATTCCCAAGAACACGCTCAGTACAGGCTCAGCAGGGCAGGCTGACGCCTGGCATCATCAGCTCTGACTACAGCTAAGTCCCATTTCTCCACACTTCAGACAAACTATGCACTTGCACACTACCCCGTCATGGATTTAAAAGCAATGGATTGGTGTAAGCATTGTCTGGAGGGACTTCCCATTGTTAAATGGGAAGTGTGCAAGTGCACACTTTAGGAGAAGGGTGGAGTTGGGACGTAGCCTTTAACCTCCTCCAGATAAGAGGCCCTGCAGAAACCTCACACCTCTAAAGGCCTTCAGACTATTACTGTTATGTAATTTACACTGAAATATCAACAAATATAGTGCACTCGGAAAGTATTCAGACCCCTTCAATTTTTCCACATTTTGTTACGTTACAGCCTTATTTTGGATGGATTAAACAACAAACATCCTCATCAATCTACACCCAACACCCCATAATGACAAAGCAAA
The DNA here is from genome assembly GCF_023373465.1 of Oncorhynchus keta. Taxonomy (NCBI): domain Eukaryota; kingdom Metazoa; phylum Chordata; class Actinopteri; order Salmoniformes; family Salmonidae; genus Oncorhynchus; species Oncorhynchus keta. Next base: position 26,999,193 of record NC_068443.1, on the reverse strand, counting down.
AACAGGTTTTTAGAAATGTTTGCATTTCTGAATACTTTCGAATGCACTGTACATCTTGACTCAATGGTAGACGATTAGCCAAGCAAGACTAGCATGCACAAAGACTGTAAATCAAAATAAGATGAAAAACAACCAATACTCCTCTACTTCTCTATCAGGGCACAAGGCGAGACCCAGATGCAGACACAGGAGGCAGTTGGATGGACACTTAGATGTTTATTGATCCAAAAAGGGGTCGGCAAGAGAATGGTCGTGGACAGGCAAAAGGTCAAAACCAGTTCAGCGTCCAGTAGGTACAGTGTGGCAGGCGGGCTCGAAGTCAAGGGAGGCTGAATGGTTGGGCAGGCAGGTACAGAGTCCGAGAAACACGCACGGGTCAAAACTGTGAGGACTAGCAAAAAGAGAATAGAGAAGGCAGGAGCACGGGAAAAACACAGTGGTTGACTTGGACACACAAGACAAACTGGCACAGAGAGACAGGAAACACAGGGATAAATACACTAGGGGGGAAAAAGTGACACCTGAAGGGTGTGGACAAACAAGGACAAGTGACACTTGTTCATATAACCTACCTGATACATGTCTGCATTAAGTGGCAGGAAGTACACAATATTATCGGATATTATTTTGGACAACCTGAAAATGTCAAAAGTATTAACAGTTATGGAAAACAACTGTGTCTGTTAGAGGGCATTTCAAGTCTTCCACAACAATATAATAGAATGCTACAATGCGTGTAAATAGTAAATACTAGCGAAATATAAAAGATAGCTAACTTACTTTGTCAAGCAAAGAACAGCCCACCAACAAAACCAACAGTGTTATCCCAAGTTCCTGCCTTTACATTCACTCCTAGCTAGTTAGCCATCATACTGCTTGCCCTGTCACTGTCTGTCTCTGCCTCTCTGCGTGCCAGAAGAGGAAAGAACTTATCCCAGCCATGAAAACGGCCAGAGCAAGAGGGGGCATTTCTTACATACGCTATGAGGTCGGACACTGATGTTGGGCAATTAGGCCTGGCTCGCAGTCGGCGTTCCAATTCATCCCAAAGGTTTTCGATGGGGTAAAGGTCAGTGTGCAGGCTAGTCAAGTTCTTCCACACCAATCTCGACAAACCATTTCTGTATGGACCGCTTTCTGCACGGGGGCATTGTCATGCTGAAACAGGAAAGGGCCTTCTCCAAACTGTCGCTACAAAGTTGAAAGCTAAGAACTGTCTAGAATGTAGTATTAAGATTCCCCTTCACTGGAACTAAGGGGCCAGCCCAAACAATGAAAAACAGCCCCAGACCATTATTCCTCTTCCACCAAACTTTACACTTGGGGCAGGTAATGTTCTCCTGGCATCCGCCAAACTGATTCATCCCTCTCGAGAACGCATTTCTACTGCTCCAGAGTCCAATGGAGGTGAGCTTTACACCACTAAAGCCGACATTTGGCATTGTAATCTTAGGCTTGTGTGCGGCTGCTCTGCCATGGAAACCTATATCATGAAGCTCCCGATGAACAGTTCTTGTGCTGACGTTGCTTCCAGAGGCAGTTTGGAATTCGGTAGTGAGTGTTGCAACCGAGGTCAGACAATTTTTACGCACTATGCCCTTGTGCACTCGGCAGACATGTTCTGTGAGTTTGTGTGGCCTACCACTTTGCAGCTGAGCCGTTGTTGCTCCTAGACATTTCCACTTCACAATAACAGCACTTACCATTGACGGGGCAGCTCTAGCAGGGCAGAAATTTGACAAACTGACTTGTTGGAAAGGTGCCATCCTATGACAGTGCCCGGTTGAAAGTCACTGAGCTCTTCAGGACGGGCCATTCTACTGCCCATGTTTGTCTATGGAGATTGCATGGCCGTGTGCTTGATTCATACACCTGTCTGCAACAGGTGTGGCTGAAATAGCTGAATCCACTAATCTGAAGAGCTGTCCACATACCTTTGTATATATAGTGTATATTAGCCACTTCTGAGACTCAATTCGATATTTAATTTGATGACAAAGCAGCAGCAATACAAGGATATAACATCTATAGAAAATACAGGAATGCTTACGGGGGAGGTGTTGCTGAATATATTCAGAGCCATATCCCTGTAATGCTTAGAGAAGATCTTATGTCAAGTGTTATTGAAGTGTTGTGGTTGCAGGTTCACCTGGCCCATTTAAGATTTTTATTTTGTGGTGTTGCTATAGGCCAGTGCTCACATTCAGTATCTAAATAATGTGTGTGAAATGCTTGATCGTGTATGCGATGTAAACAGAAAGGTCTACTTTCATGGGGACCTGAATATTGACTGGTTTTCATCTGTAACCAGTGCCTGTAACTTGGTTCAGGTTATTAAGCAACCTACCAGGGTGTTTACGAACACTACAGGAACAAGATCATCCACATGTATTGATCACATTTTGACTAATACTGTAGCGTACCCATTGGATGCAGTGATCACAATATAGTGCCTATATCCAGGAGAGCCAACGTTCCAAAAGCTGGGCCTAAAATAGTGTATAAGAGATAGTACAAAATAATTAGCTGTGACTCTTATGTGGATGATATTTGTTGGTCTGATGTGATTAATAAGGAGCACCCAGACACTGCACTGAATGAAGTTATGGGAATACTTCTTCCAATTATTGATAAACATGCACCTGTTAAGAAACTGACTGTTAGAACTGTTAAGGCTCCATGGATTGATGAGGAATTTTAATAACTGTATGGTTGAAAGAGATGGGGGCAAAATGAGTGGATAGTAAGTCTGTCTGCACATCTGACTGGCTGACTTACTGCAAATGGAGAAATAATGTGACTAAACTCAACAAAAAGAAGAAAAAACTGTATTATGAAGCCAAGATCAATGATATAAAGATTGATGGGAAAAAAAACATTGGAGTACTTTAAATGAAATTATGGGCACAAAGACAAATTCAATTCCATCTTTCATCGAATCAGATGACTTACTCATCACAAAATCATTTGATGTTGCCAATTTTTTTTAACGATAACTTAATTGGCAAAGTGGGCAAACCTAAGCAGAAAATGCCAACAAACAGTGAGCCATCGTACTCATGCATAAAAAAACATATAATCAAAAGAAAAGCATTGTAAGTTTGAATTTTGTAAAGTTAGTGTGGGAGAGGTGGAAACATTATGAATAAATGACAAAACTCCTGGAATTGACAACTTAGATGGAAAGCTACTTGGGATGGTAGGGTTACCTACTCCTATACCCACTCCTATCTGTCATATCTTTAATCTGAGTCTAGAGGAAAGTATTTCTCCTCAGGCCTCGAGGGAAGCCAAAGTCATTCCACTACCCAAGAGTGGTAAAGCTCCCTTCACTGGTTCTAACAGCAGACCTATCAGCTTGGTGCCAGCTCTTGGCAAACAGTTGGAAAAAAAACTGTGTTTGACCAAATACTATGCTATTTCTCTGTAAACAAATTCATAACAGACTATCAGCATGCTTATAGAGTAGGGCACTCAACATGTGCTGCACTGACACAAATGACTGATGATTGGCTGAAACAAATTGATAATAAGATGATTGTGGGCGCTAGCTGTACTGTTAGATTTCAGAGCAGCCTTCGATATTATTTACCATAACCGGTTGTTGAGAAAACTAATGTGTTAGTTAGTTTTCTCAACCTCAGCCATATCATGGATTCAGAGCTTTCTTTAATGTAAGCTTCTTGAAATGTCAAACAGGCAAAGTGGGGTGTACCGCAGGGCAGCTCTGTTGGCCCTCTACTCTTTTCTATTTTTACCAATGACCTGCCACTGGCATTAAACAAAGCATGTGTGTCCATGTATGCTGATGATTCAACAATATACGCATCAGCAACCACAGCTAATGAAGTCACTGAAACCATTAACAAAATGTTGCATATAGTTTTGGAATGGGTGGCCAGTAATAAACTGGTCTTGAACATCTCTAAAACTAAGAGCATTGTATTTGGTACAGATATTTCCATAAGTTTTAGACCTCAGCTGAATCTGGTAATGAATGGTGTGGCTGTTAAACAAGTTGAACAGACTAAATAACTTGGTGTAACGTTAGATTGTAAACTGTCATGGTCAAAACATATAGATTCAATGGTGGGGGAGTAGTCTGTCCGTAATTAAGAGATGCTCTGCTTTTTTGAAACCACACTCCACAAAGCAAGTCCTGCAGGCTCCTGTTTTATCTTATCTTGATTATTGTCCAGTACTATTGTCAGGTTCTGCAAAAAAATACCTAGTTAAGCTGCAGCTGACCCTGAATACAGAGGCATGTCTTGCTCTTCATCTGCCCGGGTCTCTACCACTCTGCCCTGGCCTCAACCACTCTGCCCTGTTCTCAAAAGCCCTGCCTCGGTCTCTACCGCTCTGCCTCTACCCTGCCATGGCCGGAGTGCTGGAGTCTGGCCCATTGCCTGACTATAAAAGCCTGAGAGCAGCTACAACGAGAGGAAAAAAGGATATCCATCTGGAGCCATCATGCTCTTGATATCGAAGACGTCTGCGCTGAAGTAGTCTGAAAACCACATCCCCACTAAGACGTGGTGCCAGCTTTAGGAAGTCTCCCTGCACAACGTCGATGTGCTCGGCCACCTCATAGACCTGGGCGTTGTGCTGGGCCAGGGCCAGACGCACTGGGTCGATGTCAATGGCTAGCACTACAAGGTGGAAGGGACAGGGAGGACAGAGAGTCAGACACACAGGGAGTACCACTCAGGACAATAACTTTTAACCTATAGGATATAACAAGGGCCCAGATATGTTCCTGGTCACATCACAGGGTCAGGAAAAACTCTCACCCTATCTATAAAGACAAATGCAGATACAGTATAAGCAAAAATATCTAAAGTTTATATCAAACATTATATCAAACATTGATGTATATCAAACTGGATGGCATTGCCTCCCACTCCACAGAAGGTGTCTATGAGTGGAAACTGTGGTCGGCTATCTTCTCTGGGGTGACGGAGAACCAGGCCTCTGTACATACATACACAGACAGACAGACGGGCAGACGGGCGGACACATTTTCACATGGACGGACAGACAGACAGACAGGGACAATTAATATATATTCTAATTTCTGTAATTTTACTATAATACAAGGCAAATTAAGTGCATTTTAATACTCACATTTTAATAAATCAGAATCTGGGAGGTTTTGCAAAGAGAAAAACTGTAGGTGTCCCCATTGCCCAGCATAGCCACCAGGGGTCAGACAAGTGTCAAATGGTTTTGTTCAAACTGCCATTCTGATATTCAAGCCAAGTCCAGAAATATAATATATAATCTAGTTGATTTATTTTGTGAGCTCATGAAGTCATGCTAGTGCCATGCGCAACTTCACCAAAAGAACCAAAACACTATCAGTGAGAGTTACATTTCAAAACAGCTGTCATTCACAACATTTTACTGCAGGCAAAATACTAATATTAGGCCTGCTGGAATATAAAGTAGATGTGGGTTTGCCATCACACCAGGAAAAGCCTAGTTATGATTATACTATACAAGACAACACAAAAAGTATTCAAGAAGTATGCTGTGGATATTGAGATATATTAGACTATGTGGAGAGACTGGGATGCTTCATAGACCACGTACTCCTGTCTCCCCTCGGAGACCCCGAGACCATCTGCCATCGTTCTCTAACTGAGTCTAGCAGTCATTACTATTTTCTGTTCCGCTGCTTGTTTTCACAGCCTCCCCAGAGAATAAACACCTGTTAAGCCAAACAATGATGGGAGTGGTCTCTACTTGTTTTTAGCGCTTCACGTCTCTCACTCTTTTATTATGCCTTCCTTCCCATCCATCCTGAGAAAAGTGACTGAGGAGAGGACTAACTTTACTGGGGCTCAAGGGAGGGTCCAAACAAAATATTGAGCTCATGCATTCCCCTAATGTCTATTGGCAACTATGTCTATGGGCGAGTAGTTAGCGGCAGCGTAGCCTAGTGGTTAGAGCGTTGGACTAGTAACCATAAGGTTGCGAGTTCAAACCCCCGAGTTGACAAGGTACAAATCTGTTGTTCTGCCCCTGAACAGGCAGTTAACCCACTGTTCCCAGGCCGTCATTGAAAATAAGAATATGTTCTTAACTGACTTGCCTGGTAAAATAAAAAAATGTAAAAAATTCTCAAACAGATCTTGAAGGGAAGAAAACATCATGTCGGAAGTTTTAAAACCGAGCTACATCGCTTCAGTCCCAGAAGACTAGACTACCCCTCTTCACAATCTGCTATCTATCATTAGCCAGGCACTGCTACACATGATGAAGCTGTACAGGCACTTTCTCAGACTTTACCCCTATGACTAATTGAGCAATAGACACCATAGGAATCTGATAAAAGTAGGTTGTAATCTGCAGTGGGTTTCAGCCATGCTACGGTATGTGTCCAGGCTCTTCTCTGTTGACATGAATAATTGAATAGTTATGAAGGCTCTGATCTCGTTTTCAAACAGAATTCAGAATGCTCTGTGAAAGACTTCTTATTTGAGCTAGGTAGACTAAAGACATATTAGTCATAATACTTTGGAGAATAGGGAGATTCGGAAGGATGAGATAGGCTCTCTGATAACAGATAAACTCTTTCCCAGATAGGTTGGAGAAGGCCGTCAGTGAGGTATAAACTGAGCATTAATTTTTTTTTTTTACAACCCTACTAACAGTAGGTGGGGATGCTATATAAGTATAAATATAAGACATCTAAAATAACTTATATTCAGCTCAGGGCTCCAGCTATGCATTTGGTTTGCTAAACTTCTAGCTAAATGTCAAGATAAAGCTCCTTGGTTACAATAGACATAATTGTTTTTTTTGTTTTGGTGAAATAGTGCCCCTGGTTTTTTCCGGTAATGCCGTATTCCCTGGTATGGTACAGAAATGGTATGAAAATCTGATACCGCCCAACCCTAACTAACAGTATGAATATTTGTCATTCTAGAGTACAAGGTTGCTTTTATTTCTGCTATAGTCTCTGCTCTTTTTGTTGGGAGAGAGATTTGATTTAGAATTTATTATCTCTTTTAGTCCTCATTTGGACTAATCTTCCAAGAGTCCTTAAACATTCAAATACAATTTATAATACGATCTCATTTTCACATATAACACACTGTTACAAACATACATAATACACTGACATATTGACCAGATAAATACTCTAACATTCTGAAAATATAGAGTGATTCCTTCATTGACCCTAGCTCCGCACAACCTTCCAATGTATTATATTTTAAATGGTTCTACAGTATTCTATGAATTTATATATTGAAATGTTTCTGGTTTTCTCCGATAAATGATTAAATCTCTTTATTGCTCTAAATTGAAATGTTATTTTGCCTATTTCTCTTTTCTGTCTGGATAACACAGATGATGGACACTATATTCCTAGTATTTACTGAATGTCTGTCTCTTACCACTGTTGTGAATAGAGTTTGGCTGTTTTAAATGGTGCACATTGTGAAATAAAATAAGCATGTTTTTTTTCTCAATTATCTTGTTGATTGATGACCAACCAAGAGCATTGAGCATGACTCCAACAGAATAACCATATATCCACCTTTAAACAATCCTTGCTGCTTTGTTCTGTGCAATTTGCAGCCTCCTAATTTCACTTGCCGATGCATTTCCCCAGACCACAGAACAGTAGTTTACCTGACTCCCAATTAGTGCTTGGGTTGTTTGCCTAAGAATCTTTCCTGGTAAATATTTAGCTATCTTTCTGATCATGCATACCTTGGTTTTATTCGTGTTCAAAACAAGTTTGTTCAGGCAAACCCACTCCCTGATATTTCCCAGATCTACTTGTAGAGCTTGCTGAACCTGTTGAATTAATTGTCTTGCTGTATAAAATTGTAGCATTATCTGGAAATATAGTAGGTTGAGTTTCAGATAAGGCATAAGCAAGGTCGTTGGTATATATTGAGTAAAGAATTGTCCCAAGGCAGCTGCCCTGCGGTATTCCACAGTTAAAAGCATGAGGGGAAGAAAACAACCCATTGATATAGGTGGACTGTTTCCTGACAGTTAGATATTACTGTACCCAATTCCATGCTGCCTCCTTAAAAACATAATGCGATAATTCTGTCAAAAGTATTTCATGATCCACTAAATCAAATGCTGCACTAAAATCTAAAAATAGTACACCCACAAACCTGCCATTATTCATAGCATTAAGCCACTGGTCAGTCGTGTCAACCAATGCAGTGGTAGTGGAACTTTTTTTGCAATAAGCATGCTTATTTGCTGTAATCAGATCATTCTTTTCCATGTACTCCCATATTTGTCTACTCATAATACCCTCCAATATCTTACTGAGTGAAGGGAGTAGACTATTGGCAGGAGTAATGGGTTCTTTGCTGTCCTTCAGGATTGGACACAGTTTAGCATGCTTCCATACATTTGTAAATGTCCCCTTTCCAGTGACCAATTAAATATATATTTCAGTGGAGGTGCAATCTTGGGCGCAGCATAGCGAAGTAAAAAAATTGTCCAAAAGATCATAACCTGTAGATTTACCATCGGGCAATGACTTTAACACCTCTACTGACACCATTTGTAGACTAAAAGAGCAGGTGTTTTTGCTCATGATATGATCATCAATCCATGTGACAGTTGCTTGTTTGGGAGAATGGGTGTTTACATTATCGCTCAGTAAATTCATTTTCTTTGTAAAAAAGAAATAAATCTGCAAAATGATTGGCAATGTCAGCTGGTTTTGTTATTGTTCTCCTGTCAACCTCCACACTAGATGGACATGATGAGATAGATGTTCCAAGTAGGCCCTTGGACAGTTGTATTCCATACCTTTCTACAATCATTTTTTACAATCAATAAAATATTTTTTGTAAAATAATGTTTTTTTCTTACGATTGAATTTAACTGCATAAGTCTATAATTCTGTTAATCAATTTCTAGTTTAGATTTGGCTGCTAAGACTCTTGCCATATTATTTGAGAAAATGCCTCAGCCAGTTAATCATCAATCCATGGAGATGGGCGAGCCCCAACTGTACTCTTTCTTACTGGGGCATGATGGTCCATTACCTCAGTGAGCAAATCAATAAAACATTCTTTAGCGTGATTTAAATCATCCTCAAGATAACTCAGCTCCCAGGGTACAGCGGCCAAATCATTTTTGAAATAGCTCATGATTAAATGTTTTAAAATTTCTCTTGACCATAGTTATGGTCACAATATTATGGTCTGTCCAGCCCACTGCCATTGATCTGGCTTTTAAGCATTGCAAGAGAATATTACAGAATATCAGATCAATGCATGTGTCTGAACGATGACCCAACTTAGTTGATGATCGAGTAGTATAATGAATCATTTGTTTCAAACCACAGCTCTCGGAATATATCATTAATTTAGTTATATTTGAATTATTATGATCCTTCCAATGTATATTAAAATCACCCAATATAAATACATCTCTGTTACTATTTGTGGCCTGGTCAAACACAGTGCATAAGTCATCCAGATAGGACACCTTAGAGCTAGACTATATCCATGAGGTCTATACATGACACTATATCCTGACCAATATGGATGCCTGGTCCTGTTCCTTCTCCATAGACTATATCCATGAGGACTATATCCATGATGTTCCTTCTGAGACCCATGATTTGCCTCTATTTGACCTATATCCATGATTATAGACTATATCCATGTCATGATTCCTGTTCCTTCTCTAGACTATAATGAGGTAGACTATATATGATTCCTGTTCCTTCTGTAGACTATATCCATGATTCCTGTTCCTTCTCCGTAGACTATATCCATGATTCCTGTTCCTTCTCAGTAGACTATATCCATGATTCCTGTCCCTTCTCAGTAGACTATATCCATGATATCCTGTTCCTTCTCCGTAGACTATGATTCCTGTTCCTTCCATGACTATTCCTGTTCCTTCTCCGTAGACTATATCCATGATTCCTGTTCCTTCTCCGTAGACTATATCCATGATTCCTGTTCCTTCTCCGTAGACTATATCCATGATTCCTGTTCCTTCTCCGTAGACTATATCCATGATTCCTGTTCCTTCTCCGTAGACTATATCCATGATTCCTGTTCCTTCTCCGTAGACTATATCCATGATTCCTGTTCCTTCTCCATAGACTATATCCATGATTCCTGTTCCTTCTCCGTAGACTATATCCATGATTCCTGTTCCTTCTCCATAGACTATATCCATGATTCCTGTTCCTTCTCCGTAGACTATATCCATGATTCCTGTTCCTTCTCCATAGACTATATCCATGATTCCTGTTCCTTCTCCATAGACTATATCCATGATTCCTGTTCCTTCTCCATAGACTATATCCATGATTCCTGTTCCTTCTCCATAGACTATATCCATGATTCCTGTTCCTTCTCCAGTAGACTATATCCATGATTCCTGTTCCTTCTCAGTAGACTATATCCATGATTCCTGTTCCTTCTCCATAGACTATATCCATGATTCCTGTTCCTTCTCAGTAGACTATATCCATGATTCCTGTTCCTTCTCCATAGACTATATCCATGATTCCTGTTCCTTCTCCATAGACTATATCCATGATTCCTGTTCCTTCTCCATAGACTATATCCATGACTATATCCATGATTCCTGTTCCTTCTCATGTAGACTATATCCATATCCAAAGACTATATCCATGATTCCTGTTCCTTAAAAACCTCCATGTATTTTTGTTAGGAAGACTATATCCATATTCCTGTTCCTTCCACCTGACTATATCCATGATTCCTTTCCTTCTCATAGACTATATCCATGATCCATCCTGTTCCTTCTCCATAGACTATATCCATAGATGACTATAACACATTTTCCCATCATGTACAGATAAAATCCAAATGCGGAGTTTGGAGTCCCAAAGCTATTGATTGAATATTATTTATGTTGACCAAGTTAAAAACCTCATGTATTTTGTTAGGAAGGCCACATACATTAACCTGAGCTTTATGCAGCCCTTTCCTTGTCAAGTGGAGATCAATAGAGCATGTATTCATTATAGTTGATGTTGTAATGATACACTATAACACACAAACTCGGATTTAAATAATGGATTAAAATAGCCAGGGAGTTACTCTAGAGTCCCAATACAGTTGGATTAAAATAGCCAGGGAGTTACTCTAGAGTCCCAATACAGTTGGATTAAAATAGCCAGGGAGTTACTCTAGAGTCCTGATACAGTTGCCTGTTGATATAAAATTTATCCATCACCAAGGAGACTCGTTGATTCCGGGAACGCTTTTCCTTCATGATGGGATATCCGTGGGGAGGTGATCATTCATTCCAAAATCTGTGTTTCTGAGTTTTCTGCCCCAGCTTTTCACCATTTCCTTTTGCTTACAATGTTCAAAACATGCAATAGCCCGTGGCCTTTTCCCAGAGCCCTTACTCATTCTATGGACTCTGGAGACAGTGACATTACGCACGACATCTGTGGGCAGTTTTAGTTGAGTTGACATAAAGTCTCAGACAGTGTCCTCACAGCTTTTGCTGTTGTCATTCTCTGGCATCCCTGAAAATATTAGTTTCCCCATATTGATTGACACTGTACATCAAGCAATGTTTCTTTAAGTTGTTTGTTCTCCCTTTGCACCACCTCCACCTTGCTATTAAGAGTCTACAGTAACCGTTCAGCGCCGTGTTCTCTTTCCTTCGATCATCAATCTGACGTTGGCTGAATTCTAGACTGTCCACATAATGCATTGATGTCCTCTCGTAACATATCCAAGATATCAAGTTTGGCAAGCCTTTTATTGATGGATTTCAACAAGTCAACATCCATATCTGTAAACCACTCCCCACTCACGCCCTCTTGCTTGCGGATGGTTTTATGCCATCGTTGATACCGCATGGCCAACTTGGCTTTGGTTTGTTGATTGGGTTTGTTGTCCTTAACAGTGTTTGAATCCTCCGAAACCAGCGACCTATTTTTCTTTGAGTTCGTAAGTATCTCTCGTCAATGAATCGTTCAAGCTCTTCAATAGATTCTCAATCATCCAGCGTGTTTACAGGAAGAGTAAAACAACAATGTATCTTTCTGGATCTGTACAGGCCGTCGGCAGATACACTCCCCCCCCCAAAAAAAATTACGATTTTGTACTCACTAGGACTGTTATATTGAAAAGTTCCTGCAAACCAATGGAGAGAAGAGCCAAATCGAGCACAGCTCCCGGGGAGGAGAAACTGACAGGTGGGCAGATGCACTCGGAACAGAACCTGTGACACCTGTTTCAAAAGAGAGAGAGTAAAGGAAAGGAGAGACTCGAGAGTCATGAAAGAGTTGCTCTGCTGGGAGACAGGGAGAGAGCCTGATGCTGTCATGTCATGTGACACAGGGTGAGGTGTGCTTCACCGGCGTCAGCACTTCTCCCTACAGACAGGAAGCGGAGTGCCCTGTCTGCCAGCCAGCAAATCCATGCACTCACTACACCACCATCTCAACCTCCCTGCCTCTCTTTCCCTCTGCTTCTCTGAAAACAACATGATGTTAGACTTCAAGAGCAGCCAAACTGTAGCTTTTACCTTGGACATAACAGCCATTTGTTTCTCAACTGGAGAGAAAGATAACATTCAGTCACCTTGAGGCAAATCATTTTCTTTTCAGAATAAAGTGCATTCCTGAATCACATTTGACAACACTCCATTTGGGCTGCACGAATAGAAGTGGTTGGGAGACCACAATAGTTGTTCTCAAACTAGAGAAATATTAACACGTTAACAACAATAATAACGTAAAGTCGTTCCAAAATACCACTAACCCTTTCTGCCTGAGCCTGTATGAAGAAATCGGTTGTGTTTCCTGAAGTGTGTGTGTGTGTGTGTGTTCGGTTTGCTCTGTGACTCAACTTGTTCCAATTTGATGCCCTCATCGAACCAGGAGAAGAGCCGGTAGCGCTGGGCCCAGTACTTAGCCAGCTCAGGCTCCACTGCAATCTCAGCTGGCATCACTCCACATTTCTCTGTTTTCTTGGTATTATTGTTCTTCCTTTTCTTCCCAGTAGCCTCTGGAAATAGGTTGTGCAAAAGTTGTATAAGACTTCTACAATCAAACAAGAAATAAACTAACGTAGATCTGACATGAATTGTTTATGGAGAAACCCCGGGTTAGAAAAAGGTCTAAACCGGCTGTTGACGCAAACTCACCTGTGTTATTGTGTTCAGGTGCTCCGGGAACTAAGTAGTCCGGTATGTCCAGTGAGTACACCTCTCTTCTGAATTGAATCTCATCATCCTCTTCATCTTCTATTCTGGTGAAGAGGTTCTGATGAGAGGGTTGCTCAGCACTGTCCAACTCCAGAGGGGTATTCCTCTCTGAACTTTCTGGAGGAACCTCTGAACCTGAAGACAGATCAGGACATGTGATCTGCAAGTACAAGACACAAACATGAGCAATAAACACTACATCAACAGAGAAGCATGACAAGTTTGACAACAAAATAATACTTTACAATAGGCTTAATCCGTGCTGAAGTCATTTCTACTGGGCCTGCTGGATGATGGAGCCATTTGCTGCAGACAGTAAAAACAACAAGTCTTGCCCAGAAGATCAATTCAGTGAGCTCATACAGAGAGAGGAGTGGAAAAGCACTGCATTTAAGACCTCCCACAGTGTGACACTACTTTATAATGTCTCAACTCAGTGCCAACTCAGTAGAAACACACGGATATCTTCTTCAATGGTGGGGGAACCTATAAATGTAGGTAAAGAGAGTCATTAAGTTTCTCCTTGTTTGAAGTGCTGTTTGTGCACACTCAAGTACTTTGACAAGTTTCAATTTCTTTGGGATAAAACAAATCCAGCACAGTCAGCAAACAGAGAAAAGCAGCGTTTCCTAGCTTCTCTATTATGGTGTGAATAAGCATCTGAGTTCATAGCAACTAACTGAACCCTCTGAAGGTCAGCCAGTGATGTGAACTTCCTCTACATCAGCCGTCCAAAGGTAGTCTTACCAATGAAATGTGACTGACTCAAATACGCGGATGATACATGAACTTTAAACAGCACGGCTACCCTTGAACCAGTGCAGTGTGCCGGCGCATTGTAAATAAATTCAGTCGGACGAAAACAGTGGCTGCGCGTTTAAAGAGATGCAGTGTGTCAGAGGGTGTCAGAGGAGGGCAGCACTGACAGGGAGGGGTTGGGGGGATAGGAGGGGCTCCTGTGGAGTCTTGGCTGCTCGCCCATTCTCTCCTCTGCCAGCGGACACTGAGTGAACACTAAGGCTGAGGCTACAGGCAGCTGAGTTAGACATGATGCGGACCTCTCTGACAAAGCTTCCCCCGGTGTCAACCACAGCACATCCTCCTCCTCACCACACTCATCCACTTGCTAGTCAGAAGCTGCTATGAACTGTGGGTGTGTGCTATAACTACCCAGCTACCACCTGGTTACTCAACCCTGCGGCCCTATATACATGGAATCACTGGTCACTTTAATGTTTACATACTGATTTACTCATTTCATATGTATATACTGTATTCTATTCTACTGTATTTTAGTCAATGCCACTCTGACATTGCTCGTCCTAATATTAATATATTTCTTAACTACGTTATTTTACTTCAGATTTGTGAGCATTTTTGTGAATTGTTAGATACTGCTGCAGTGTTAGGAACACAAGCATTTTGCTACACCGGCAATAACATCTGCTAAATATGTGTATGTGACCAATACAATTTGATTTGATTAAAAGGGAGGGTGACTATTGGTATTGCTATCAAAAATAATTTCAGAATAATTGGTCAAATGTTTACAAGGCTTACTTTTTGAAAGTAAGTGGCATCTGTGGCATCTCCCTCTTCAATAAAGAAGGTGTGTTGATGTGGCAGGATGCTCTCCTACCTCCATGTAGCTTCCTATTCCTCCCAGCCTTCCCACCCTGGTGGTGACTGGGGCTTAAACTGCAGCACACTCTTAAACCTAATACACCAAAACATGAAAACAGATTGATTATGTGAGATTGTCCTCTTAGAATATCATACAGATAACTGGTCTCTGTTCGAAATGGCACCCTATTCCCTACATACTGTAAAAGTGCACTACTTTTTGACCAGGCTGGTCAAAGGTTGTGCACTATATAGAGAATAGGGTGCCATTTGGGATGTAGCCCATGTCTCATGTAGTAATGCTCACGTACATGGGGTCGTGGCTGCACTTTAATCACAGTTTATCCCAGGCTTCCTCTACAGACATCTGAGGGTTGTCCTCCACATCCAGTTCATGACTGTGTCAATCAATAGATCAGTAGACATCATTAGCCTAACAAACAATCACAATGATTGAACAAGGCTACATCCCAAATGGCACCCTATTCCCTATATAATGTACTACTTTTGACCAGAGCCCTATGGGGTGCCATAGCAACAATTTTGAACAATTTTCAGAACAATTTTGTTAAATTTCACAAATAATTGTGTAGGCTTAATCATATATCAGTCCCCAATACCAGCCTTTGGGTTGGAATGGACCATGTGATTCTTACTGATTTACATCTATACAGATTCTACAGAATCTATTAACAGAATCCTTGGTTAATTGAAACACGATGGAGTGTTTATCATTGGACATAAACATCTCCTTAGATCAAACTGAAAGTGAAAAAGACAGTGGATAAGCACTTTCATTCCTTCCCCAGGCTGACACTTTTACATTCAATGCATCATAGTCAATATTTCAAACCTTTACAGCTTGAACCAAAGTCCAATTCAAACCCATAGGAAAACATATGTCAGTCACTGTCAGCATATGGCAGTCAATTGAAGCAGTGATATTCAGTAATACTATATTGGTTGAGAAATAGAGGACAATACTGAAAAATGCAGCAAGGTATGGATATATGGATAAATGATGTCATGTAGTTTACCTCCACTTTACTTTTGCAATTCTTCTATGTGGTGTTTCATCACCTTCACTATTAGATGCTCTTCTCTCACTTGATCCATTGTTATTTTTCCGGGAACACCCATCCTGTGTCTGGAGGGAAGAAACGTGTACATTCATTTATCCCTTCAACATTACATTCTACATTCATGTTAATATATGCCATTTAGCGGACGCTTTTATCCAAAGCGACTTACAGTCATGTGTGCATACATTCTACGTATGGGTGGTCCCGGGAATCGAACCCACTACCCTGGCGTTACAAGCGCCATGCTCTACCAACTGAGCTACAGGACACACACATGTTTTCTGATCAAAAGGATAAAACAGGGAAAAGGAAGTTGGCATGTGGTATAAAACATTTCTACAAAGCCAGATAAAACAGATATACTATGCCATATAAATGAGGGCAGTGTCGTGTTGTATGGGATCAGTCACGGACAGGATGGAAAATCCCAGAGGAGAGGGAGACGTTGAGTCAGGCAGTGGTGCGCGCCACTGTTCTCTATGACAAGAAGAGCCATTAAAAATGCATAGGCCTGTGTCACATGGTCCTTTCATTCAAAAGAAACACATCTTTTGATAGTATGATGCATTAAATACTCCGACAGAATCAATGCACAGTTTGGAAAAAGACCAGAATTACAAGGACTAAAATACGTTTTTTAAAACGAGGTCTGTTGGACATAGTCATTTTGAGTAGAACATTGGGCTGCCTGGCTACTCTAATGACATTGTTAGGTTCTTGATATAATCATTCGGGAGATAGAAATCATTGCTATGTCAATATAGTTTCAGTCTCCTCAACGATACAGAATAGTTGACTAAACTGAGAAACAGAAAAGGCATGTATATAGGTTGGTGGGGGGTCTCACCTCTTGACTCAGTGGGCTTGGTGTTTGAGGAGGCAGCTCTTTTGCGATTACCACCATCACAAGGTTTATCATCATTTCCACTGACATGGTCTGCTTGCTGTTGGCCCTAATCACACTGGTCAGCTACCACTGACAAAAGTCTGCCCAATCAGATCGATCACTTCACTAGTGCCCGCCTGACTTCACTTCAGCCTTCCTCCAAACTCTGACTCCCCTGGGTCACGACATGGAGTCGGCTCTCCATCGGCGCTGCTTGACTAGTCAATGACTATTGCCAATGCTTATATAAATGTGTCTATTTCAAAACAGGATATGAAATCCATGGTATGGAGAAGATTCCCGATGAAGGAGCAGCTCTTATAGTCTATTATCATGGGGCTATTCCCATTGACTATTATTACTTTCTGGCAAAGGTCATCATTCAAAAGGGACGGATTGTTCACTCAGTCACTCATTACTTTCTGTTCAAAGTTCCAGGTAAGATCTTCACAGTTCCATTTCCCTGTATCTAAATATAAAAGTGAGATGTTACATTCAGCCCTCTGTAGTTGATCAGTAAAGTGTATAGCCTATAGCTGCCGTAGTCCATTCTTACTACATGAGCCACTTAGAACCTAAAAGCAGGATCTTTTATTGTTCTCTGTAGGGTTCAAGCTGCTGTTGGAGGTGTTCAGTGTCATCCACGGGCCCCAGAAGGAGTGTGTGAAGGCCCTAAAAAGTGATCACCTCCTGGGCATCTCACCTGGAGGCGTGAGGGAAACCCTCCTCAGTGACGAGACCTATCCACTGCTCTGGGGGAAGAGAAAGGGACAAGTGGCTATCGATTCCAAAGTGGTACATATGGGTTTTTGTCTTCTGTCTTTCTTCTCACAGGATGTGTCCCAAATGGCACCATATTCCCTATATAGTGCACCACTTTTGCCTGGGAGGGTGGAGGAGGTTTTCCTCCTGGCCCCTCACTGAGATCAAATCAAATGCAACCTTGGTGATTTCAACAGTGGAATCATTCTTCTCCACCTGGAGTGAAGGTGGATCTTCTTTATCCAAATTCTCAGGAGCTGCTTCCCAGTGGATGGCATTCTTCCTCATCAACTTTCTCCCCTTCAAGAGAGAGAGCATCGGAGCAACATTATCTTTTTTCTTTCTTTTAGGTGGACTCTATGGTGACGGACAGACATAGGCAATGTTTACTTGCTACTACGTACAGCTCTTTTCTGTGCAGAGGAACTTATGAACTCCACAGGCAGTCCTATGCTTGCCTTAAGTTGGGCTTCTTCATCGATCGGTCCATCCTCCTCTTCAGCCTCTTCATCTTCTGACAGCTCTTCTCCATGATCATCCTCTGCCTCTGAGAGTGCAACAATAGGCAGAGTTACATACAAAATTTTCAGTTTTCAAAGCTTGTGAAAAAGTCATCAAAATGCATGTCAATGTCAATCATTAAAATGTGTGAGGTATGTCCAATGATCTATACCAATTTACGATCCCTACACACCGGGAGAAATAGAAGATAGTGAAAAGTGAAAACAGTGCAACACAGTTGACATTGAGTGTTGTACTTGTTGTGAGCTAACTTACTTACTGTACAAAAGCTCTTGAGCACAATCAGTGTATCGTCCCATGATCATCTCCAGCCAAGCTCATTTGGCAAAAAATAATGTCGACAACCACATTCGATCTTCCATTATCAATCATCATGTGGTTCACACTTGCTATCCGATCAAATCCAGACATAAAATATACAAGCTCGCTAATGTAAAGCCTATTCTACTGCAGTTCATTCCACGCAAATTGTTTTGCCTCGATGACATTCGTTCCTGCTTGTGTCACATGAATAAGGAACCGGTTGAACAAAGAAGAAAAGAATCTGTAATTTTCCTGCTATCGACTTTCCAAAGGGATCAAACCAGTGCTAAAAAAGTATGTAATTATTTCATTAAAATATGGTATTGTTATTTATGCAATAACTAGTATAGATGTCCATGCAGTAGCTGTACTAACGTTAGCTCGTTATGCATTGATGTCAATGCTAACGTAATTGAGGTCTTTCAGTCTCAAGAACTAGCTAACGTTACCACAGACAGATGTATATATTTGTACCTACTGTGTAAATTAAACGTTTGCTAGGTAATCGAGGGTAATGCGATTCATAACGAGCAGCTTTTTCATTACTGTGTCTAGTTTGCTAAGATGTCTAGTTTTAAATTGGACTTTAAAGTTGTAGCTCACTAGCTAGTATGCTATTCGCTAGCTAGTTATTACAGCGCGTTAACGAGTGGCGTCAAGACAGTACACGGCTAACGTAGCTAGCTAACTCAGCTGTCACAAGGGGTGAATTAATGGCATTTACTTAAATTTCTCTTTAGAGTCTGGCCCTGGAATGATCTGTCCCCAGTATTATTTATGCTGGAAGAATAAAAGGTTTGTGACGTATTACCCTTTGAAGAACTTATAGCTAGCTAACTACATTTTATAATTTTTCATTCAGTGATGCTGTAAAATACCATTTGATTACTTGCTATTTGGGTTGTTTATCAAATAGCTGAACTTCATCTAGCTAATTGTTAATTTATGCATGCTGATTTCATTATTTGCATATTAACCAGCATGTGTAAAACATGCTCTCGTTGTATTTTGGTTTACTTTAATGTATTGCTATTTTACATTAGTCCTCTTCTCTCCTTTCTATACTCCAGGCCTGCCCATTGGCAGATGGTGTCCTCTTTCGACTTGGCTTCCTTTGGGAGAGGCTAACTGTGGCAGGCAGGCAGTATGTCAAATGGGAACGAGTCCTGCATGTTTGGTGATAGAGATGATTTTCTAGCCTGCCTCTTTCACACATTTGAGGAATGGTCAGGACTAGGACCACTGGAAGACTATCTGAGCTATCTGGAGTACCTGGCCTGGGTTTTCACCCCTCTGGTTGTCGTTTTTATCTTGCCCTTCCTCATTGTGATCTTCCTCTACCTTTCCATCCTCTTCCTCCATGTGTACAAACACAAGAACCAGCTCAGGGAGGCCTACTCCAACAACCTGTGGGATGGTGCTAGAAAAACGCTGGCAACGTTATGGGATGGCCACGGGTTCATCTGGCACGGTATTTATACAAGTGGCAATGTGGTCTAAGGCCTCACTAACAGACCCTGGTTCGATTCCAGGTTGTATCACAACCTGCCGTGATTTGGAGTCCCATAGGGCGGCGCACAATTGGCCCAGCGTCGTCCGGGTTAGGATTTGGCCGGGGTAGGCCGTCATTGTTAAATAAGCATTTGTTCTTAACTGAATTGCCTAGTTAAATAAATAAACACAAATTATACGTGTGTGTATGTCAGGGGATGTTGCAGGGTGTTTGTTTATTGCTTGTTTACTTCCGCTTTACCATGACAATGACTATTGCCAATGCTTATATAAATGTGTCTTTTTCAAAACAGGATATGAAATCCATGGTATGGAGAAGATTCCCGATGAAGGAGCAGCTCTTATAGTCTATTATCATGGGGCTATTCCCATTGACTATTACTACTTTCTGGCAAAGGTCCTCATTCAAAAGGGACGGATTGTTCACTCAGTCGCTGATTACTTTCTGTTCAAAGTTCCAGGTAAGATCTTCACAGTTCCATTTCCCTGTATCTAAATATAAAAGTGAGATGTTACATTCAGCCCTCTGTAGTTGATCAGTAAAGTGTATAGCCTATAGCTGCCGTAGTCCATTCTTACTACATGAGCCACTTAGACCCTAAAAGCAGGACCTTTTTATTGTTCTCTGTAGGGTTCAAGCTGCTGTTGGAGGTGTTCAGTGTCATCCACGGGCCCCAGAAGGAGTGTGTGAAGGCCCTAAAACGTGGTCACCTCCTGGGCATCTCACCTGGAGGCGTGAGGGAAGCCCTCCTCAGTGACGAGACCTATCCACTGCTCTGGGGGAAGAGAAAGGGCTTTGCACAAGTGGCTATCGATTCCAAAGTGGTACATATGGGTTTTTGTCTTCTGTCTTTGTTCTCACAGGATGTATCCCAAATGGCACCCTATTCAGTGCACTACTTTTGACTGGAGCCCTATAGGGAATAGAATGCCATTTGGGGACAGACAGTACATGTCACTTCTTACTCTCACACAGGAGCATAACTTTATCTGAAATCCTCTTAGATATTTAATGTTTTCTTTACATTTTTCAGCCAATAATTCCGATGTTTACTCAAAACATCAGGGAAGGATTCCGATCTCTTGGAGGATTAAGTATGTATGCTTAACTATTAATATTAATTGCAGTGTAACTTATTTTATTTTAACTTTATTATAGATCAAATTAACATGAACACTTTATATTTCTCAGGCTTTTTCAGATGGTCGTATGAAAAGTTCCGCGTGCCGATGGCCCCTGTCTATGGGGGTTTTCCTGTGAAGTTTCGTACATACCTAGGCAACCCCATCCCATACGACCATAACATTAGTGCAGCAGAATTAGCAGAAAAGGTAAGTCATTATGCAGCTGTAATTTAATGGTTACTTACTGTCTGACATGTGGTGCACACAAAAGTCAAATGATTGGGAAAGACGGGGTCAGAGAATTTTCCTTTTCTGATTTGCAGACACAGCAAGCAGTTCAAGCACTCATTGACAGACACCAAATAATTCCTGGGAATGTCCTTCGAGCATTACTAGAGCGATTCCACAGCAGGCATAAAGACAAATAAATATCCTTTTGATTAGCCTTTTGTTAGTTAAATGAAGCAGTTCCTTGTTTTTAAGACAAACTGTTAAGAGTATTATCAGGTGATCAATTGAATGTTTAACTGATTCCCGGTTTCTGTTATTTCACTATATTAGTACTTTTTACACTCAATTTGTCACAAACCAAGTACAGAAAATAAGGTAAATTGTAAAGGTGTCATATAGCCTACAACTGTAATTATAATGGTTAATGTCAAATGTGCAAATTGAAGACATTTGTGCATTGTTGTATGATCCCACAATTGATTTGCACAAATTGTTCAAAGTTCCACTGGCAACACTTTCAATTTAAGAGGCCTTTCTTTTGCTTAACAACTGTAAATATTGGAACAATATAGCAATTGATATACATGGAACAATATAGGTATGGAGACTGGGCCGTTTTATTTTCTTTCATCTGTGTACAATGTTTGCCTTTTGATTGAAATAATTCTATAATTTCTTTAATTTGGGGATTTTGTACATTGTATTATGTAGTAGGTATGTACTGTAGCCTATGCACTTTTAAAACCTATTGAGGTCCATTGTCAGTGTGATTCAAGACGGAAATAATTTGTAATGTTTCAATAAACATGTTTTAATGAGTTTTGCTGGTTACAAGTAATTCCTTTAAAAATACTCTTTATACACTGAACAAATTTAAACAACATATGAAGTGTTGGTCCCATGAACTGCAATAAAATAAAACAAATGTTCTATATGTACAAATAAAATAAAAAATGTACAACCCTGTTAGTGAGCATTTCTTATTTGCCAAGGCAATCTATCCACCTGACAGGTGTGGCATACCAAGAAGCTGATTAAATAGCATGGTCATTACACAGATGCACCTAAAGGCCACTCTAAAATGTGCTGTTTTGTCACAAAACCCAATGCCTCAGGTGTCTCAAGTTTTGAGGGAGTGTGCAATTGGCATGCTGACTGCAGGAATGTCTACCAGAACTTAATTTCTCTACCATAAGCTGCCTCCAACGTCTTTTAGAGTTTGGCAGTTCATCCAACCAACCTCACAACAAACACAATTGCATTTTAATGCACAGAAATACCGTGATGAGATCCTGAAGCCCATTGTGAGGCCCATTTTTTTTAAGGTGTCTGACCAACAGATGCATATCTGTATTTCCAGTCATGTGAAATACATTGATTAGGAACTTATTTATTTCAATTGACTGATTTCCTGTAACTCAGTAAAATCTTTGAAATTCTTGGATGTTGCGTTTTATATTTTTGTTCAGTCCCCTTAAATGCAAATGGAGCCACAGACAGCCATTCCAAGATACAGTATTTGGGAAGTGGTTTCAAACAATATACATTTTTCTTTAATAAAACCTCTGGGTAACTTTTCTGCGCAAGTGTTTTTCAGGTTTGTAATGTTTCAATAAGACTGATCAAGTAATTATTTATAGCATATACAGTATATCACAAAAGTGAGTACACCCCTCACATTTTTGTAAATATTTGAGTATATCTTTTCATGTGACAACACTGAGAAATGACACTTTGCTACAATGTAAAGTAGTGAGTGTACAGCTTGTATAACAGTAAATTTGCTGGCCCCTCAAAATATCTCAACACACAGCCATTAATGTCTAAACGGCTGGCAACAAAAGTGAGTACACCCCTAAGTGAAAATGTCCAAATTGGGCTCAATTAGCCATTTTCCCTTCCCGGTGTCATGTGACTCGTTAGTGTTACATGGTCTCAGGTGTGAATGGGGAGCAGGTGTGTTAAATTCGGGGTGTCATCGCTCTCACACTCCCTCATACTGACTGGTCACTGGAAGTTCAACATGGCACCTCATGGCAAAGAACTCTATGAGGATCTGAAAAAAGAATTGTTGCTCGACATTAAGATGGCCTGGGCTATAAGAAGATTGCCAAGACCCTGAAACTGAGCTGCGGTTTAACTGAACAGGTTCCACTCAGAACAGGCCTCGCCATGGTCGACCAAAGAAGTTGAGTGCACGTGCTCAGCGTCATATCCAGAGGTTGTATTTGGGAAATAGACGTATGAGTGCTGGCAGCATTGTTGCAGAGGTTGAAGGGGTGGGGGGGTCAGCCTGTTAGTGCTCAGGCCATACGCCGTACACTGCATAAAATTGGTCTGCATGGCTGTCGTCCCAGAAGGAAGCCTCTTCTAAAGATGATGCACAAGAAAGCCCTCAAATAGTTTGCTAAAGACAAGCAGACTAAGGACATGGATTACTGGAACCATGTCCTGTGGTCTGATGAGACCAAGATAAACTTATTTGGTTCAGATGGTGTCAAGTGTGTGTGTGGCGGCAACCAGGTGAGGAGTACAAAGACAAGTGTGTCTTGCCTACGGTCAAGCATGGTGGTGGGAGTGTCATGGTCTGGGGCTGCATGAGTGCTGCCAGCACTGGGGAGCTACAGTTCATTGAGGGAACTATGAATGCCAACATGTACTGTGACATACTGAAGCAGAGCATGATCCCCTCCCTTCGGAGACTGGGCCGCAGGGCAGTATTCCAACATAATAACGACCCCAAACACACCTCCAAGACGACCACTGCCTTGCTAAATAAGCTGAGAATAAAGGTGATGGACTGGCCAAGCATGTCTCCAGACCTAAACCCTATTGAGCATCTGTGGGGCATCATCAAAAGGAAGGTGGAGGAGTGCAAGGTCTCTAACATCCACCAACTCCGTGATGTCGTCATGGAGGAGTGGAAGAGGACTCCAGTGGCAACCTGTGAAGCTCTTGTGAACTCCATGCCCAAGAGGGTTAAGGCAGGGCTGGAAAATGATGGTGGCCACACAAAATATTGACACTGGGCTCAATTTGGACATTTTCACTTAGGGGTGTACTCACTTTTGTTGCCGGCGGTTTAGACATTAATGGCTGTGTGTTGAGTTATTTTGAGGTGACAGCAAATTTACACTGTTATACAAGCTGTACCCTCACTACTTTACATTGTAGCAAAGTGTCATTTCTTCAGTGTTGTCACATGAAAAATGTACTCATATATTTACAAAAATTTGAGTGGTGTACTCACTTTTGTGATATACTGTAAGTCAAATGTAACTAATGTTTAAGTTCACTGTAATGTGTAGCCTATGCTAAAACCCACTTAGTGTATTTTTCTGTACTAACCTGTTGAATAAGAACACTGCCCACTGATGCCAATCTAAAGGTGAGAATGACCTAATATATTTCTTCAATGGCTTTTGGAGATATTTCTCAGCAGACAAACTCCATAACACTTACATCTCACAGTGACGAGCTACACCACAAACTCAGGCCTGCAGAGATCTGACTTATGGAACATTGTTGGTATCCACATTACATATTGTACAGCTTATTTCAGTCCCGTACTGTCTAGTTATGAGGCTTTGACACCTGTACAGCTCTCCCTGTCTGTCCTGATATCCTGTTCACCTATTCACCTCTGGTGGGCTGCAGTAGCCACTGGCTGTGTCCCAAATGGCACCCTCATCCATGTAGTGCAGTACTTTTGGCTAGGGCCCATAGGGTTATAGGGTCTGGTCAAAAGTAGTACACTAAATAGGGAATAAGGTGCTATTTGGGACACATACATTGTCAGTGGATACAGCCTCTTCAATAATGAATGAAGAGGTAAATTGCACCTATTATCTAGTATGTCATCATGCAGAATGTACATTTTACCCACACATACCTATTTGCATACTGTATACACACAGTATTCAAAGCCAAGAACTCAATGCACTTAAATGTATCGGTGTGTAAATGTGCTGATCTTTTGTTCATTCACTGCCCATTCTGCAAACACTGCATTATATCAATGACAATGCTGTTGGAATGCTGTATAACCAGTGGCTCTAGTGAACATATAGGAATCATGGGATAATACATTACCATTATACCCATATCTTTAGAGTCGCATGCACATAATGTGACAACCTGTGTTACCAAAACACAAATTATCTAAGTGGAGGCTGAAGAAATGGCCACAGTGTACTTTATTAAATTAATTTTGGTACTTTGTGTTGCATTAGAATCAAATAAAAATGTACAAAAATTCAATATATACAAAAATGTCATGTTCTGTTTTTTTACTGTTCAATTTATAATAACATTAGTTTAATTCTGATTGAATGCAGTTCAAGCACTTCAGACTTTCATTACACAATGCAACTTACTTAAAATACCAATAATTAACAGTTTTTGAGTTTTTTTTGCATTTTTGTCATTTAATACATCACATACACCACACTATTTTAATCTGTATTACATCATATGTAACTGCCATCTTGTGGCGGCGACCTCCATTCCACAGACACCCTTCACAATCAGGACTCTGAGAGGAATGTTCTTTTAACATGTACATTTGCATACATTTATTTACAGTTATATAGTTTTGTTTTTCAATTACTATTGTGATCTTCCATTTGCAACTGAGACACTAAGGACATCTGTACACTATGCGTAAGAAGTTAACAAAATGGAATGACATTCCTATGTTCATTTGTTACTGTGCTTGTACTAATGTTATATTGGCTACAGTAGGGCTGGAATAGTATGATACAATACATCACTGCTATTTGTCTACATTACTAGTATCTAATGTTGATGAATACCTCAGAACAAAACTCAATCCCCAATAATGCATCC
Organism: Oncorhynchus keta; assembly: GCF_023373465.1. Taxonomy (NCBI): domain Eukaryota; kingdom Metazoa; phylum Chordata; class Actinopteri; order Salmoniformes; family Salmonidae; genus Oncorhynchus; species Oncorhynchus keta. The sequence continues at coordinate 26,973,096 of NC_068443.1, read as the reverse complement.
AAGTCAATACATAATATTAGTAGCTCCTTTTGTTAGAAGTCTTCAGTATGACCTACGACAAGAAGGACAATTCCATTTCCTGGGTCAAGGGTTCTCATTTAAACTGTGAGTTTAATAGGTCTATCTTGCATTGTGGATATTTATATAATAGTATAAGCACAGTAACTGTATAGAAACACATTGCTATTGGGTCGTGAACAGAGAACTTTGATAAACCTAGAGACCTCACACCACTTTGATCATCATAACCACAAAACCAGAGGACAAAAACAAATCCTTATGAGATTGAAATAAATTAAACAAAAGCATAGAAATATTGTCTTAAGGCAAATGAAACAGATATAGGCCTAAGCAGCTTAAATAGTCACAACCATGAATTCCTCTTAAACAATGAAGCGGGTTTGTTGACAAGTGCATTTTCCTGTTGTCTCAGTCTGCTTGCTGATGCACTTACAGTGGTGAACAGAATACCATCCACCATCAAAACACTGAACATCTTATCATTTGTTTCACATTTGGATTTATGCTCTTGGTAAGAAGATCAGCAGTACAGTATCATGTATCAATGATGTCAGAGGAGGGTATTCTGTTCAGAAACCAAGTTGAGGTAGGTATATGTACAATTTACACACTTTTTCAGAGATGATGATGATGAACAATGGTAGTCTGAGATTAATCCCTGGATGTGCTAAAACATTTATTTATTTATTTATTTTTATTAAAGAATAATACGCCTTCCTGAAAAGTGTTTCTGTATAGATGGGTTTTACAGATGGTGTAATAATAATTTCATCATTATCACCCACAAGACCAAAGGAGATTTTCCCACTCCGTTGTGACAACAGGGAATGTATTTTTGATGTACTAATAATGACTCTTTTGACCTTTCCTGACCCTCTGCCCTATAAAAGTGACTGACACATATTCATATTTGACCCTAAGCTCAACACTACTTTTTTCTAAAGATAGAAATCGTAGAACATTGGCTAGATTGTAAGTCTCGCACAAGTCTCGTATTTTTACAGTGCCAGTGTATTCATCCCTCTTGGCATTTTTCCTATTTTGTTATATTACAACCTGTAATTTAAATGGATTTTTATTTGGATTTTATGTAATGGACATACACAAAATAGACCAAATTGGTGAAGTGAAAAGAAAAATATTACTTGTTTAAAAAAATGATAAAATATAAAAAAAAACCAGAAAAGTGGTGTGTGTATATATTCACCCCCTTTGTTCACATAATTAGATAAATAAAGTCCACCTGTGTGCAATCTAAGTGTCACATGATCTCAGTATATATACACACACCTATTCTGAAAGGCCTCAGAGTCTGCAACACCACTAAGCAAGGGGTACCATGAAGACCAAGGAGCTCTCCAAACAGGTCAGAGAAAGTGGGGGTGAAGTACAGATCAGGGTTGGGTTAGAAAATAAATATCTGAAACTTTGAACATCTCACGGAGCACCATTAAATCCATTATTAAAAAATGGAAAGAATATGGCACCAAAACAAACCTGCCAAGAGAGGGCCGCACACCAGAACTCACAGACCAGGCAAGGAGGGCATTAATCAGAGAGGCAACAAAGACCAAAGATAACCCTGAAGGAATTGCAAAGCTCCACAGCGGAGATTGGAGTATTTATCCATAGGACGACTTTAAGCTGTACACTCCACAGAGCTGGACTTTACGGAAGTGTGGCCAGAAAAAAAGCCATTGCTTAAAGACACAAATAAGCAAACACAGTTTGGTGTTCGTCAAAAGGCATGTGGGAGACTCCCCAAACATATGGAAGAAGCTAATCTGGTCAGATGAGACTAAAATTTAGCATTTTGGCCATCAAGGAAAACGCAATGTCTGGCGCAAACACAACACCTCTCATCACTCTGAGAACACCATCCCCACAGTGAAACATGGTGGTGGCAGTATCATGCTGTGGGATGTTTTTCATCAGCAGGGACTGGGAAACTTCTCAGAATTGAAGGAATGATGGATGGCGCTAAATACAGGGAAATTCTTCAGGGAAACCTGTTTCAGTCTTCCAGAGATTTGAGACTGGGACAGAGGTTCACCTTCCAGCAGGACAATGACCCTAAGCATACTGCTAAAGCAACACTCGAGTGGTTTAAGGAGAAACATTTAACTGTCTTGGAATGGCCTAGTCAAAGCCCAGTCCTCAATCCAATTGAGAATCTGTTGTATGACTTAAAGATTGCTGTACACCAGCAGAATACATCCAACTTGAAGGAGCTGGAGTAGTTTTCCTTGAAGAATGGGCAAAAAAAAATCTCAGTAGCTAGATGTGCCAAATGTATAGAGACATACCCCAAGAGACTTGCACCTGTAATTGCTGCAATAGTTATGCACACTCAAGTTTTCTGTTTTATTTGTTTGTTTCACAATAAACATATTTTGCATCGTCAAAGTGGTAGGCATGTTGTGTAAATCAAATGATACAAACGTCCCAAAAAACTATTTTAATTCCAGGTTGTAAGGCAACAAAATAGGAAAAATGCCAAGGGGGATGAATACTTTGGCAAGCCACTGTAGAGGTGGTGTACTGGGTGCGTCCAGTGGGTGTTCATTTGGATGGGACTGACAGCAGTTGTTGTATCTGTACATTTTTCGCAATGCAATGTACATGAATACTGAGGAAACCTATGTGGATATCACTGTGTGAGGACACAGTCAGACACACCACTATTCTGAAAAACAAGACTCGCGTTGTCTATTTGTGGCCGTGACCCCAATAAATCATAACCACTGGGACTCCCACTGAAAATGAAAATAGCAGTTGAAAGCAAATAATGGAATATGAACAAAACGTGATAAAATCTCATGTTAACATGGATCAGATTGACTAAAGGAAAGCAACACAAGCTAAAGACGTGCAAGGTGACATTGAGAGAATAATTTACTACATGTTTTATTGATGAGGAGATGGAACCAGGCCAAGTGACCTTCAATGATTCACTAGTTAATGATGAGCAATTCATTTGACCTCTTAAGTGTATCATCAATAGCAGACCTAAATAAGAGATCCCAAGATAAAATAGAACAAAAGCACCAGTGTTGTGCCATTCACGATAATTTGCTCATTTCTAAGCCTGTGCTTTCTTGATTTCCCCCTGTGCCATTTGGTTTCTGTCTTCATTGTAAATAAATAAAAATCTGCTTTTTAAAAAATTAAGCTTAAAACACAGACAGGTTAATGCAGGGGTGTTAAACTCATTTTGCCCCACAGGCTGCATTCAGTCTTCACCAAGGTCCGGAGAGCCACACTTAAAATTGGTTATATTTCCTCACCGTCAAAGTTTGCTGAAAATTGCCGTCTATCCATCGCTTTTGGAATATTTTATGCTTCCTGACTGTCTAGCTTTTCGGTGGCTGATCTGTGGCATGTTTTACTCAACTCCATTAAATATTCAGAAGTGAATGCCGCTACATGTTCAAGAGACTCTCTAAAAAACTTTCTTTTTGGTAATACATGCAGAAGCACTGGGTAAAATCATGTCCACAGCTCTGTTTTCTTGGAGTTGAATTCAGTGTAGAGCAGCATAAAGAGACTATAAATGTAAGTCCATTATCATTTCTACAGTTTCATATTTGTTGTTGTTGTTGCCATTTCTATGTCGATTGAGATTGTTTTTCCTCAGAAATAATTCAAAAAATGTTATTAATAAAAATAAATAAAAAAACACTCAAACAGGCCCGGATTGAAGGGGCTCGCGGGCCGGATCCATATGACAGCCCTGGGTTAATGAGAGAAACTGAAAAAGATAAGTTGTAATAAAACATGTTGCACCATTTATGCTCATCCACACTGAATTCAACTCTCAGAAGAAGAGCTGTGGACATGATTTTACCCAGTGCTTCTGCATGTATTACCCCCAAAAACTTTTTAGAGAGTTTCTTGAATGTGTAGCGGCATTCACTTCTGAATATTTAATGGAGTTGAGTAAAACATGCCACAGAACAGAAGGGAACAGACTTAACTAAGACAATTTGTGTGATGTCGCAACAACAAGGCAAATGATGTGAAAGCAAATTAAACCAAGAATTTCCCACATTCGAACGGATATGAATAATTCAAATAAGACATTTCAACAAAAACAATTCAACAAAAATAAATCTGAGCCATTCAGTGGAGATTTCAAATCTAGCTCTAGTCGAAAACAACAGGCACATCTTTCTGGACTGATCAATGGCCCTTTCTCACTCTCACATTGAATATCATGGTTTCCTTCCCTCAATGTGCTCTGATTAATTCCACAGAAGTTTTGTGCTTGTTTTTTCCCCTCCTCCTTGTCACCCTCTTCTCTCCATAGTTCAAACGAACAAGACATAAAAAAAGAAGCGCTTGTGACCTAGAACTGAAAGAGAAGCTACACACTTTCTTTTTTGTGAAGACACCTTTGCAAGATATTTGAAGATATTTTTAGATATCACATCCACAGTCATAGTGCCTGGGGCTTAAGTCAGAGCATAAAAGGTGAAATACTTGTTGTTTCCTGCTCAAAAGACCATCTTGACACCATTGACGTTGGATGTTGACAGCTACAATGATAGTGGTATACACCCTAGAATTGGTACTGATCTTGTGTTGAGTATAGGCTACAGCAGCCTTTCACACCATAGTGCTGAAGTGCATGTCTCTAGTTCATTGCACTACAATATAGAGCTGCAGACAAACTGACCACTGATTGTAGCATCTACACATACCATCCTGCGCCATGCTTTTCCTCTCTTACAAGCACGCATGAGCGCGCACGCATACACACACACACACACACACACACACACACGTCCTCCCACACACACGGATGGCAATACACTTTTACATCAGTTAGGTAAAATGTAAAAAAGAATGCGGCATCTATGACGACAGTAGATCCTGCAGGTGCTTCAGTTATGAGAGTAGTTTGGCTGAAGTGGCTGCTCGTTTGTCTCTTATCCTCTCCTCCTCTCCGTACAGAACAGCACTATGTGGCCCAGCAGACTGATCCTTATCAGCCGTATGGACGCATGGCAGCCCAGACCACAGCTGGACGAGGCTGGACTGTAAATAGGAGCTGCCAGGAAGGTTTTCTTGGCATGCCGCCTTTTATCCAGGCGAGAACAAAGATGAGGTTTGTCCTTCAGTCTCTCCACAATACACGAACATTCCGGTTTTATTTAGCATATAAACAGCATGATTACCAGGTACAGTACTAAGCTTCTTCAAAGTAAATAGCAGTTCTGCCCTGCCTGAATCTACTAATATCCAGTTACTGGCAGTCACAGCCACAAAATCCAGTAGTTTCAGACCTTTTGGCACTAGGACAACATGGCTGATGAAATCAGATCAGAAGTCATGGGCCAGTACACATGTAAAGTATGACAGACACAACGCCCTACTCATGTCGCTAATTACATCACGGACTATGCGTGTACTACTTTGTCACCTGTTTACTTTGAATTAGAAATAACTAGAACCATCCTAAATATGAATCAGGACCATTAACTGACCTTTTTATTCTTATTTTTGTTAATCAACACGTCCACTATATCAGGGGATATTACTTGTATCCTATAAATGTAAAGTACATATTTGCAGGTCTAAGATGTTGGTAATAGAAATTAATGTAAATATGAGATATCATAGGTAAACATTAATAACCTGTTGTATGTATCCTGTTACGAACCTTCATAAGGATCTGTTATGAAAGGGCATGATATCATTCATTAGAACACTGCTTTTATTCTGATAGACTATTGGGATACATTTTTTGTGTGTGTGTGTGTGTGTGTGTGCGCAATGGCCTTTTATCAAATAAGAGATTCCCTGACGGACATAAGTAAAATAAATAAAAAATACAATAACAACAACATCAACATCAACCAAATAAACCCAAAAAGAGGAACTCTGTTTAGAAAACATGAATATATCCCTCCGTCACATCAACTAATAAATTGTGTCTATTCTTGCCCATGACAATCAACATCATGGTTCAATGCTAGTATCTAGAGTGAGAGACAGCTAATAACTTATTATTGCCACAGTCCTGCTGTAAATCCAAGTTGATGGTCATCCTTTGTTACGGTTTTGCATTTCCAAGGATCCAACATCCAAGCATCCAACATCCAGGCAGCAGTGTAGGGCTACAACGTGGTCTCATACTCCAGGCGCTCCTGAACTGTAGTGTCATCTTTGTACTGGAGTCTGGGCGGCGTAGGGGAGCAGTCGATGGCCAGGATGGCCTTGCGTATACTCCTGTCCAATACGTGCCTCTCCCAGGCCGGATAGCGGTTCCGACACAGGTCTATTTTGATGACTGTCTCATCGATGCGTGGGGCACGGGAGGACGGCGTGGAGGGGGCGGTGGGTCTCACCTGAAACACGGGCATGCAGCCGTCCCTCTCTGTGTATTTGCTGTCCCTGCCAATGGTGCCATCCCCCGAGATAAGAGGCACACCACGGTTGGACCTCAACGAGTTGGTGGCCCCCTCAGCGGGCAGCGTGAAGGCAGCCGTGGGGTCGTCCAGCACGAGGCTGGGTGAGCGTCCGAATCGGGGCCCGTTGGGGTGAAAGAAGGCGTAGTACATGAGCATGAAGACGATGCCGGTGAGGAAGCTGCTGAAGATGACACAGAGGGCGGGGACCGCGAAGGCATCGGTGCTCTGAGGGACGCGGTACAGGTACCACAGGGCACTCAGAGCAGTGTTCTCCAGCAGGATCACAAAGTAGTAGATGAAGAGCCGACACCGAGTACGACCCTCCTTCACATTAAACCAACTGAAGATGTAGATGATCCCCACGACCATGTCGAAGACAATCTCCTCCCACTTGGTGATGCAGAACTCGGTCTCACAGTGGACTATCCAGAAGGTCATAATGCACCAGTGGAGGACGATGAAGATACCAAAGTAGAGCTGGAACACGGAGGCGAACAGGGCGAAGGTGATGACCCGGGCGGCAATGGTGAAGAAGTGCCAGCAGAACTGGATGATGACGGCCAGGTAGCTGATTGGCTTCTTATCATCCCGGGAGTCTCGTAGGGCTTTCTGATAGGATGCCAAGGCCCAGGCCAGAGACACCAGGGAGGCAGCCGCTGTCATTCCTATGGAGACACAGAAAGGACAAAAAAACTCATGAGATTCGCAGTCACATTCACAGGTATAACATAATCAGAGAGTATGGTAACTCAAACTGTTATAGACCTATATCCATCCTGCCCTGCCTTTCTAAAGTCTTCGAAAGCCAAGTTAACAAACAGATTACCGACCATTTCGAATCCCACTGTACCTTCTCCGCTATACAATCTGGTTTCCAAGCTGGTCATGGGTGCACCTCAGCCACGCTCAAGGTCCTAAACGATATCATAACCGCCATCGATAAAATACATTACTGTGCAGCCTTATTCATCGACCTGGCCAAGGCTTTAGACTCTGTCAATCACCGCATTCTTATTGGCAGACTCAACAGCCTTGGTTTCTCAAATTACTGACTCGCCTGGTTCACCAACTACTCCGCAGATAGAGTTCAGTGTGTCAAATCGGAGGGCCTGGTGTCAGGACCTCAGGCAGTCTCTATGGGGGTGCCACAGGGTTCAATTCTCGGGCCGACTCTTTTCTCCGTGTATCAATGATGTCGCTCTTGCTGCTGGTGATTCTCTGATCCACTTCTACGCAGACGACACCATTCTGTATACTTCTGGCCCTTCTTTGGACACTTAACAAACCTACAGACGGGCTTCAATGCCATACAACACTCCTTCCGTGGCCTCCAACTGCTCTTAAATGCTAGTAAAACTAAATGCATGTCTTTTAACCGATTGCTGCCCGCACCCGCCCAACTGACTAACATCACTACTCTGGACAGTTCTGAGTTAGAATATGTGGACAACTACAAATACCTAGGTATCTGGTTAGACTGTACACTCTCCTTCTAGACTCACATTAAGCATCTCCAGTACAAAATTAAATTTAGAATTGGCTTCCTATTTTGCAACAAAGCCTCCATCACTCATGCTGCCAAACATACCCTTGTAAAACTGACTATCCTACCAATCCTGGACTTCGGCGATGTCATTTACAAAATAGCCTCCAACACTCTACTCAGCAAATTGGATGTAGTCTATCACAGTGCCATCCGTTTTGTCACCAAAGCCCCATATACTACCTACCACTGCGATCTGTATGCTCACGTTGGCTGGCCCTCACTTAATATTCGTCGCCAAACCCACTGGCTCCAGGTCATCTATAAGTCTTTGCTAGGTAAAGCCCCGCCTTATCTCTGGTCACCATAGCACCCATAACACCCACCCGTAGCACGCGCTCCAGCAGGTATATTTTACTGGTCTTCCCCAAAGCCAACTCCCCCATTAGCTGCCTTTCCTTCCAGTTCTCTGCTGCCAATGACTGGAACGAATTGCAAAAATCACTGAAGCTGGAGACTTATATCTCCCACACTAACTTTAAGCATCAGTTGTCAGAGCAGTTTACCGATCACTGCACCTGTACACAGCCCATCTGTAAATAGCCCACCAAACTACCTCATCCCTGTATTGTTATTTATTTTTGCTCTTTGCACCCCAGTATCTCTACTTGCACATCATCATCTGCACATCTATCACTCCAGTGTTATTGCTAAATTGTAATTATTTTGCCACTATGGCCTTTTTATTGCATTACCTCCCTACTCTTACTACATTTGCACACACTGTATAAAGATTTTCTATTGTGTTATTGACTATACGTTTGTTTATCCCATGTGTAACTCTGTGTTTTTGTTTTTGTCACACTGCTTTGCTTTATCTTGGCCAGGTCACAGTTGTAAATGAGAACTTGTTCTCACCTGGCCTACCTGGTTAAATAAAGGTGTTTTTTTTTTTAAATACATTTTTTTTAACTACATGGGAGTAATGTGTGGAGTTTTTTGTTCCTGTAAGTCTGCCATGATGTGATGACTCTTTAATAGATACTGTACCGGTATGTATAATGTCTCAAATGGATGAGTCACAAGAAATGTGTGAAGAAAAAAGATATTCCCAGGAAGTATTTAAAGAAGAACACTTTTCATAGAGCAACGCAACACCAAACAGAACCGGGAGCCAAACAAAAGTGTTTTTTTACACCAAAACACAAACACAAGCACATTTGGGAGACAAACAACCCTTCAGGAGGAACGGCATAACATTATATATTCCTCCACTCAGTGACTCTCTGCAGCACAATTAGCTCAATATGAAACCCATTCTTATCCAAGCTGCCTGTAAAATACAGAAATTCACAAGGCCCACTGGTGGCGTTTAGCTCTGAAATATCTGAACTGAGGGACTGTATTGTTGCTTTGTACTCAGTAAAATCCATTAAAGATGGCTGTGGTCCAGGGATCCCTGGCTGTATGACACTGGGTTTCTCTGAGGAGCTGGGTGCCATGGTTCAAGTGCCAAGTGCTCATGGCGCTGGAGTGATCGTCCTCTATCAAGAGTGAGAGGAGACTCTCACTCTCCTGGACTCGATACTCGAGTCGAGGGAGACAACAGCCTACACATGCACTTGCATGTACACACACACACACACGACCTGCCCAAGATGTCTCTACGCACACACACACACAATACTTTGGTCTGACTGACAAGTGCAAGAGGCAAAGAGCACAGATGGACAGACTGAATTGACTGCATTTTACTATCTTTGTTAAATCCTATTGAATATACTGTATCTACTGTTTATTATTTCTCTGTAACTGCAGGTACTGCAGGATTTTGTTCCTACTAGGCACCACACCTAACCAACTAGGCTAATTGATCAGTTCAGGGCCTAAATTCAACACGCCTGGTCTTCCAGGTCGGTTAAATCAAAAGCATGAAGTGCGAGGGTTGCCTACCCCTGCCCTAGGGATTCAATGGAAACTCTTTACACTACAATCTGACTGTAAACACTGAAAGAGCAATACGGAGGTTCATTGGCAGCCATTCAAGTTCATGCGACCCCTTAATCACATGGAGGAGGACCCCATGAATATCCTGGGATACATCAAAAATACCCTAAGTACCCTATTCCCTATAGCCCTCCAACTCAACTCTGGACTTGGAAGCCAGTTCCACTGTGTTCTTTCATTGTTCCCCTCTAATCAGGGACTGATTTTGACCTGGGACACCAGGTGTGTGCAATCATTATCATGTAGAACAGAAAACCAGCAGGCTCCGGACCTTTTAGGGTAAGAGTTGAATACTCCCGTCCTATATAGTGCACTACTTTTGACCAAAGCCCTATTGAGCTCTCTGCTACCGATGACTGGAACGAATTGCAAAAATCACTGAAGTTGAAGACTTATATCTCCCTTACTAACTTCAAGCATCGGCTGTCAGAGCAGCCTACCAATCGCTGCAGCTGTACACAGCCCATCTGTAAATAGCCCATTCATACAACCAACCTCTACCTACCTCATCCCCATATTTGTTTTTTGTTTATTTCTGCTCTTTGCAAACCAGTATTTCTACTTGCACATCCTCATTTGCACATCTATCACTCCAGTGTTAATTACTCAATTGTAATTACTTCACCACTATGGCCTATTTATTGCCTTACCTCCTTACTTCGTTTGCAAACACTGTATACAGATTTTTCTATTGTGTTATTGACTGTACATTTGTTTACTGTATGTGTAACTCTGTGTTGTTGTTTTTGTCGCACTGCTTTGCTTTATCTTGGCCAGGTCGCAGTTATAAATGAGAACTTGTTCTAAACTGGCCTGCCTGGTTAAATAAAGTTCAATAAAAAAAGAGCAGCCCACAATATAGGGAACGGTGATTATACAATAGTGCGGTTGGTTGATACATAATGAAGACGGCTTCCTATTAACACAACGAGCAGCAGAACGGGATGTCACCATCCGACCACTAATAAACCACGCTATTCAATCATGTGCAAATGAAAAGTGAGGAACAGTCGTTATTACGGGGCATGACAGCTACTTACTGTTTCCCATAAAGTGAGCCAGAGTCCACTCAGAAAACACACTTGCTCCATTGTTTTATTACATCCGCAAGAGCAAAGAGAGAGTGAAGCAAACTGGGAAATTAATACTGGTCGAGCTGTGCCTCATGACCCCAGTTTATCCAATAGTCTAGCGGCCTGGCTGGGTGGACTAGCTCTTGATCAACCTGTGATCATATTGTGACTTTAAAGGTTATAATAGATCAGACCACATTTAAAATGGAGATGATCACTATTCATTGCAACGCAGCTCCCTTGGCTCCTCTTATAACAAAGAGTTACTACTGTGGATTACCCACAAAGACATCTGGCAACAAGCTGTGCTCTGTCTGGTGGTAGAGCTGTCCCGGATATTTCCGTTTGACTTTTACCAGAGATGGCTTTGATGATGGGGGCACAAAACGAAATCCATACTTGACATTCTCTAGACCAAAGACTGTTGTGGGCAGGATACTTGTCTGTCTAATCTAGATCATGGATGATGATGTGACTGGCTGCTATGGACATTGTTGTCCATGTAGCAACAACCTTATACATAAACCAATTCATTATCCTGGAGCTGGATGAATAAATCCAGCTTCAAAAGTTGAAAATGAAAGCCATCCAAACACCCTTTCAAATGTAAATGAAGATTTGAGATGATAGAGAAAATATAGGACAACTTCAATGCATGTGCATATCAAAGCATCGATATCTTATTTAGAACCTCACTCAAAACTCTATGGCTCCTTGTGGATGGATATGTATCTGGAACCAATGTCAATCCTGTCACCTCACTCAAGGAGTCTTACAGTACAGCAAAGTGTTACCCAATTACCCTTTCTGTAGATACCCTTTGTGTAATGTCTCCCAAATAGTCCCTATGGGCTTAAGTGTAACTGCAGTATATGCATTACTTATCTCCCTGTTCCTGGCTTTTAACACCCAGGACCATTACAGTCAATTGCATTTTGTAATCAGACGTTAACATATGGCTGACTCCTGTGCTTTTTAAATTATTTTCACTTCAAAGTCAAACCGAGTCAGTTTGTTGAGAGAGACGTCCACTCTCTCTTCTCCAGGATGTCAGAACTGGATGGCGTGATGTATACAGTAGAAATATGACAGAAATTCATTGTGTCCTTCTACTTCTGTCTACACAAAAACATGCTATCTAGAACCAGCTGTTCCCATAGGAGAGCCCTTCGAAAAACTTGTTTTGGTTCCAGGTAGAACCCTTTTTGGTTTCAAGTAGAAGCCTTTTGGTTGTGGAAAGGGTTCTATCTGGAACCAAAACTAGTTTTTCCAAAGGGCTCTCCTATGGGGACAGCTGAATAACCCTTTTAGGTTCTAGATAGCATGTTTCTGCGTAGACAGAAGTGGAAGAACACAATGATGTTCTGTCATGTTCCTACTTTTTTCTAAGAGTGTATACAATACATTGAGCTGAGAGAATCAGGTCTGTCTGTCTCCTTCTCTTTGTATGCCTATCAATAATAGAGCTATGCCTTGAGCAGAGTTTATTTAATCAACTGTATCTATCTACTATATTGATTGGCCTATCTATTTACACATTTGTATTTGTTTGTCATTGATTAATAACAGTCTTTAACCCAGTTAGATGCAGGCCAGGCCATTAGGTGTTGGGGCGTGATGAAAGGGTTTAATGACTACTGTGTGGAGTGGGCTGATTAACAGGCTGAGGCCAGGAGTGGCAGGGGACTGGGAGGGGGATGCCATTCTTATTCTGGAGCTAGGCCCTGCGTGTGTGTGTTTGTGCACATTTAGTTTAGTGCATGCACGTGAGTGTGTGGGTGTGTGTCTGAGGAAGGAAGCAAAGCCATTCCTCTGCCCACACACACACACACACACACACACACACACACACACACACACACACACACACACACACACACACACACACACACACACACACACACACACACACACACACACACACACACACACACACACACACACACACACACACACACACACACACACACCTCGAGGAGAAGGAGGAGGGGAGGGAAGCTAGAGGAATCTGCCGGGCTGCCACAGTCCAGCAGTGTGCTGCGTGGCTACTGGGTAGTGTGATTTAACTGGTGATGTAATGCTCCTCCTCTCCTCTCACAGAAGCTTCAGTAATTTGGGAAAGGAGGCGGGCTGGGGACCAGGGAGGGGCAGGGTTACATAAACCACAGCAGCATCACTGCAGCACTGGGGCTGCAATGTACCAAATGGCACCCTATCCCCTATGTAGTGCACTACCTTTAGCCAGACTAGTGCACTATATTAAAGGGAATTGGGGGCCATTTCAGACAGCAAAGGCTTTGGCCAAAAGTACTAACAGGGTACTTACTATATAGTATAGGCACTATGTAGGGAATAGGTTTAAATTTCAGATGTAGCCTGTGTGGAAATACCTGCTTCAGCAGCAGCAGGGTCATTACTGTTGGCAGCACTGGGAAATGGATGTTGTGGAAATAAAACGTTGATGAGTGTCTGCTTCCTGGTATACTGTACAGTTGAGATTTTTCAGTGCGAGTGGTTTTCTCCTCATAGACTCATGCCTTTGGCATTGCCACTGTGTTGCTGACAGTTTCTTTCACTGATTTGTCACTGCTTTTATAAGAAGGCAACATATGGTATTCTCACTGCAAGCAACAGAGCTGGATAACTAACTCTCTGGATAACTCTCTCAGTGATACTTTAAGTCAGTGAGTGAGTGGGTGAGTGAGAGGTGAATGTCTGTGGCCATGGCCGCATGATCAAAATAACACTTTTTTTTTTTTAACTTTGGGGATTTAAAAAAAAAACTGCCAGGATTGGCCTTCTAAAATAAAACCAGAACAAGGGGAGAGAGTCAGACATACTGTTGTGGTAAGGAAGAAGACATTACCTCAATGAAGTTATCTAGCAGAGAGAGGAATGAAGACAAGTGATTTGAAGAGCACACAGAGAGGGCCTGGGACAGGTCTGAAGCAGCCGTATCAAACCATTAACACAAGCTTATTTGGAAAAGGAGAAAGCAAGCTCTTCCCAACCATGGTGGGTTTTTTAAATACATTGCCCAGTTCATCAGATTATAGGATGTATTGTTTTACCTAAATAGTTCAGACAAATGAAAGGAGTGTGATATGCCACTGGGTTAGATGGTTTCTTAAATCAACACAGAAGGTATGACATGACTTGCATTTCATAAAGCTCTCCATATTAGCTCCCTGTGATAGCGCAGTGTGTTGATGCAAACAATCTCTAATTCCTCTTGTTCCTTTCCAATATGAGAGTCACCAAGTCAAATGTGACTGCATATTCAAGCAATAGGTAACCAACAGTGATGTACCCTTGACTTATGACCGAGAGGGATTGCTGAATACCACTTATTTTTCACCTGGGATAGATATAATTCCGGAAAAGTGCTGCAAGAAATACAGTCAAGCTGAAGAATCGCTCACTTACAGGTGCTGGTTAGATAGGCCTCCTGGAGAATAATCCTTTTCCCAGGAAGGAAGTGTGTCACTCTGACAGAGTGTAAGAGAGGAAAAAGGCTGACGACTGATGGGGTCTGGCTCACTGCTAGTGTGGGCTAAAACCACAGTAGCTATGGCAACTTCACTTAGAGAGAGAGTGGTAGGGAAATATAATGAGAACGAATGAGAGAGTGAGTGAGAATATGAGAGAGAGCAAGAGAGAGAGGTGGAGAGGAAGAGATAGAGGTGGAGAGGAAGAGATCGAGGTGGAGAGGAAGAGATAGAGGTGGAGAGGAAGAGAGAGAGGTGGAGAGGAAGAGAGAGAGGTGGAGAGGAAGAGATAGAGGTGGAGAGGAAGAGATAGAGATGGAGAGGAAGAGATAGAGGTGGAGAGGAAGAGATAGAGGTGGAGAGGAAGAGATAGAGGTGGAGAGGAAGAGATAGAGGTGGAGAGGAAGATAGAGAGGTGGAGAGGAAGAGAGAGAGGTGGAGAGGAAGAGAGAGAGGTGGAGAGGAAGAGATAGCGGTGGAGAGGAAGAGATAGAGATGGAGAGGAAGAGATAGAGGTGGAGAGGAAGAGATAGAGGTGGAGAGGAAGAGATAGAGGTGGAGAGGAAGAGATAGAGGTGGAGAGGAAGATAGAGAGGTGGAGAGGAAGAGAGAGAGGTGGAGAGGAAGAGAGAGAGTTGGAGAGGAAGAGATAGAGGGCTCTATTTTTGGCTGGCGTTATGGACGGCACTGGTGTCAAACGCACATTAGTTTGCAATTTTGTCATGTAAAAACTTGCACACTGGCATTTTCCAGCCCTAACGCCAGGTTCCTCAATATACCTGTCTTACATGAGCTAGCTTGCGCTCAGATGGGCAGGGTGGATATATTTGAGGTGTGTCCTTGAAAACGTGATCCAAAGTGCTAATTTCAGGCAGCGCTGACAGGGATATTTAAGACCAACCTAATGCTGCTTTTAGCAGTAACACAGTTGGTTATGGCATGAAATTTGACAGCGGAAATGCATCCTATCCAGCCGTGACGTACCCTGCACATGGAACAAGATCAGTGGTGTAAAGTTCTTAAAATACTTTCAAATTCTACATAAGTTGTTTTTTCGGGGTATCTATACTTTACTATTGATATTTTTGACAAATTTTACTTTTACTTCACCACATTCCTACAGAAAATAATGTACTTTTTATTCCATACATTTTCCCTGACACACAAAAGTAATTCACACACTTATCAAGAGAACATCCCTGGTTATCTCTGTCTCTGATCTGGTGGACTCACTAAACACAAATGCTTTGTTTGCAAATTATGTCTGAGTGTTAGGTTTCCCATGACTATCTGTAAATACATTTTTAAAAACACAAATTGTGGCATCTGGTTTGCTTAATATGAGGAATCTGAAATTATTCATACTTTTACTTTTGATACTTAAGAATATTTTAGCAATTACATTCACTTTTGTTTATTTAATAAGTATATTTAAAACCAAATACTTGTAGACTTTTACTGAAGTAGTATTTTACTGGGTGACTTTTACTTGACTCATTTTCTATTAAGGTATCTTTACTTTTACTTAAGTATGACAATTGGGTACTTTTTCCACCACTGAACAAGAGTGACCTAATGTGCTTTTGGTGCCTGTATACTTCCTTTTTAGAAACATTAAAAAAACAAGGCTTTTTTTTGTCTGCCCATTGCAATTTTGAAGTAGTCGAGACTGTCGATAACAGGTTTGGCTCCTGAGACTACTTGGAAATAAATCTTAAATCACCAAAGCAAATCACCGGCATTCTCTTTTTATCTAAGCATTGTAGACAGGCCCACATTATTTTAACCATGCAGGTCCCGTTTTGGATGTGTGTGAAACCCTCCACAGTCTGCGTTGTTTTAATATTACATGCCGACATGGAGAAATGATGGTGCCTGTAAGTGTGACATAGCCTATTAAAACAAGTTGTTGTTTTGTTTACAATTTGATTAGAATTATTCACCTCTTTTTACGCCTTATCAATAATTAATTTAATCTTGCTTATTGACAATGTTTGGTATGTCCACGCTCAGCCATAATGTAATTTACGGTAGGCCTTTGGTCGCCTCTCCTTCCAATTCTCTGCTGCCAATGACTGGAACGAACTACAAAAATCTCTGAAACTGGAAACACTTATCTCCCTCACTAGCTTTAAGCACCAGCTGTCAGAGCAGCTCACAGATTACTGCACCTGTAACATAGCCCATCTATAATTTAGCCCAAACAACTACCTCTTTCCCTACTGTATTTATTTATTTTTCTCCTTTGCACCCCATTATTTCTATCTCTCCTTTGCATATTCTTCCACTGCAAATCAACCATTCCAGTGTATTACTTGCTATATTGTATTTACTTCGCCACCATGGCATTTTTTTGCCTTTGCCTCCCTTATCTCACCTCACTTGCTCACATTGTATATAGACTTATTTTTCTATTGTATTATTGACTGTATGTTTGTTTATTCCATGTGTAACTCTGTGTCGTTGTATGTGTCGAACTGCTTTGCTTTATCTTGGCCAGGTCGCAATTTTAAATGAGAACTTGTTCTCAACTTGCCAACCTGGTTAAATAAAGGTGAAATAAATAAAATATCAGTGTGATTGCTATTGAAGCCATGCAATTATTTAGAACAATGTGGACTGAAAATGGGTTCAAGTCAACATATTTAGCAAAGATAGGTCTACATTTTGTTATTTCATTTGTGTAAGTAATTTAACAAACTAACATTGGAACTGAAGTTGATCCCAAGACAATACATAAAAGACCGTAATTACACGTTCTGATTGGCCGATGTTGAACAACCATATTTTCATGTATTTTTATAGAAAATTGTTAATGAGCTAAACTGAATGGGGGACTAAAACGGTTAGGTCAAGCCAAGGTTAGCGATGCCATGGGTTTTAGGTGCTCTATAAATCCGCCATAATGTCCTCAAGTCTTGGTGAGCCGAGGATGGGATTTTCAGAGCAATTAACTTTCCCCATCAATCCATCCACATTTCTCTGTCCCATTGTACTATAGCAGCCTGTGAATATCAAATGGAAGAAGAGGAACCTATAAATACACTCTCTCTTCTTCTCCCAAGGCTCCTAGACTCAGAGTAGCTACAGTGATTAACATCCTGCATTATGTGCATTTTCCACTTGTAAATCTTATGCAACTCCCACCGTATAAATAGAATTGTTTTGAAATGATGCAGAGAGACTGACAAGAGGAAATACAACCGAGTGACTACATCCACAGACTCGTCAGCATCCTCTCCATTGTTTTCTCTCCCTCTCAAGCGCATCACACATTTTTCGAATCCCTCCTCACCGCTAACGTCAGAGGAGGTCCAATCTTCTTTAGCACAGCAGAAAGAGCATAAGTGCCTCTAAAGTGCAGCAAATACTCTGCTTTCCGCGGCTCAGCACAGCAGAGGAGAAGGTAGAGCAAAGCAAGGCTATGGAGTTGTGGGGACGATGGACAAGGGGAAGACTTGTGATAGTGTTCAAGCCCACAGCAGACCTGGAAGCTTTCCAATGGCCTAAATGTGGCCAGCCTTCTTCCCCCCTGCGTGCGTTTGCTTGTGTGTGTCTGTCTGTGTGTCTGTGTGTGTGTGTGAGGCATGCGAGGTGTGTGTGTGTCAGCCCAGACAGTGTAATTAAACATGATTCATTGCCCCGGAGAGAGGACCACACTCTTTCTGTACTTAACATTACATTAGGCCTGCATTTCTAAGAGCAGACTTTACATTGATGTGCTTCTGTTCACACTAACAAATAAGTATTCCACACAGGCCACAATAGAACACTTGGGTGGTGGTGTTCTTTTAAACAGCGGTATCCCAACTTGGGAAACCCTAACAGTGCAATGTGACTGATTTACAACAGACAGAGGCAATGAATGAGAATAGTGGGGGATGGAGAGAGTATGTGAAAGTGTGGTATCAGGAAGTACATTGGATGGCCTGTGTATTTACAGTATTTGTACAGTGGCAGATAGATGAGGTGGTAGTACAGTTAATACAGGGTGTGGTTCCAGCCAGTACCTTGGACGGCCTGCAGTTTGTGCGTCTGGATGATGATGCAGAGCTGCAGGACCAGCTGAGGAGCGCTCTCCAGGAAGGTGGCCAGGAGGTGCAGCATGCTGACGTCAGCAAACTCATACACCATCCTCCAGTAGAACCTCCAGCGGTCATGGTCCCCACTGCGCCGGCTCCGGATGCCTAGGTAGATGGCGTGGAAATACCTGGAACAAAAGGAAACAATACATCCACAAGTCAAATTACAGGACACCTAGTGACCTTGTCAAAAAGCTTGGATCCCTTGGCGTCGCAGCTAATGCGCTGACGCTCGACTCCACAGTCGACTCCCTTTGGTTATGCATGTACATAGAGAGTCATATTATATGTGTGTTTATATGTCCCACTCAAATGTTTTTCATTCATTTCCATATAATCCGATCTAGAATGCATTTCACCAAGTCGAACTTCTAAAATTGTGTCTTACAGCTCCTATCCAACAAACTGCATTCAGTAGTAAGAGGGTTTCTGATGTTGTGTTGGGTTATCCTGTGTGTTAGCTATGCCTAAGGATGCACATGAATTTGATGTGAAATATTTAGTGCTGTTGCAGTTGATTCTGTGAATACAGACATAGTGTGGCTAGAAACAATAAACACAGAGAAAGTGATGTCATTGTTACATCACTTCAGCTTGGTATTGTAGCTAGAATAATGATTATGATACATTTAAGTCCCAGGGGGATGTGGTACTGTGTATGGCAAATATACTACGGCTAAGGGCTGTTCTTAGGCACAAAGCAATGCAGAGTGACTGGACAAAGTCCTTAGCCGTGGTATATTGGCCATATATCACAAACCCCCGAGGTGCCGTATTATTATAAACTGGCTACCAACGTAATTAGAGCAGTTAAAATACATGTTTTGTCATATGCGTGGTATCAGCCAATCAGCATTCAGGGCTCGAACCTCCCATTTTACAAGTACATTTAACCTGTCATTGCAAATTATTAAACAATTAAAGACCAATTGTTTTCTAAAAGTGGACTTAATTGTTACACAGTGAAAATGTCTCAAGTGGCACGTAAGATTAGTTAACCTCAGCATTGGCAGAAACAGCTATCTGCTTGCTTGTTCTAGGCTGAGTTCCAAATGGCACCCTATTCCATTTATAGTCCACTACTACCCATAGGGCTCTGGTCAAAAGTAGTGAACTATAGGAAATATGGTGACATTTGAGACTCAGAAGCTTCAAGTGGATGGAACATCACTTTTAAGCTGCTAGCTATTCCCAGCGAATTAACTACATCTATATTTACAATGCTAATCTAGCCATTTAAACATAAAGGCTTGAAAGAGCTTATTTCTCAAACATACACTTTTACTGTCAGAGAGAGACATGCGCAGAATTAAGATGAGGCTATCTATTGACTACAGCTCCACCAATCTATGAAATCCTCACACACACAAAAATAATATGCTCCACTGACAGTCTGGGAAACCGTCCAAACATAACCGTCCAGAATCTACCTGCTCACCACAGGGCTATTTGAGTACAGCACTGTACACTGCTTCTACTACTCCATTACCTGGGAACATGTTCAGGAGAGGCCGACATGGTGACCAATTAGCGTCTGTGTTTTGGTGCCCCTATCATTTTTGTAGCTCTCTACATTAAGAGCACTGATATTAAACTCATTTTGTCACAAATAACCACATACAAGTGCCACATCTGTAAAGTTAATGTGGAAATTATGGAACTGCAGTTGGATGTATTCGCCAAACTGCTGCTTTCAAACTTAGTGTAGGTGTAAGCTTTGACCGATAATACTTTCCGTCAGTGCCTCATTAAATGTGGATTAGATGCAACACCATTTTGAAAGGACTCAGGTTGAACATGTAGATTTTGTTTATACATTTGTACTTATCACAACATCCCATCTGTGATTGTACCACATTTATCACATGTATATTTCCCTAGCAGAAATACAACCACATCTGAACAGTCAGTGTTGCACATTTAAGTCATACGAATTAAAGGTTTCTTAAGATGAGTTAAACTTTCTATGACTCTGTGTAGGCCTTCAAGTCTCCAGGGTTAGCTAGTGATTATTAGGGTAACTGCACTTCAGAGGTTTCTAAGAATCACATTTCTGCTTTAAAACAGAACACAGTAGACAGGGTCCTTATGAAATTCTGACTTGGGTTACGGTCATTGCTAAAGGTCTAATGACTGAATATGGCCCTAATGAAACGCAGCCAGACTGTTAATTGACACACCGACTGAGCCAACTCCTGTTTTTCCAGGACGCAGCTACTGGAGGAGCCCTGAATTTGTCTCCAACAGAGGCCCTGCCTACTGGCACCTGAGTTGTATTAATTTGGTCCCAAACGAAGAAAGAAAAGGACTGGAACAGGGTGCAACTTCCTAAACTTGTACAATAAGAAGCACTTGTTTTCTGTTTTCAATTGATGAACGCTTTTTAAAAAATTGCTAGCTGTACCCTAATGTATCCCAGCACCAGTCCTGCCCCGCGGTGCCAGATGCCCTATTCCCATAGAGTGTCTGGGGTCCTCACGCAGACACATTATCCCCTTGACACACCTAGGCACACAGCCAAAATACTCACGCTCACAGGCAACAGAGGTAAACCAATAGGATCCACCCCTTTTTCTCAATTTTTGCCTGAAATTACATACTCAAATCTAACTGCTTGTAGCTCAGGCCCTGAAGCAAGGATATGCATATTCTTGGTACCATTTAAAAGGAAACACTTTGAAGTTTGCGGAACTGTGAAACGAATGTAGAAGAATATAACACAATAGAACTGGCAAAAGATAATACAAAGAAAAAACCTACCGTTCTTTTGTATTTTTTTTGTACCGTCATCTTTGAAATGCAAGAGAAAGACCATAATGAATTATTCCAGCCCAGGTGCAATATACATTTTGTTTTATCTTTGTTTTTAACGGTTGTAGTACTAAGTCAAAATATTCCCAA
Organism: Oncorhynchus keta; assembly: GCF_023373465.1. NCBI lineage: Eukaryota > Metazoa > Chordata > Actinopteri > Salmoniformes > Salmonidae > Oncorhynchus > Oncorhynchus keta. The sequence continues at coordinate 26,951,625 of NC_068443.1, read as the reverse complement.
GTATGGTTTTTGGCACTAATGATTTTATTTTGATGTTTGTACAATCAAATCAAATGTTATTTGTCACATGCTTCATAAACAACAGGTGTAGACACAGTGAAATTCTTACTTACAGGCACTTCCCAACAATGCAGAGAGAAAGAAAATAGAGAAATACTACAAAAGTAATAACACATAATAATAAAAGTAATAATAAATACACAATCTGTCACGCCCTGACCAGAGAGAGCCTTTGTTTCTCTATGGTGTAGTAGGTCAGGGCGTGACTAGGGGTTATTCTAGTTTATATTTTCTATGTTGGTGTTTTGCATGATTCCCAATTAAAGGCACCTGGCAATCATTGTCTCTAATTGGGGATCATATTTAAGTAGATATTTTTCCCACCTGTGTTTCTGGGATACTATTTTGTGTTTGTGCACTACGTAGTCACGTTCCGTTGTTCGTTTATTTGATTTATTGTTTTTTGGCTTATGTTTCACTGGAATAAATATGTGGAACTCAATATCCGCTGCGCCTTGGTACCGTTCTTACGACAACCGTGACACAATCAGTAATGGCAACTTGGCTGTATCCCACTTCCGTATTAGCCATGGTAATGGTACTTCCTGCTTGAGTTTTGCTTGTAAGCAGGAATCAGGAGGATAGAGTTATGGTCAGATTTGACATATGGAGGGCGAGGGAGAGCTTTGTATGCATTTCTGTGTGACGTAAAGTTGATCTAGAGTTGTTTCGCCTCTAGGTGCACAAGTGACATGCTGGGTGAAATTAGATAAGACATGAAAATCACTGAACACTAGGAGCATTGCATCTAGATGAACATTTTCTAGTTTGCTTATGGCTCTATACAGATCGTTGAGTGTGGTCTTAGTGCCAGCATCGGTCTGTGGAAAACAGACAGCTACAAGAAATATAGATTAAATCTCTCTCTGTAAATAGTGTGGTCTACAGCTTATCATGAGGTATTCTTTGTATTTGTTAAAAATATATGTAACATATAAAAAAATATATATATATAACATTACCAGTCAAAAGTTTGGACACACCTACTCATTCAAGGGTTTTTCTATATTGTAGAATAATAGTGAAGACATAAACTATGAAATAACACATATGAAATCATGTAGTAACCAAAAAAGTGTTAAACGAATCAACATTTATTTTATTTCACACATGCAAAGATCATCCGTTCACCTACTCTGTATCTCGCAAAAACATGGTAGTTGGAACCAAAAATATCAAATTTGGACTCATGAGACCAAAGGACAGATTTCTACCGGTCTAATATACATTACTCATGTTTCTTGGCCCAAACAAGTCTCTTCTTATTATTGGTGTCATTTAGTTGTGGTTTCTTTGCAGCAATTTGATCATGAAGGCCTGATTCACACAGTATCCTCTGAACAGTTGATGTTGAGATGTGTCTGTTACTTGAACTCTGGGCAGCATTTATTGAGGCTGCAATTTCTAAGGCTAGTAACTCTAATGAACTTATCCTCTGTAGCAGAGGTAACTCAGGGTCTTCTAGTCCTGTGGCAGTCCTCATGAGAGCCAGTTTCAGCATAGCGCTTGATGGTTTTTGTGATTGCACTTGCAGAAACTTTCAAAGTTCTTGAAATTTTCCAAATTGACTAACCTTCATATCTTAAAGTAAATATGGACTGTTGTTTCTCTTTGCTTATTTGAGCTGCTCTTGACATAATATGGACTTGGTCTTTTACCAAATAGGGCTATCTTCTGTATACCACCCCTACCTTGTCACAACACAACTGATTGGCTCAAACGCATTAAAGAAGGAAAGAAATTCCACAAATTAACTTTTAACAAGGCACACTGCATTCCAGGTGACTACCTCACGAAGCTTGTTGAGAGAATGCCAGAAGTGTGCAAAGCTTTCACCAGGGCAAAGGGTGGCTAATTTGAATATTATTTTTGGTTACTACATGATTAAATGTGTGTTATTTCATAGTTTTGATGTCTTCACTATTATTCTACAATGTAAAAAATAGTACAAATAATGAAACACCCACCCATCCAAACTTTTGACTGGTGCTGTATATATTTTTACCCCCTTTTTCTCTCCAACTTTCAATCTTATCTCATTGCTGAATACCCACAAACTTAACCCAGAATCCAGCCACATAAATGTGTTGAAGGAAACACTGTTCAACTGGCGATCGTTGTCAGCCCGCATGCACTTGGTCCGCCACAAGGAGTTGCTAGAGCACAATGAGCCAAGTAAAGCCCCACAGGTCAAACCCTCCCCTAACCCAGACGATGCTGGGCTAATTGTGCACTGTCCTATGGGACTCCCAGCCATGGCTGGTTGTGGCACAGCCTGGGATTGAACCCGGGTCTGTAGTAACACCGCTATCACTGCGATGCAGTGCCTTAGACCACTACACCACTCAGGAGGCCTACCATGAGGTATTCTAACTACAATTATGAAAATTAAAGGATTATGTTTCACAACTGAGCATCACATCATTCCTCACAACTAAACAAGTCTTTTGTAATATCTAAACTCATGACAAATATCTCCACCAAGCGAACCCATGATGAGTTATCTTAAAACCCAGACATATGCATATTAAGTTCTCTTTTGCCTTTCTCAATGTGCTAAGGCGAAACATCTTCTGAATCTGGGGAAATGCATCACTCCTCTTAGTGACATCATGCTAGTTCATTTCCTCCATTGATTTGATCATGAGGAAGGAGGCCTTTTCCCCTGGTCAAGACCTGCGTGCCTCTCCCTTTAGGAAGCCACTCATCCTAGCCCCTGGCCTATACTACTGTACAGTAAGGACAGTCAAATGATGGCGATGGAATCAGTACTTGCTTTGGGTTCTCTCTGATTGGAGCATCATCAAAATAAATACTGTTGCGTTATAAATAACCTATAATTCAAGTGGTCCAACCATTGCTTTAGGTACAAGCCAAGCATCGAACTTCCTTCGTCCAGTCGGCAAATATTTGATAGAACAACTAAATGGCTTCTTCCACACACGTTCTTATTACAGAGATGTATGCAGAAGAGAACCTCTGTGTCATACAGAATTATTACAACCCTCCATTACTCTTGCATTTATGCCTCTAATTTGCATTAAGTGTGTTCTAGAGAAGTGCCAGGATAAATGTAAATTATTTTGAATCCTGACCTATTTTTAGATGAGTCGAATCTTGCACGGAAATATAGATCATTTTTTGACTGAGCAATTTGCTGAATAGTATCTTTGGGTCAAACGAAGCAGTTTCTGTTATGGTAATGGGTAATTAATTAGACTTAAAGAGAGAGACGATAGGATGAGGGAATTTTAAATAGGAGCCTATGATGTACATTAATTGAAATGATAAGCTGTATATTAGTCCTCTGCTGATACATTAGACTTTAGTATAACAATGTCTGGCATGGAAGCTCTACAAAATCTACATACATGCATGATTATGATAGAGGTAAAGTATTGTGCAAACTACAAGAATTCTTCCCTCCTGCCCTGTCAATGATCCAATGACCTATTCATGATTTATCAATCAAAACAGGAATACTCTTACTGGTGTGTGTGTTAGTCAAGGCCCAGGTCTGCACTTGGGAGTCTCAGTGGAATCTTCCTCCTGACCTTCTCAATGAATGGGCTCCAGGCCCTGAACAGCATAATGATACACTCCACCCCATCCCCTTAACACTGCCATGAAGACCGAACGAACACTAGCCCTCCTCACTCACTGCTTCTCCACATTGTCAAGGCTAATCTGGAGATCATCTCAACAGATTACTGCTCACATGTTCTCTCGATGAAAAACAAAGCTAATCTTCCAGGTTGATCCAGGACACTACCATGATGAAATAATGTGCAATACCATAGAAGAGAATAGTACTGCAGTACTGAATTAGTGGACATCAGTAGGCCCATTCGTTTGCTATTTCCTTTGAAAACATATCCCGCTCATGTTAACTACCCATTTCATATCGTCCCCAGCACCAAGCCCCCCAGTATGTGAAAAGCTGGGTGTGGCTGGATAACTGGATGGGTAACTGGCCTCTGGATGATGTTATTCCTGCAGCGGAGAGCCGGGGCTTTGCATGGTGTGCTGATAAATTGCCATTCTAAATGGGATTAGCCAAATGTTGTTGTGCATCCTTCCCTGAAATGGGATTATTTCTACCACTCAGCCAATGCCAGTCTGAAGAGTGGCTCAAGAGACGTGCATAGAGCAACAATGCCTGTGGATGGGCCCATAGCTTACTGTACAGTGTACACACAACACGCCTGCCTGAGTAGACACCCATAATACAATACACACAAAGCAGGCCTGCGTCTATGTTTGAGGGCTGAGCTAAGAAACACTGACATTGTCTAAATAACACCAGACTGAGAAACGTGATGATGACAGGCTCCACACAGGGCTGTGTGACTGACTGACTGTGTGAGGCGTGCAGGACAGGGAAGCATCCTCACAGGCCATGCATGCCAACTCACAGGATCAGTGGAGACCGAGCTCTGATAGCTCCACCAGCTCGGACCTTTGACCACCGTATCACAAATCACTATTCCTAAGACTCTCCTAAAAACGTCTGTTTGCTCCTCTTAATGATCAATCTCTCCAGCTTATTTTAAGACTGGCCAATGAACAGTATTGTAAAGTATACTCCCACTCACTGCAAAATAAGCAGTTATTTGTTTGATTCATTTCTAGATACTGTATATATGTCTTAGATATGACTCCTTGCTGTGACACAATACAAAACAATCAAGTTATTGTCTGTTCAATGTTTCTATCAGTCCTTGAAACAAACTAAACAATGTCACAAAACACATACACAATTCTCAAACATAACAGCACAAATGCTTAATCAAATACTTGTCTAGTCGTTCCAGGTCTCTCATCGGCTTTTAATAACCGTGGTCGTGCTCATTAGGCACCACAAAGGAGGAAACATTTCTAAACCGAGGAGGAGCTACTTGAACTTGTCTAACAAGAAAGCTCATCTTCATTTTCAAAAGGTTTCCTGCTGTCTCGTGCCTAATGAACACGACCCAAGATTGGTGCATCCTGTTTGTTACTTTTCATGCTGCTGGCCTGGGCTTCTGGCTCTGTTCTAATGAACACGACCCAGGTTAGTTCGTCCTGTTTGTTACTTCTCATGCTGCTGGCCTGGGCTTCTGGCTCTGTTCTAATGAACACAACCCAGGTTAGTTCGTCCTGTTTGTTACTTCTCATGCTGCTGGCCTGGGCTTCTGGCTCTGTTCTAATGAACACGACCCAGGTTAGTTCGTCCTGTTTGTTACTTCTCATGCTGCTGGCCTGGGCTTCTGGCTCTGTTCTAATGAACACGACCCAGGTTAGTTCGTCCTGTTTGTTACTTCTCATGCTGCTGGCCTGGGCCTCTGGCTCTGTTCTGTTTGCTGTTTCTCTGTGGGTTCTGGGGCTGGTGGCAGTGGCTATTCTGTTCTCTCTCTGTGTGACAGAGCTGTTCTCCCGATGGCTCTATCCTTCATGTCTCACTGGTTCTTGCATCATACTGTAGGGTCCAGCCTTGTCCCCTTCATCACTGTCTAATTTTAATCAATCCCTCCCCAACCATCAGTGGCCCAGTGTTGTTATCACCCACGTTCCCCTGCACATACACACTCCCACTCACAGCTCCAGAAACACACACAGGCACGCACACTTTCTCCCCACCAATATATCTCTCTGCTGCCAAAGCCTCATCTATTCCCCAAGCTCTGGGTCCTGTCAATCACCTCCAAAAGAGCCAGACCAGACTACACTATCTTTTAAAACTTTATACTTACTTTCTGTCTGTCTGTCTGTCTGTCTGTCTGTCTGTCTGTCTGTGAAATCAAGCCACTCAGACATTTCAACTGGTGATCCCATCTATACAGCACTGTATAGTCAAATATCTAGTTCAGACAGTCTCAAGTATTGAGTGACACTCATCCTTCACAGTTGGAGAGCACTTGACCTGCTAATGGTTGCTGGAGAATGATAACCGGTCAGTGGAACAAGCCTTTGCTTTTATGGGGGAGACTGAGGTGGTAAGAGCCAGGCTCTGAGGTTGACTGGCAGAGACAGGCTACAAGCCCTGGGAGACAGAAACACCATGGAAGAAAGGAACAGAACAGGCAATGTCCCAAATGGCACCCTATTCACTATATAGTATAGTACTTTTGACCAAAGCCCTATGGGCCCATGTCCAAAGTAGTGCACTATGGAGGGACTATGGTTCCATTTGGGAAGCAGACACAGGCTGAGGCTGTAGTGCCGGAACACACCTGATCTTTAAGCACTCCCTCCGTTGCTAAGCACCACCATCACCATCAGCTGCATGTATGCAATCCTCTGTAGAGGTCTGTGTTTCTATAGTGAATTATACCGTATAGTGGCACGATTTCATGCATCCACTCAGGACCCTCGGGGTAACGACAGAGACAGCAAACACTCATCGTAATTACCAACATGGGCTTGAGTCGAATGGTTTGCAAGGACTATTTCCCTATCGATCTGAATGCCATTTTGACTGGTAAACACAGCAACCACTTTACCTCTACCGTCGTATTCATGAGGATTTCGATACAGCCAGGAGGAGAAGTGTGGAGGGAATTTCCATCTCTCACAGTAAATCAAAGCTTCACCGCCACACCACTGTTGACCAACTAAGTCTGCTAATTACTGCCTTTTCCTGCTTCTCATTGTCAATCAGAAAACATCAGAGAAAGACACACTACAACGAGACACACTGCACACTACAACCGTGCTCGCTGAAGTCAATTAGAAGACCAGGGTGAGATCACAACACAGAAATACTGCACCTCTAATACTAATAAACCTTTAAAGCTAAAAATCCTTAGGTTCTACATCCATTTTTGGTTGATTCTTGAGGAATATAACTTATAAATGCCTAATAAGCTTAGTTCAACTGTCGTACCCCATCAAAACCCAAAATATACATTTGTTTTACTCCGACGTTTGTAGACAACATAAACATAAACTCAATACATCTTTAAAACTATTTGATACAATGGATGGTCAGTCATTGCATCCATAGCTCTGTCTCTGAATTTGAGAGTGGTTACATTTCTCTAGCCCCCATCCCTTTGCTTTTTAGTGAAACGGGGACAATGCTTTGTTATCGTTTGAATTAAGGATTATATCGTTAAGGTATGTCTGTGTGTCTCTCTCTGTGTGTGTGTGTCTCTCTCTGTGTGTGTGTGTGTGTGTGTCCTTCATGGCTCAATCAATGCCACATGGAGCCGGAGCCAGCGTCTCCCCAGCCTGCAGCTCAGCCCAGTCCAGTCCTGCCTCCTTCCCATACATGATGAATGCATCCTGTGCCGCTGCCAAGAGGAACCCAATCAATTGAACCTTGTTATTCAGCAATTATCAAAAGGAGCACTTTTTCTGCATGATGCCCAATGAAAAAGGTCAATGGGATTCACCGCCATAAATAAAACTCTCGCCGGGATATTATTGTGCACTAAATTCTTGACACGGCCATATTTCTTGCATTTACCAGTCACAGCAGACACATAGGTTCCAGGCTTATAGCCATTGACGGTCTGGAGGTAGAATGTCACAGAGAAAACCTAGAGTGATTGACAGCCACACTTGATGTTAAGGATGTACCTGAAGCATAAACTGGACGGTGGAACCAGATGGCTTGTCACTCCAGTCTTTAAATGCAATCCATTAAAATAACACAGTACGTCACCTTCAATTGTTTTCCTCACCTAATAATGGGTTCACTTGGTGGCACTGTATGCCATCCTGTCATTTAAAATCTCATTCACTTTATCAGTGGATGCATATAAGATAAATAAATCATGCAGTCCTGTGGACTGGACCTCATAGTTTTCAACACTATTCCCACCAGTATTCCAGATCGATAGACTGTAGTGTTTTCATGTTTTGTCCAAATGTGTCTTATCTATAGACAGAAGGACAGCCATCGCAGTATGTGTTCAGGAGGAGGAGGACGAGGACAAGGAGGAGGACAAGAAGGAAGAGGCACTAACCATGAAGCCACAGAGAGCCATGTTGTCAGTCAGAGAGCTGGCTGGGCCTCTGTCAGACTGCTCTGCATGCCAGGACCCACAGATGCTATCACTGCTATGTCACAGCGCATAAACTTCAGTCTACACTGAGCCCTATTCAGAGAGAGTGGCATGTAACTGTTACACTCTCCAGTGAGGCAGATAGAAGCCCAGCCTAGCCTAGCACAGCCCCTCCTAGCCTGAGAATCAGCCGGCATAAAGGGGCTCTGCTGTCAGTGCTTTGCCTCCTGGACACATTGAGTACACACACACACACACACACACACACACACACACACACACACACACACACACACACACACACACACACACACACACACACACACACACACACACACACACACACACACACACACACACACACACACACACACACACACACACACACACACACACACACACACACACACACACACACACACACACACACACACACACACACACACACACACACACACAGCTGTACAAGGCATCCTCCTTTCCAGTTAATGTGTCCCTCATTAGGCACATGGAGAGCCTGTCCCCTCAGGTCAGACTGCTCATAGTGCTGAGTGTGGACTATGGGTGCTTCAGCACAATCGTCATACTGTATGGGCCACATTACCAGACAGTACAGATACTGTACTCTTACACCTGCAAATTTCCCTCCAATACCCTCCCCTTTCCCTCCATGTTATCATCCCAATTAAAATCCCTGAAACAAAATGGCTGAGTGTGTGAGGTGCAGCGTGCACATGGCATATGCACCCAGAGCAATGCACACGAGTAACCTAGAAGATTACATTCAGCCAGTAGTGACATCCAGGCATGTCCAGCAGCCGTAAGCCTCCCTCTCCCATGGTTCCTCTGAGATTCACCCTCAAGGTGCCAAAGATGTTCCCCCTCTCTCTCCTGTGGCCGTTTGGTCTTGTTCATATTTTCTTGGTTATAGCAGAGTGGATTTGAGACCATTTTATCGTCAGTAAAGATTAGGATCAGAAGATCGGTGAAGATAAGCAAAGTTCCAAGTTGAAATTCATGCAGAGATGGAATCTATACTGAGGCTAGCAAATAGAGGTGTATAATGCCTATGGTCCTGTACAGCCATTAAGTATAACATCATATTTTAGTAGGTACAATACACAGGGTTACGCATAGACACCCACAGTTTCCAATAGCATTTATGGCAAACAAGCCTCCCTGAAAAGCACTTTTTTTTTGCTGTGCAAGCAATGATTCCTAAGACCAGAGGGCAATTTGTCACTAAAGCAATGTAACAGATGGCCCAAATTTGTAACTGTGATATTGGCTCTATGACAAATAGCTGGGGTATTGAGATCTTTTGGGGCAACCTGCAGAATCTTAGTTTGAAAACAAAAAGAAAAATCCTTGTTTCTTCCATCTTCCTCCCCTTTGCCACTAACTTAATACTGCTTAAAGTTCATTTGAATAGCTTCCGATGGTACTACATTAAACACTATCGCATAGACTAACTCCTCTGCATCCCATGTGGCTTATGAGTAGCTACTGGACTCAAGAGTTGAAAGTTGATCATCACTGAGAGCATGCGTTTCGTGCAGCAGTACATACATCAAAAACATCTGACCCTTAATTATCCAAATTCATCGCATGAACATTTGTGAACTCAATAATAATAACAATAATTATGCATAGAACACCAGTCTTTGAACTACACATAAAACACATGGATGTGAGACTTAAATATAAATACAATCCACATAGGACCTACAGTATAATATCTTCATGCTTGGTATGCTGCATTTAACATTTAGTGATGTATGACTATGGATGCAGGGGGCTTTGTGTGCGTGTTTATGGATGGTCAACAGAATTTAAAAAACTGCTTATTAAACCCAGATGGATGGACCGGATTCCTCTGCAAATCTGCCTTAACACTCTTTGTAATCCCAAATATGAGATATCAGGCCAATTCATTTCCTCGGGGGGGGGGGTAATGATAGAGATTAAAGACATGAGAACACCTTTTGGTGCTTGCGCTGCTTTGGCTGGCTGAGGAGGACTTTCATTGAACCAGTACTGTCATAACATAAGATGCAGTGCTGCCCTTTAAACATGAAGTATTGATGTACAATATATCTTGGGAAGGAACACTGGTCTTCATAGACCTCATGCAGGGTGCCGACTATAAGGTGAAATAGCAGAAATCATAATTGGAATATGTATTGTTAAGTATAATTCGTCTTAAAAAGGGCTGACGAAATGCAACCCTAGACAAAGAACAAGCTACAGTACATACTGTACTTGCTGTGTGGCTAATCTACTATATCATCTATCCAGAGACAAAGAAATTCCATTAATTGTTGAAAGATAAAACATTTCTAATACATTGTATTATTTCCCAGACTTCTCCTGTCCTGGGACAACAAAGGTTGACACAAATGCAATACTGTCTGCGTGATTTCAACCAGTGACACACTGACAATGACACCTTGAAATCAACAATAGAGTGTATTTGCATACATCAGGGTGTGGTGTATGACCATCCATCAGCTGTGACAGAAGATGTGATCGGGGTAGGGTCACCCACGAGGGCTGATCTCATCTGAACGTCATTGTCAATACATTGTCATTACTGTGGTCATAATATGTGTGTTTGCGTGTGTGCGGTTTCGCCTGTGTGTTGGAGTAGCTCACTCAAGAGGATGGGAGGGAGTGATCCCCCTGGAGGATGCTGGTCCGTCTGACCCATTTGGTAATTTCACTGCCCCTCCCCCACTGGCCCTTCCCTTTGAGAAGGGTGCAATTGCGGTCTGCAATTCGGCGTGTTCCTGCATGTGGGCATTCTTGCATCTGCAGGAACCCCTCTTTATACTTCTATCGATACATTTTTAAAGCTATGACAGGCAGGAGGCGGGACGCTCTAGTACAGTAGATGGTGTTAATGCACAATAACATTGAATGCCAGCCGTCGATAAACCCCACAGAAGAAGGGGCAGGGGCGACAATGATAGCCGCACAATGATAGACAGTGTGCATCGTCCCCGCCTGTCCGGCACTGTTTTCCTGCAGTTCTGTTAAGGACAGCGAGGGCAGGTGTTCGGCAGGCGGGAGCGAAGACACTGTGTGCTAGCTTAGCCAGCTAGTCCGGTACACAGGAGGTGGGGATGACACCGTGTGCTAGCTAGATAACTAGCATGCTAGCTAGTACGTGGTGTCCCTAACTAGCAAGCTAGCTAGTTAGCTAACACACAGTGTCGCCCCAGCCTCCCGCCTGCTGTGCTAGCGGTAGGCGGGGGTGACAGTGTCCTTCTCGCCCACATGTCTGGCACGGGTTTTCTCCAGATAACAGCAGGTGGGAGGCGGGGGCAACACCATGTGCTAGCTAACTTGCAAGCTGGCACTCGGTGTCGCTAACTAGCAAGCTAGCTAGTTAGCTAGCACACAGTGTCGCCCCAGCCTCCCACCTGCTGTGCTAGCGGTAGGCAGGAGTGACACCAATAGACAGTGTCCTTCCGCCCCTGCCTGTCGGGCAATGTTTTCCCGCAGGTCTGTTAACGATGGTAAGGGCAGGTGTTCAGTAGGTGTAAGAGAAAGACACTCAGATAATAATTATTTCCCTTTTGACCCACATTCAAAAGTGTCACAAGCATGAGGATGTCATGCTCGAGGAGGGACGTGTTCATGCAAATCAAATCAAATGTTATTGGTCACATACAAGTGTTTAGCAGATCTTATTGCGGGTGTAGCAAAATGCTTGTAGACCATGAGGGGGAGTGTTCAAAAAGGAACCAATGGGAGAACAGGGCTCCGGGCAGCCGAGCGGAAATGGAGGAAAACTCGCCTCCCTGCGGACCTGGCATCCTTTCACTCCCTCCTCTCTACATTTTCCTCCTCTGTCTCTGCTGCTAAAGCCACTTTCTACCATTCTAAATTCCAAGCATCTGCCTCTAACCCTAGGGAAGCTCTTTGCCACCTTCTCCTCCCTCCTGAATCCTCCCCCTCCCTCCTCCCTCTCTGCAGATGACTTCGTCAACCATTTTGAAAAGAAGGTCGATGACATCCGATCCTCGTTTGCTAAGTCAAACGACACCGCTGGTTCTGCTCACACTGCCCTACCCTATGCTCTGACCTCTTTCTCCCCTCTCTCTCCAGATGAAATCTCGCGTCTTGTGACGGCCGGCCGCCCAACAACCTGCCCGCTTGACCCTATCCCCTCCTCTCTTCTCCAGACCATTTCCGGAGACCTTCTCCCTTACCTCACCTCGCTCATCAACTCATCCCTGACCGCTGGCTACGTCCCTCCCGTCTTCAAGAGAGCGAGAGTTGCACCCTTCTGAAAAAACCTACACTCGATCCCTCCGATGTCAACAACTACAGACCAGTATCCCTTCTCTCTTTTCTCTCCAAAACTCTTGAGCGTGCCGTCCTTGGCCAGCTCTACCGCTATCTCTCTCAGAATGACCTTCTTGATCCAAATCAGTCAGGTTTCAAGACTAGTCATTCAACTGAGACTGCTCTTCTCTGTATCACGGAGGCGCTCCGCACTGCTAAAGCTAACTCTCTCCTCTGCTCTCATCCTTCTAGACCTATCGGCTGCCTTCGATACTGTGAACCATCAGATCCTCCTCTCCACCCTCTCCGAGTTGGGCATCTCCGGCGCGGCCCACGCTTGATTGCGTCCTACCTGACAGGTCGCTCCTACCAGGTGGCGTGGCGAGAATCTGTCTCCTCACCACGCGCTCTCACCACTGGTGTCCCCCAGGGCTCTGTTCTAGGCCCTCTCTTATTCTCGCTATACACCAAGTCACTTGGCTCTGTCATAACCTCACATGGTCTCTCCTATCATTGCTATGCAGACGACACACAATTAATCTTCTCCTTTCCCCTTCTGATGACCAGGTGGCGAATCGCATCTCTGCATGTCTGGCAGACATATCAGTGTGGATGACGGATCACCACCTCAAGCTGAACCTCAGCAAGACGGAGCTCCTCTTCCTCCCGGGAAGGACTGCCCGTTCCATGATCTCGCCATCACGGTTGACAACTCCATTGTGTCCTCCTCCCAGAGCGCTAAGAACCTTGGCGTGATCCTGGACAACACCCTGACGTTCTCAACTAACATCAAGGCGGTGTCCCGTTCCTGTAGGTTCATGCTCTACAACATCCGCAGAGTACGACCCTGCCTCACACAGGAAGCGGCGCAGGTCCTAATCCAGGCACTTGTCATCTCCCGTCTTGATTACTGCAACTCGCTGTTGGCTGGGCTCCCTGCCTGTGCCATTAAACCCCTACAACTCATCCAGAACGCCGCAGCCCGTCTGGTGTTCAACCTTCCCAAGTTCTCTCACGTCACCCCGCTCCTCCGCTCTCCACTGGCTTCCAGTTGAAGCTCGCATCCGCTACAAGACCATGGTGCTCGCCACGGAGCTGTGAGGGGAACGGCACCTCAGTACCTCCAGGCTCTGATCAGGCCCTACACCCAAACAAGGGCACTGCGTTCATCCACCTCTGGCCTGCTCGCCTCCCTACCACTGAGGAAGTACAGTTCCCGCTCAGCCCAGTCAAAACTGTTCGCTGCTCTGGCCCCCAATGGTGGAACAAACTCCCTCACGACGCCAGGACAGCGGAGTCAATCACCACCTTCCGGAGACACCTGAAACCCCACCTCTTCAAGGAATACCTAGGATAGGGTAAGTAAGGGTAAGTAATCCTTCTCACCCCCTTCTCCCCCAACAAGATTTAGATGCAAGTGGCTGTTCCACTGGTTGTCATAAGGTGTATGCACCAATTTGTAAGTCGCTCTGGATAAGAGCGTCTGCTAAATGACTTAAATGTAAATGTAAATGTAGAAATGCCCCGAATTGCAGGCTTCAGTTGCACACCATTGTTCCCTCTTCCACCCTTCCCCTCCCCTCTTCCATCTCCCTTCCCCCCCTGTCTCCCCTCCCCGGCCCTTTCCGGCACACAGGCTGGGCTGAGGCCCTCCTCAGGGGGACATTACAACAGCTGTCTGCAACCATCGATCCCAGACGATAATGTCCCAGTCTGGGCACAGGAGGCCCATCACTGCCTGGTCCCCATGCCCAGTGCTACTCCACAAGGTCCATCCATCACAAAGTGACATTGGACACAGCAGCTTAATCCCATTTGATCATTGAAACTATGGTTTAATTGATACATAATTTACACAACAATGATAAGCATATAGCATGCCAAATAGATCTTTCTTATAAGAATATAGATGAAAAACATTATCAGGATGAAACATTCTGATATTGAGTGACAAATTACGTGATTAAGACTTTTTGTAATTTTCCTAATTGGTCCCTTTCTGTTCATTGTGCCTGTTGTTCAAATGCTGAATTTCTGTCTAATTTGTAATTTGACTATCAGTCATGTAATAATAAAGAATACTGGACATTTTGTAGAGACAAAGACAAAGGGAATTAAACATTTTGGCAAATTGAACATACCGCTTTTAAGATTTTGCTTTAAAAAAGGTCCATTGCAGCCATTTTTATCTAACTTCAAATTATTTCTGGGTAACAATTAGATACGTCCTCCAGCATTTAAAAAAACTTTTACTGTTGAAAAGCGATATCCCAAGTATAAATACAGTAAAGTACACACACTTAAGGGTCAAAAAATATTTTGCGCAAAATAATGTTTTTTTACACACAACTGCAAAGTTTAAGGAGTAGGGCATTCAAGGAGTTGGTCTGATGGGAGGTCGTAATGTCATTGGCCTCCCCCTTTCTTGAGGAACAATAGAGGCGCAATAGAGAACAAAAGTGGATAGGCTTGTGCTATGTCATGACTTACCTGGACCACCTATTGAGGTGTACCTTTTGTTAAGTAAATCAGGTGATACATGAGGTGAAAGGGAGACTAGTGTCTCACTTAAAGTACCTTACTCTGATTATTTGTACCATTTTAATTGAAACAAACAAAAATAGCTTCTTAGCAAAGAGCAATTTCTCAAGCAATAATTTTGCTTGAACTGTCTGGAAGTGGTCTGAGTGGGGAGGGGAAAACTGAAAACTATCTGTTATTGGCCGAAAGGTTTGGAACACTCTTATTGGTGTACTAACTAATTTAATGATGTCACCAGGCAGGCCAAAACTCCATCCCACCAAAGCCTGAAATTTCAGGCTGTCTTTTCAAGCACCTCTTACACTAAAAAACATGACCATCATTTTCACAGTATTATTCCAACCTCATAGTGTGGATATATATATATATATATATACATAAACTCAACAAAAAAAGAAACATCAAGAAACTGTAAACTGCGTTTATTTTCAGCAAACTTAACATGTGTAAATATTTGTATGAACATAAAAATTCAACAACTGAGACATAAACTGAACAAGTTTCACAGACATGTGACTAACAGAAATGGAATAATGTCTCCCTGAACAAAGGGGGGGTCAAAATTAAAAGTAACAGTCAGGATCTGGTGTGGCCACCAGCTGCATTAAGCACTGCAGTGCATCTCCTCCTCATGGACTGCACCAGATTTGCCAGTTCTTGCTGTGGGATGTTACCTCACTCTTCCACTAAGGCACCTGCAAGTTCCCAGACATTTCTGGGGCGAATGGCCCCCGCGCCCTCACCCTCCGATCCAACAGGTCCCAGACGTGCTCAATGGGATTGAGATCCGTGCTCTTCGCTGGCCATGGCAGAACACTGACTTTACTGTCTTGCAGGAAATTACGCACAGAACGAGCAGTATGGCTGGTGGCATTGTCATGCTGGAGAGTCATATCAGGATGAGCCTGCAGGAAGGGTACCACTTGAGGGAGGAGGATGTATTCCCTGTAACGCACAGAGTTGAGATTGCCTGCAATGACAAGCTCAGTCCGATGATGCTGTGACACACCGCCCCAGATCCTCCCCCTCCAAATCGATCCCACTCCAGAGTACAGGCCTCAGTGTAACACTCATTCCTTCGACGATAAACTCAAATCCGACCCACCCCTGGTGAGACAAAACCACGACTCGGCAGTGAAGTGCACTTTTTGCCAGTCCTGTCTGGTCCAGCGACAGTGGGTTTGTGCCCATAGGCGACGTTGTTGCCAGTGGTGTCTGGTGAGGACCTGCCTTACAACAGGCCTACAAGCCCTCAGTCCAGCCTCTCTCAGCCTATTGCGGACAGTCTGAGCACTGATGGAGGAATTGTGTGTTCCTGGTGTAACTCAGTACCTGTCCCGCAGGTGTGATGTTCGGATGTACCGATCCTGTGCAGGCGTTGTTACACGAGGTCTGTCCGAGCACGATCAGCTGTCCGTCCTGTCTCCCTCTAGCGCTGTCTTAGGCGTCTCACAGTACGGACATTGCAATTTATTGCCCTGGCCACATCTGCAGTCCTCATGCCTCCTTGCAGCATGCCTAAGGCACATTCACGCAGATGAGCAGGGACCCTGGGCATCTTTCTTTTGGTATTTATCAGAGTCAGTAGAAAGGCCTCTTTAGTGTCCTAACTTTTCATAACTGTGACCTTAATTGCTTACTGTCTGTAAGCTGTTAGTGTCTTAACGACCGTTCCAGTCAGTCGTTTTAACGACTGTTCATTAATTGTTTATGGTTCATTGAACAAGCATGGGAAACAGTATTTAATGAAGATCTGTGAAGTTTTGGGGATTTTAACAAATTATCTTTGAAAGACAGGGTCCTGAAAAAGGGCTGTTTCTTTTTTTGCTGAGTTTATAACACAAGAAATCAAGTTTTGACTTCACTGGGCCTTTAACTACCAACTTTTTCTCCCTTGCAGCAGAGATCCCTTGCAGCAGAGCTCTTTCAGTTCCAAAGCAATGTAAGGTTACTTTTCGAAATATCATCCATACACTTCATTCTCGATAAAGTATTTGAAAGTTGAATCTGTTGAAAAGGAAGGAGATGTCCTTCAGATGGACGTAAGACACTTGGTATTACGTCCTTGGAAGCCCTTTCCCTGGGTTGATTATGCCCAGCCTAACACTAAGTGCCCTTCAGCAGTGCATTGATAAAAATGTGCTATCACCATGGGATCATTTCCGTGGGCAGGCTTGGCACTGTGACAACACTACAAACACTTGCAGTTGGTTGCCAGTTTCGCCAGACAGCTTACATATATACAGTATGTGCATGATATATGAGTGTAGGTTATAGTGACGTGTTTGGTGTTTGCTTTGGAACAAAGATACAAAACAGAACATCAATTGGGCATATGTAGCGAGCGGCGACACTTTCTGGATCAAGATGAATAGATGTGGGTCAGATGATCTGAGATCAGTGGTGGACCGTTGCGGTTAGGTAAACATTATACAGTGATTAGGAGTACTACAGACTCAGATAAAGGGCCACAGCTACAGTCAGCTAAGCCCCATCCTGACAGGAAGAAATATAATTGTGCCCTCCGGTTGCCATTAAATGCAGCTTGTCTCCAGCTACAGATCAAGTTGAAGAACAGATTTCCCATTGACTTGGCTGGAACACTGTGAGGGCATCACTCAATATCTGTTTATAGCCCAGGATTGTTAGGGAACATTCACCACCTCTCTAACCAACGCTTACTACACACCCAGGCCAGAGATGACCAATGGTGCTACCAACACATAGAAAATAGTGATTTTTAGTAAGTGAAGAAAACATTCTAAACATTGATTGAGTTATTTTGGAATTAAACCTGAATGTTACATTTGGAGACTACTCTACGACAAAAAGCAAGCTTGAAACCTAACCACTTCTCTTCAGGATTCAGTTCTATTCAGAATATTACTGAAGGTTAACTGAGTTTTTTTTTTTAGCTGTAGCTATAGCGGTAGGTAAAGACGTTCAAGCCATTCACAATTCCCATAGAGAGATAGAAATAGAGAGAGTAAACATTTCTATAGATGTTCGTCATATACTGAAATATGCAATGTTCTTTTCAGTAAACCACTGAACATTTGAGGCATAAGAGACATGTATTATATCCTTACAAACTTTATTCAGAAAATACATTCCACATACCTCAGCTGTCCCTCATATTTCTCCAAGCAATGTATGAAACACTGTCTGTTATTTAATACGTCCAACAGTCCCCTTGACCAAAACCCTTTGATATCCATTGTCAAATGCAAGGACGTTTACATATCATCAAAGGCAACATAAATAGCTCTCTATGACATCAAAAGGAAATCTGGTGTTTGGGATTCCTCCTTGCCCAAGTCTAATCCCTGACTTGAGATGCATTCGTATCCCTCAAAGTTTGTCACCGCCTCGCCGCACACCGGCTAATAAACGCTGTGTCCCCCCTAAGCCATAAGGAGCATGGGAGAAAATAGTTGTGAGAGAAACTATGCATTGTTTGCTGACAGCCATTTGCCGCTCATGATCACATAGAACAATTTTATCCACAGGAAGGAGGGTAGTAAAACAACTTTATTCTACTTCAAAGTTGAATAAAAAGTACTATTTCTGGCAACCTCACCCCACTGTAAGTCTAGTCATCATGTATTGTCATTAAGTATGGGAATAAGGCTCAGCTAGTTAACTCTTGAAACTAGGGGGAACTATTTTTATTTTTGGAAAAATAACATTCCCAAAGTAAACCACCTATTTCTTAGGACCAGATGCTAGAATATGCATATAATTAACAGCTTAGGATAGAAAACGTTCTAATATTTCCAAAACTGTCAAAATATTGTCTGTGAGTATAACAGAACTGATATTGCAGGCGAAAGCCTAAGGAAAATCCAATCAGGAAGTGACTCATGTTTTGAAACCGTTGTGGTCCTATGCACCCCTATTGGCCACTGAAAGGGATATCAACCAGATTCCTTTTTCTACGTATTCCCTAAGGTGTCTACAGCATTGTGACGTAGTTTCGCGCCTTTATGTTGAAGAATGAGCGTAAACGACTACATTGCGTAAGTGGCCAGCTGAGGGCTCTCAGAGTGATTCTTGCGTAAAAGACAGAGGTAAGTCATTTTTCCTCTCGCTCCTACTGAAAAGCCAATTGTCCCGGTTGATATATTATCGAATAGATATTTGAAAAACACCTTGAGGATTGATTATAAAAAAACGTTTGCCATGTTTCTGCATTGTCGTGACCGCTATTTCCGGTGGATTTCTCAACATAACGTGAATTTTGGGTATAAAAAGAATCTTTATGGAACAAAAGGAACATTTGCTGTCTAACTGGGAGTCTCGTCAGTGAAAACATCTGAAGATCATCAAAGGTAAACGGTTAATTTGATTGCTTTTCTGATTTTCGTGACCAAGCTTCCTGCTGCTAGCTGGACATAATGCTATGCTAGGCTATCGATAAACTTACACAAACGCTTGTCTTGCTTTGGCTGTAAAGCATAATGTAAAGCATAATTTCTAAATCTGAGATTACAGGGTGATTAACAAAAGGCTAAGCTGTGTTTCACTATATTTCACTTGTGATTTCATGAATATGAATATTTTCTAGTAATATCTTTTGACCGTTGCGCTATGCTAATTAGTGTAGTTGATGACAATTCTCCCGGATCCGGGATGGGTAGTTCCAAGATTAAGGAATAAGCCTTCTCTCTTCACTGACTCTGTCTGAGTAATTTGCTACAGCTGTTTCATTGTTAGATAAAGAGCTTTGTCCCCTATTTGGTTATTTGGTCAGGGTGATGGTTCTATGTGGAACCATAATGACGCAAATGACCCGTTGAGCCCTTCAACAGTTCTTTGCAGATCAGAAAAGGTTTCTTTCATCTTTTAGTGATAACTAAAATGTAGGGACATACAAATATTTTGGGTCTTAGTCTGCTCACAGCTCTTTTTGTGCAACCGTGAGTGAGAATTTTATTCCAGTTGACCTAATCTGTTGTGTTATGTCATTACATGTTAAACATTACCATGGCCAGTAATGGTGTTTTGTGAAAGACTCACATAAGGCCTTGTGTTTTGAGAAACGACTAAATCAGTGGATCTCAATTCTATGCTCAGTGAGCCCCAGCCATTCCAGATATATATATATATATATATACTGTTAAAGACATGCTATGGAACTTAGGCGACTGCTAAGTATTTTTTAAACCTTCCACTTTGGGCTGGATGTGCCAATGTGTAATTCATACATGCATCATCTATGAGCAGAATTACTGTCTTACCTCAATTAGCCATGAAATCACTAGTTTGAAAGCAACGTTTTTCTGGGAAACGTGCTGTGCCCTTTCCCTACATTTTCCCCCACCTGGTCCAGCACCATTGCAATTTGAGTTCAAACAATGAGCTTCAGCACCTCACCATACGAGTGACAGCTAGCAAGACGCAAATCATCCACACACAGAAGAGCGAGAGAGAGAGCGCTATTACACGGTGCACATATGTGACGTAGTACGCAATTTTCAGGGACCACTTTTGGCTCCTGAATGCTACTTTCAGAACTACTGGCTAAAAAGTATAGAAAAGTACCGGAGAATCACTTCAACTCATATCCAAATGATGATGTTGACTTGTCCTAAAAAAAACACTTAAACGTGTATCTCAAACAGACCATTTAAAAAATGCTTGCTATTTCCTTATAGAACATGTCATCTCCCTGAGGAGCAGCTCGCCAATCTGAGGTCTAGAGGAGGATGAGCTGGCCAATCATCGATCTACTTGTGTTAATATTTTTAATGACTCGTATACGCACACAACATTCTATTGTTTCATGTAACCTTTATTTAACTAGGCAAGTCAAGCTTGGCACACCTGTATTTTGGGAGTTTCTCCCATTCTTCTCTGCAGATCCTCTCAAGCTCTGTCAGGTTGGATGGGGCGTCACTGCACAGTTATTTTCAGGTCTCTCCAAAGATGCTCGATTGGGTTCAAGTCCAGGCTCTGGCTGGGCCACTCAAGGAAATTCAGAAAATTGTCTCGAAGCCACTCCTGCATTGTCTTGGCTGTGTGCTTAGGGTTCATTGTCCTGTTGGAAGGTGAACCTTTGCTCTGGAGCAGGTTTTCATCAAGGATCTCTCTGTACTTTGCTCCTTTCATCTTTCCCTTGATCCTGACTTGTCTCCCAGGACCTGCCGCTGAAAAACATCCCCACAGCATGATGCTGCCACCAACATGCTTCACCATAGGGATGGTGACAGATTTCCTCCTGATGTAATGCTTGGAATTAAAGCCAAAGAGTTCCATCTTGGTTTCATCAGACCAAAGAATCTTGTTTCTCATGGTCTATGTGTCCTTTAGGTGCCTCATGGCAAACTCAGAGCGGGCTGTCATGTGCCTTTTCCTGAGGAGTGGCTTCCGTCAGACCACTCTACCATAAAGGCCTGATTGGTTGAGTGCTGCAGAGATGGTTGTCCTTCTGGAAGGTTCTCCCATCTCCACAGAGGAACTCTGGAGTTCTGTCAGAGTGACCATCCGGTTCTTGGTCCCCTCCCTGACCAAGGCCCTTCTCCCCTGATTGCTCAATTTGGTATGGTGGCCAGCACTAGGAAGAGTCTTCTTGGTTCCAAACTTCTTCGATTGAAGGATGGCCCGTGTTCTTGGGGACCTATAATGCTGCAGAATATTTTTGGTACCCTTCCCCAGATCTGTGCCCTTCCCCAGATCTCAGAGCTCTACAGACAATTCCTTCAACCTCATGGCTTGGTTTCTACTCTGACATGCACTGTGAACTGTGGGACCTTATATAGACAGGTGTGTGCCTTTCCAAATCATGTCCAATCAATTTTTACCACAGGTGAACTCCAATTAAGTTGTAGAAGCATCTCAAGGATGATCAATTGAAACAGGATGCACCCGAGTTCAATTTCGAGTCTTATAGCAACGGGTCTGAATACTAATGTAAAAATGGTATTATTATTATTTATTTTATTACATTTGCAAAAAAATCTAAAAACCTGTGTTCACTTTGTCATTATGTGGTATTGTGTGTAGATTGATGAGGAAAATGTTTTATTTAATCCCCTTTAGAATAAGGCTTTAACGTAACAAAATGTGGAAAAGGGTTTATTGTGTAAAAACTTCCCGAATGCACTGTATATAGCACCAAAACCACTATGATTACAAGCCAAATAACCCTTTTTTTGGTGTGTTTAGCACCATGTTCACAATGAAAACTCTTTCTCATCCATCAAATAAGCACAAGGGCCTATCGATTTACTTCATGCGCATGTCCTTAGTAATGTTTACTGTCACACCCTGATCTGTTTCACCTGTCCTTGTGCTTGTCTCCATCCCCTTCCAGGTGTCGCCCATCTTCCCCATTATCCCGTGTATTTATACCTGTGTTTTCTGTCTGTCTGTGCCAGTTCATCTTGTTTGCCAAGTCAACCAGCATTTTTCTCCTAGCTCCTGTTTTTCCCAGTCCCTGTTTTTCCTCGTCCTCCTGGTTCTGACCCTTGCCTGTCGTGACTCTGAGCCCGCCTGCCTGACCATTCTGCCTGCCCCTGACCTCGAGCCTGCCTGCTGCCGCCCTGTGCCGTTTTGGACTCTGAACTGGTTATGAACTCTTGCCTGTCCCCGACTTGCCTTTTGCCTACCTCTTGGACTATAATAGCTCAAACCATCTGCCTCCCGTGTCTGTATCTGGGTCTCGCCTTGTGTCGTTATAGTTTACTGTGACAGTAGGGGTGAGTGGTTTTAAGGCAGGCATGATGAGGTCAGAATGGTTTGACTTGACAGTGGGGACTGCAGCAGTAGGATTAGCAGGAAGTGAATGTATCAACACCAGAGCCTTGGCCTAAATAATCAAACCCAGAGTTACCTCTGTAGAACTGTCATGGTGAGATTCGGCATGCCTCTACACCGCCTGGAGACAAACTCAGAGAACACAATCAACGAGAAGTGACAGCAGCAAACTAGACTACTGCAGCGGCGACAGAGCCCCTGTCACTCGCCTGCTATTGGTTGATAATGGAAGAAGTGTGGTGTGCTAGTTTCTTTCTTTACAGTGGTCCAATCTTACATTTCTATTTTTAGAAATGAGAACTATTTTGTATTTAACAGTTTGATATAATATTGGAAAAGTGTGCATTCACGATCACACACACAACACACTCAAGGTCAGGGGGATGGTGTCCTGTGAGTGTAGGGTTGACTAGTGAGCCTAAGGTGCCGGGACCCCTGACACTAAAATGGCACCCCAGGCCCGTGTTTGGATAGCAGCAAACAGCAGTATCCTGGTTCTGAGGAGAGGACTGACTGCCTGCACATCATGGCTCACGCTGCAGCTGTCCTGCTGACAACGCACTGTTCCCTGACCTGGCCTGCACACAGCCATAGTCACACACACACACAGCAGTCTTGCTCTGACTGAGGACTCAGGGAGTGACAATCTTCAAAACGCACAAAGCACAGGGCCTCTTTAGAGAGCATCTCTGTCACACATACACAAACACCTCATATGTTAGTACAGGTAAAGGATGGAATGACAGAAAGTGTCTGCTTATGAAATGGCCATGTAAAATCTAGTATCTATTTTCAGTACAAAATATAATATGTAAAACATGCAATACAACAACTGCTTTGCTTTAGGCCATTTCATATATCAGAGGAAGAGCCTTAATATTGTGAGCTTGAAAGTAGTGTGGGTGTTTGATAGCAGTATGTAGGTGATTGTACTCTGTTTCTGTGAAAACATTATTATTTTTTTTTTTAATTTCTGCCTGTTACCATCAAACAACAGACAGTGTGTGATGACAATCACTGCTGATGTAATTCTATCACCACAAAATACCATTAATGAAGCACATTCTTACATATCAGACATTATTTTTTTTACATTTTAGTCATGTAGCAGACACTCTTATCCAGAGCGACATACAGTTAGTGCATTAATTTTAAGATTGCTAGGTGGGACAACCACATATCATAGGCATAGAAAGTACATTTTTACATCAGAAAGATACGGACAGACAGATAGACAGACATACAGACAGACACTGCCAGGTTAATTTCTCAACAACATCAGAAATGAAAGAAAGACAAAGAAAAAGCCATTCGTCTCCACCTCTATTGCCATGGAGACCAATCAACTCGGCAGGAGCCTATGTTAAAGACCATAATCTGAGATGCTCAGGACAGAAGCCTGCCAACCGCACCCCTGTAATAATAATAAAAGAATATAGAGATGTGAAGTCTTAATGCAGGTAGTTCATCATAATGTAATACGATTCTGAAGTCATTCATGTGTTTGAAATATTTTAGTCGGTCAGATTTTTTCCAAAGAACACTATTATCACTACATTCGTAAACTGTGAGCAATAATGCAGGGATGAAATTATTAGTATTGCCGTTTCAAATTTGAATTATCATCAAAACCGTGGTAATGAAACGTGTGTTTTGTTTTGTGTGAAAACATGGCGGAAGGCAGTGATAGCGCCGGGAGATTTTTCAGCCTTCTAAGAGGACCAAATCTGAAGTGTGGTCGTATTTCTGGTTTTACAAGAGTGCCGAGGGAAACTTAATCGAAGATGGTCACCCTGTCTGCAGAACATGCAAAACCAATCGCTGCGAAAGGGGGCAACACTTAAAATCTCTTGAGTCATATTCATGATCACCACCCACAACGTTATAGCCTACACAAGGTAAGTTAACTTTTAGCTCAATGCATGATGTGGGGACTTCGGAATGGGGGAAAATGTCATGGTTTGTCTGTCTGACTTGCTAATAGCTTGTCAATAATGTAAACTGAAGCGTTCAGTGTTACCTAGTCTTGTAAAAACACTACACGTTGTTCTGCTGCTGTGTGATTGGGTGTCTGCAGACTCTATTCGTCCATTGCACACAATACCCAACCAACATAATTTGTTCATTTAAAATCCGGCAGACGTCGACTTGGTTGTAAAAGTGTTTCAACAGGAGGAACACTATAGACTCCTATAAAAGACTCCTGTATTTATGTAAATTGTCGGGCTCATTGCAATTACTATCACTGTCTTCTTAAGACTAATTTTGTATTTATGTCAATTGTGTGTGTTAATAATAATGTAACATAATAATAATACATTTGCTATTCCCTTGTTTACAGAGTGGGCGAGCAGCAGGCAAACCCTGTGATGCTACTGGTCCCTCCTCATCTACAGTTGTGACACAGACACTCGAGCAAACATTTATAAGGCAGGCTGCTTATGCACCCACATCAAAAATGCTCAAGACCTCATTGCAAAGGACATGATGCAATTTCAATTAGTTGAGAGGCCTGGCTTTCTGAGGCTGATGAAGGTTGACGTGCCTCAATACAAAGTCAGTGCTGCTAATTGTATTTGTTGTTTGTTTATTTGATTTGCTTACTTAAGGTTGTGTTCATTTAAATCTGCACTAGGGGATCTTTTACCTCTCATGGCCACATGGTGTCATCTTCAATGTTAACGTTATTATTTGAATGTTTATGCACACACACATTTCATAGTGCCGCTAGTTTTATTTGTTGTTTATTGGTTTTCAATATAAAACTTGGCGAAATGATTTCAGTGTGTCTATCAGTACTTTTTGAAAATGTTCAGCACATTTGAATACTACTGTGAATATACTGATAGCCGTGATAATTTTGGTCACTATAATCGTCATGTGAAATGTTCATACTGTTTCATCTCTACAAGGGTTAATATACTATGAAGTGGATCTACTCTGTGATGGCCCATAATCAGAAGTTACTGCACTTATTAATAGATAAAGAAGCTCCTGAAACACGTCATCCTGACTATCTTGTGTCAGCTCTAAGCCAGGGGTATATTCAACATCAAGGTGGTGGAGAAAGATCCTAACGTCCCATCACGTGGTGGGCAGATTGTAGAGGAATGGACCCAGGACTGCCTGGCACGTTGGCCGATACCCAAGCCTCACACACCATAGAGATCCTATAATTCTATAATGCACGCACGCGTGCACACGTGAGACAGATGTTTTCAAATGGAGCCTCTGTGTGCCAATTCAAGACTCTGGCACACACACTCACGCACACTCACACCGACATGGAGCCTGGGAGGGCGGGTGCGCATCTTTGAAAGATATGCAACCTGCTGGCCAGCCTGAAGAGCTTGTTGGCACCATGACTGCTCTATTATTGGCTCTACTCTGGGAGGCCATTTCGGAGAAGTAGCTGTAGTAGTTTCAAATCAAATTTTGTCACATGCGCCGAATACAACAGTAGACCTTACAGTGAAATGCTTACTTACAAGCCCTTAACCAACAATGCAGTTCTAAGCAAATCCCTAAAAATCCCTAGCCATTTGATTAGCTGTTCAGGAGTTTTATGGCTTGGGGGTAGGAGCTGTTTAGAAGCATCTTGGACATAGACTTGGCACTAGACTATGACTAGGGTGGCTGCCTGTTTGATGGTTCGTCGGAGGGCATAGCGGGATTTCTTATAAGCTTCCGGGTTAGAGTACCGCTCCTTGAAAGTGTCAGCTCTACCCTTTAGCTCAGTGCGAATGTTCCCTGTCATCCATGGCTTCTGGTTGGGGTATGTACGTACAGTCACTGTGGATACTACGTCCTCAATGCACTTATTGATAAAGCCAGTGACTGATGTGGTGTACTCCTCAAAGCCATCGGAAGAATCCCGGAACATATTCCAGTCTGTGATAGCAAAACAGTCCTGTAGTTTAGCATCTGCTTCATCTGACCACTTTTTTATTGACCGAGTTACTGGTGCTTCCTGCTTTCATTTTTGCTTGTATGCAGGAATCAGGAGGATACGAGTTATGGTCAGATTTGCCAAATGGAGGGCAAGGGAGAGCTTTGCACGCATCTCTGTGTGTGGAGTAAAGGTAATCTAGACTTTTTAAACCTTTGGTTGCACATTTAATATGCTGGTAGAAATGAGGTAAAACTTATTTAAGTTTCCCTGCATTAAAGTCCCTGTGCACTAGGAGCGCCGCCTCTGGATGAGTGGATGAGTGTTTTCCTGTTGCTTATGGTGGAATACAGCTCATTGAGTGTGGTTTTAGTGCCAGCCTCGGTCTATGGTGGTATGTAGACCGCTTCAAAAAATACACTCTCTTAGGTAGATAGTGTGGTCTACCGCTTATCATGAGATACTCTACCTCAGGCGAGCAAAACCTTGAGACTTCCTTCGATAACGTACACCAGCTATTGTTTACAAATATGCATAGGCCCCCGCCCTGTGTCTTACCAGAGAATGCTGTTCTGTCCTGCCGATAGAGTGTATAACCAGCGAGCTGTATGTTCTTAATGTTGTCGTTCAGCCACGACTTCATGAAAAATAAGATATTACAGTTTTTAATGTCCCGTTGGTAGGATATACGTGCTTTCAGTTCATCCCATTTATTTTCCAGCGATTCAACGTTAGCTATCAGAACAGAAGGCAAGGGCAGATTAGCCTCTCGTCGCTTGCATACTTGCATACTATTGTTTGTATAGATTTTAAAATATTTTGATTTTCCCATGATGTCAAGCAGAGACACTGAGTTTGAAAGTAGGCCTTGAAATACAGCCACAGGTACACCTCCAATTGACTCAAATGATGTCAATTAGCCTAACAGAAGCTTCTAAAGCCATGACACCATTTTCTGGAATTTTCAAAGCTCTTTAAAGGCACAGTCAACTTAGTGTATGTACATTTCTGACCCACTGGAATTGTGACACAGTGAATTATAAGTTAAATAATCTGTCTGTAAACAATTGTTGGAAAAATGACTTGTGTCATGCACAAAGTAGATGTCCTAACCGACTTGCCAAAATTTTAGTTTGTTAACAAGAAATTTGTGGAGTGGTTGAAAAATGAATTTTAATGACTCCAACCTAATTGTATGTAAACTTCCAACTTCAACTGTATATACAAAACACATTTAAGAACAATGCAAAAAAACAAACAAAGGTTTGTATATAATGGGGATGGTAAATGGAGGGTCTGGAATCTTTGCAGCTTTGGAGCCACCTGGAGCAGAAGCAGGCCCCCCTGGGCTTCACGGATGGGCCTCATCACACTGCACCTCCACTGTGTGTGTGTGTGTGTGTGTGTGTGGGGGGGTGGTCTTCATTTTAATCCAGAGAACAAATGGACAGTGAAAGGTCCATCCGAAACTGGAGGGGGTGGGTTGAGAGGGGAAAACGGAGAAAGAGCAATTCGATAGGCTGAGCATCTGGTTAAATGTTCATCCAAGGTGGACATCCCTCCCTGATGGAGACACTTGCTCTCCTCTGCTCTCTCTGTGACTCATTCAGGAACAAGAAGTGCTGTGTTATGTCGTCAGTGGGAGAGCAAATACTTCCTCTGGTGTTCTGATTATAGGAAATAGAGGAAAAAGAAGCACAGCTCATAGTCTTTATGGAACCTTGTGTGTCATTGGCTGGTAGGGAGATAATTTAAAAAACTGACATGGATGAAAGTGGTAGAGGGGGTGTTGGAGCAGTGTTGTTGATGGAACACTCCAGCCAGGTATCCCCCTGGGAGCCTTGTGCATTATGGGACTTAAGAGTGTGTTGCTTGCTCTCGCTCTGTATTGACTGGAGTAGTGGGTTCCAATCCTATACAATCCTTCTACTCCTTGAATGGGGAGTATGTATCAGCTTTAAGTCCCCCATGCTGCTAAAGCCTACAGAATGCCTTCTCTGTAATGGAAGAGCTCAATGGAAGCAAGCTGCTCCACTCATGACCACAGAAATACATTTAGGAGGCTTACTTGTTGGGCCATTCACTGGTATAAGAAGCAGTCTCTCTGAAATGTGGCAGTTTAAGGAAACAGCTTTCCTCTGTGAGGTACGTAGCGCTTAGGAATTTTCCTCTGTTTACCGGGTTATAAATTGAATCAACTTCCATTTGCTTTGTAATTCCTCAAGTTAATATTCAATACACCATATTCAAACAAATATGGTTAAAAACAGAGGTTTAAATTTGTCACACCTTATTTTGCACATTGAGTCAGAGGTATAATATTGTTTTCACTATTTCCCACAGTTAACTTACAAATGGCATTATACAGAATAACTATTATCTGTTTAATTTCTACACAATCTATGGTTTGATGACTCTCACAGGGGATGTTACGGTCAATCACGCAATCATACTTTATAGTCCACCTTGTAAGACGCAATCAAGCCATACAGAAATGAAATATTAAACTGCCAATAAACCATCAGGAGCATCAAGACCCACTAAAGAGGGCTGTAATGCATCACAAACATTCAGGACCAAGTTGCTCTTTAAGTAGGGATTCTTAATGAAGATCAATATGGAATGCACAGGGTTATACTGCGATGTCATTAAGTTGCCCCCACTAGGTCAGTCGGTCATTAAATGTATTAGCCTCACAGTGAATTTAATAAAAAAGTGGTAGCTAAGTAGGTTTGTCATCATTGTTTTGTCCAAAGGCTGACCATCCCAAAGCAGACAGGACATACATGCAGGAAACTGTAAAAAAACTTTAAAAAAACAACAACATGCATTTCACAGGGTGTTTCCTCGTAAGACATCCTTTTGGGAGGATGGGGGTCTGCAGTGAATAAATACACATGATGTACACAGCGCACCATGGCAGCACTGATTCACTTTGAAGTTGTTTGTTTGTTAAATGAGGCATGTTGCAACATTAATTAAAAGAAAGGCACTCAAACTGCAGTACTGGAAGGGAGCGGAAACATCCTGTTTCACTATGGGGCAATTAGGAGAGAGCGACACCAGTTGTTGGGGTGTTTGTTTCATGATGCTGGGTGGGCAGTGTGAGCCCATCTGGTGTGTGTGGCCTCTCCCTCCCCCTCTCTCCTTCTCTCCCTCCCAGCACCATCCAACATCACACCACAATACGATACAGGTAGGCAGTCTACTCATCCAGACTAACAGCAGGTGTCAACAGGTAAGCATATAGTATGACGTAATCGGAAAACTACTAATTAAAAGTGTAATTGCTGTGGTTTATTTTCAGCTGCCTCAACAGCATTGCATTGCTGAGTTATCCTCTAGAATGGTGTTCTGATGTTATAGCAACAGCTTGTCCCACACTAGGTAAATAAATACATGGTTGAGTGGGCAAGTACTAATATACTGCAATGTGTAAGTGAGAGGAAGTAGGTTTGACACAGTACACACTGTATTTTACACACAAAAAAAGACAGTTTGTGCACCTTTAGGTATACTTCAGTATGTGGGAGGGCATCATATGATCATCATATGATAAGTGGCTTACACTTAAAATCACATTTTATTAGTCACATGGGCCAAATACAACAGGTGTAGGTAGATCTTAGTGAAATGCTTATTTACGAGCCCCTAACCAACAATGCAGTTTTAAAAATATGGACAAGAATAAAAGTAACAAGTAATTAAAGAGCAGCAGTAAAATAACAATAGCGAGACGATATGCAGTGGCTTGAGAAAGTATTCACCCCTTGGCATTTTTAACCTGGAATTAAAATTGATTTTTTTTGGGGGGGGTTGTATCATTTGATTTACACAACATGTCAACCACTTTGACAATGCAATTTATTTTATTTTATTGTGAAACAAACAAGAAATAAACAAAAAAACAGAACTTGAGCGTGTATAACTATTCCCGCCCCCCTCCCCCCAGAAAGTCAATACTTTGTAGAGCCACATTTTGCAGCAGTTACAGCTGCAAGTCTCTTGGGGTATGTCTCTATAAGCTTGGCACTGGGATTTTTGCCCATTCTTCAAGGCAAAACTGAGTTGTATGGGTTCTGCTGGTGTACAGCAATCTTTAAGTCATACCACAGATTCTCAATTGGAATGAGGTCTGGGCGTTGACTCAGCCATTCCAAGACATTTAAATGTTTCCTCTTAAACCACTCGAGTGTTGCTTTAGCAGTATGCTTAGGGTCATTGTCTTGCTGGAAGGTGAACCTCTGTCCCAGTCTCAAATCCCTGGAAGACTGAAACAGGTTTCCCTGAAGAATTTCCCTGTATTTAGTGCCATCCATCAATCCTTCAATTCTGACCAGTTTCCCAGTCCCTGCTGATGAAAAACATCCCACAGCATGATACTGCTACCACCATGCTTCACTGTGGGGATGGTGTTCTTGGGGTGATGGGATTTGTTGTGTTTGCACCAGACATTGCGTTTTCCTTGATGGCCAAAATGCTCAATTTTAGCCTCATCTGATCAGAGTACCTTCTTCCATATGTTTGGGGAATCTCCCACATGCCTTTTGGCAAAGACCAAACGTGTTTGCCTATTTTTTTCTTTGAGCAATTACTTTTTTCTGGCCACTCTTCCGTGGAGTGTACAGTTTATAGTGGTACTATGGACAGATAATCCAATCTGCGCTGTGGAGTTTTGCAGCTCCTTCAGGGTTATCTTTGGTCTCTTTTATGCCTCTCTGATTAATGCACTCCTTGCCTGGTCTATGAGTTTTGGTGGGCAGCCCTCTCTTAGCAGGTTTGTTGTGGTTCCATATTCTTTCCAATTTTTAATAATGGATTTAATGGTGCTCTGTGGGATGTTCAAAGTTTCTGATATTTTTTTATAACCCAACCCTGATCTGTACTTCTCCACAACTTTGTCGCTGACCTGTTTGGAGAGCCCCTTGGTCTTCTTGCTTGGTGGTGCCACTTGCTTAGTTGTGTTGCAGACTCTGGGGCCTTTCAGAACAGGTGTATTGAGATCATGTGACAGATCATGTGACACTTAGATTGCACACAGGTGGTCAGTTATTTAACTAATTATGTGACTTCTGAAGGTAATTGGTTGCACCAGATCTTATTTGTGGGCTTCATAGCAAAGGAGGTAAAGACATATGCATGCACCATTTTTACGTTAACATTTAAAAAAAATATTTTATGAAAAAAGTTCTTTTTTTTCATTTCACTTCACCAATTTTGACTATTTTGTGTATGTCCATTACATGAAATTTAAATAAAAATCATTTTAAATAACAGGTTATAATGCCACAAAATAGTAAAAATGCCAAGAGGGATGAATACTTTTGCAAGGCACTGTACAGGGGGGTACTGGGGCACCGGTTAGTTGAGGTAATATGTACATGTAGGTAGAAGAGACAACAGTCTATGACTAGGGTGGCTGGAATAGGTTTTGTCGTGCGCTCTTCACAACTGTCTTGGTGTGCTTGGACCATGTTAGTTTGTTGTTGATGTGGACACCAAGGAACGTGAAGGTGTCAACCTGCTCCTTTAGCTCAGTGTGGATGCTACCCGTAATCTATGGCTTCTGGTTGGGGTATGGTCACTGTTGGGACAACGTCATCGATGCACTTATTGATGAAGCCAGTGACATATGTGGTGTACTCCTCAAAGCCATTGGAATAATCCCGGAACATATTCCAGTCTGTGCTAGCAAAACAGTCCTGTAGTTTAGCATCTGCTTCATCTTACCAATTTTTTTAATTGATCTAGTCACTGGTGCTTCCAGCTTTAATTTTTGCTTGTAAGCAGGAATCAGTAGAATAGAATTATGGTCAGATTTGCCAAATGGAGGGCGAGGGAGAGCTTAGTATGCGTCTCTGAGTGTGGAGTAGAGGTGGTCCAGAGTTTTTTTCCCCCTCTGGTTGCACATTTAACATGCTGATTGAAATGAGGTCAAACTGATTTAAGTTTCCATGCATTAAAGTCCCCGGCTACTAGGAGCGCCTCCTCTGGGTGAGCGTTTTCTTGTTCGCTTATGGCGGAATTCAGCTCATTCAATGCTGTCTTAGTGCCAGCCTCTGACTGTGGTGGTATGTAAAACAGCTACGAAAAATACAGATAAATTCCCTGGGTAGATAGTGTGGTCTACAGCTTATCATGAGATACTATACCTCAGGCGAGCAATAGCTCAAGACTTACTTAGATATTCCTTAGTTATTTATAAAAATACATAGTTCGCCGCCCCTTGTCTTACCAGACGCCGCTGTTCTATCCTGCCGGTACAGCGTATAACCAGCTAGCTGTATGTTGATAGTGTCGTTGTTCAGCCACGACGACGTGATGCATAAGATATTACAGTTTTGAATGTCCTGTTGGTAGTTTAATCTTGCTCGTAGGTCATCCATTTTATTCTCCAACGATGGAGCGTTTGCCAGCAGAATGGAAGGAAGTGGGGGTTTATTTGATTGCCTACAAATTCCCAGAAAGCAGACCTCCCTTTGGTCCCTTTTTCTCTGCCTCCTCTTCACACAAATCACGGGGATCTGGGCCTGTTCCCGAGAAAGCAGTAGATTGTTATCGTTGGGCTCGTCTGACTCGTTAAAGGAAAAAAAGGATTCTGCCAGTCTGTGGTGAGTAATCGCGTGGTGAGTAATGTCCAGAAGTTATTTTGGGTCATAAGAGTCGGTAGCGGCAACATTATGTACAAAATAAGTTTCCAAAATAAGTTACAAATAAACAAACAAAAAAACACAATCGGTTGGGCACACGTAAAACATCTGCCTTCTTCTCCAGCGGCATTTTTAGCTGTTGGTATTGTCTTGCTAGGGCAATTTAATTTAATTGCTGTCTTTTACCTAGTAGCCTACTTAAATCATTGCTCGGTACTTGTGACTTACTGTGGACTAGTCTCAGGCCTATTTGTCTAACAGTCTTGCTAATTTGTGGGTGTATTGTATGTTAGGGGGTGTTTTCTTCACGTCTACTAGGCAATCAGCATCAGTTCTGGGAAGTATGTCTTTCACCTTTGCTAGGAATTAGTGTTAGTACTTTTAGTTCCCCCTCATTTTTCAGTGGCAGCTGTAAACGGTGGTATTGTCAAACGACAATGTTGTCGCCGAAACAAAGACATTCTTCCGAGTTGTTCTGCCGAGTTGTTTGAGGAAGTAAAGAGAGGAAGGCTCCACATCACTCTCTCACTTGAGTATCTTACCTAGTTATTTTCCTTTGCTCTCATTTAGCTCTTTTGTAGCTTTGGCAAGTATGTGTGTGATTTCTATCCCAGGTCGCTCCTCTCTCTGTAGGTTTTAAAGATCTTCACGACCC
This sequence comes from Oncorhynchus keta, assembly GCF_023373465.1. Lineage (NCBI taxonomy): Eukaryota > Metazoa > Chordata > Actinopteri > Salmoniformes > Salmonidae > Oncorhynchus > Oncorhynchus keta. The sequence continues at coordinate 26,917,788 of NC_068443.1, read as the reverse complement.
GGTGACTGCAACCCTTATCATTTTTTTGTACCCTGCGTGCACAACCCATGTGGATTTCCTAGTCTCCGGCAGCATTTGGAACTGCCAATCTGCGTTCAATAAAGCGGAGTTAATCTCAGCCTATATTGCCCTTCAGTCCCTACACTTTGGCACCGACAGAGACATGGGTCACCCCAGAGAATGCTGCTATTCCAGCTGCTCTCTCGTCATCTGACTAGGTGTTCTCTCATAGTCCGAGAGCATCTGGTCGTCATGGTGGTGACACCGTGCTACTCATTTCTGGAGATGTTCTATTTTCTCCCTCACACACCTGATCATCTCCTAATTTTAATTCCATGCAGTCACTGTCACTTGTCCACTCAAGCCTAACATTGTTGTCATCTATTGCCCACCAGGTGCCCTTGGAGAGTTCCTCAATGAGCTTGACACCTTGATAAACTAATTTCCTGATGATGGCTCACCACTCATCGTACTAGGCGGCTTTGACCCCCCGACGCCTGACTTCAATTATTTTCTTTACACCTCATTCTTTCCCCTCCTTGCCTCTTTTGATCTCACTCTTTCCCAGTCACCTCATACTCACAACGCAGGCAATATGTTGTACCTCATCTTCACTAGAGGCTGTTTGCCTACTAATCTCACTGTAACCCCCCTCCGTGTCTCTGATTCCTACTTTGTTTCCTTTTCTCTCCTCCATCCCTACCCAGATGCGCCACTGCAATCTTTGCTGTCTCTCTCCCACTATTCTCTCCTCTTCTATCCTATCCTCTGTCTGCTAAATCCTTCTCCCTCCTGTCTCCTGACTCTGGCTCTTCGACCATACTTTCCTCCCTGTCTGCATCTCAGTGTCCCATATACTCCCGGCCGGCTTGACCTTCCCCTCCTGCTCTATGGCCAAATGACTCACTGCGTGCTAACAGAACAGGGCTCCTGGCAGCTGAGCGGAAATGGAGGAAAACTAAACTTCTGGAGGACCTATCATCCTTCCACTCCCTCCTCTCCACCTTCTCTTTCTCAGTATCTGCTGCGAAAGCTGCTTTCTATCACTCTAAAAGCTTCTGCCTCCAGCCCTGTGAAACTCTTCTCCACTTTCTCTTCCCTCCTTAATCCTCCACCCCCCCCCTCACTCTCTGCAAACGACTTTGTCAACCACTAATGAAAAAAAAAGTTGACGGCATCCGCTCCTCATTCACTCAGCCTACTGAGCCCACTAATCCCACTCACACAGAACTACCCTACACCTTGACCTCTTTCTCCCCTCTCTTGACAGATTAAATCCTGTGACTAGTGATGTCCGGCTGGCCAGGTGAACAGTGTTTCCTCCGACATATTGGTGCGGCTGCCTTCCGGGTTAAGCGAGCGGGTGTTAAGAAGCACGGTTTGGCGGGTCATGTTTCGGAGGATGCATGACTCGACATTCGCCTCCCGAGCCCGGTGGGGAGATGCAGCGATGTGACAAGGTTGAAATTTGGGAGAAAAAGGGGGGTAATTAAAAAATATATATATTTCCCTTATTTATTTTATTTCCAAAACACTTGAGCCTGCTGTCTGACCAACTCTCTCGCTATCTCTCTCAGACTTATCTTCTTGACCCTAACCTGTCAGGCTTCAAGGCAGCTCACTCAACTGAGACCGCTCTCCTCTGTGTTACAGAGGCTCTCTGTTCTGCCAAAGCTGACTCTCTCTCCTCTGTTGTCATCCCCCTAGATCTATCCGCTGCCTTCAACACAGTTTACTATCAGATCCTCCGGTTCACCCTCTCAGGGTTGGGTGTCTCAGGCTCTATCAGATCCTCCTGTCCACCCTCTCAGGGTTGGGTGTCTCAGGCTCTATCAGATCCTCCGGTTCACCCTCTCAGGGTTGGGTCTCAGGCTCTATCAGATCCTCCTGTTCACCCTCTCAGGGTTGGGTGTCTCAGGCTCTATCAGATCCTCCTGTCCACCCTCTCAGGGTTGGGTGTCTCAGGCTCTATCAGATCCTCCTGTCCACCCTCTCAGGGTTGGGTGTCTCAGGCTCTATCAGATCCTCCTGTTCACCCTCTCAGGGTTGGGTGTCTCAGGCTCTATCAGATCCTCCTGTCCACCCTCTCAGGGTTGGGTGTCTCAGGCTCTATCAGATCCTCCTGTCCACCCTCTCAGGGTTGGGTGTCTCAGGCTCTATCAGATCCTCCTGTCCACCCTCTCAGGGTTGGGTGTCTCAGGCTCTGCACACTCCTGGATTGCATCCTACCTGGCAGGTCACTCCTACTAGGTGGCGTGGAGAGGATCTATGTCTGCACCATGTGCTCTTGCTACTGGTGTCCCCTAGGGTTCGGTTCTAGGTCCTCTCCTTTTTTCTCTTTACAGAACAAACAAAAACTCAGTAGTTTAATCTTTGTAAATTAAATCATGAATAAAGGCCTCCCGGGTGGCGCAGTGGTTAAGGGCGCTGTACTGCAGCGCCAGCTGTGCCATCAGAGACTCTTGGTTCGTGCCCAGGCTCTGTCGTAATCATGAATAGGACTGGTGGAGGTGTCATACAAGTAAGGAACTTGTCTGTCGGCCCTGCATTAAAGAACATAATTGGTTCAAGAAAATTGTGATGAATAAAAAAGTATACCAGTTTCATTTAAGGACCAAAATATTGACAGCTGTGACATATAGATTGCAAAATAGTTGGGAAGAGATTTTTGAGGTACCGATTCCATGGCACGTGGTTTATGAACTGATGCGCAAAACTTTTATTTTTTTATTTTTTATTATACAGAATTCTTTCAACCAATAGAATGTTATTTATATGGGGGATACAACCTTCCCAGCTCTGCCTCTGTGAAGAGGCAGAACCATTAGATAATTTGTTTTGGTACAGTCCATATGAAGCTTATTTTTGGTCACAGGTCGAGGAATGGCTGAAGAATTGCAATATTTACCTGGAGCACTACTGGGCGATCTGAAAAGTGATAGTCAATCGATTAATAATATAATAATACTTTCAATTTACAATGTGTAGAAACAACGAGAATAGAAAGGTTCAGAACTTTTGTGAAACATCACAGCACAGTTATGTCAAATAGAAATCCAATATGGATGGTGTTAAGAGACAGATGGGAGGGATTGGATGGAGCTGAAGGTTGGGACTAATAACAACTAATGATGAACAGGGTGAACTGATGAACTGATGAACTGATGAACTGATGAACAGGGGCCTGTTAACCAATCAAAACATGAAAACTATTACCAATTGAAAGTGTTGACAATTGTACTCCAAAAATAAATCAACAGCAAATATGCCTCATTCTCTGTGACCAGAACAGATTAGAAATATGACAGTCTTCCAAATACAAAATAGCCTACCAGCATCATCCTACACAAAATGTAGTCATTACTACCGATTGAAGATGCACTGATGCTACCATAAATCACTTATACATGGCGTCCTAAGAATGATACTTCACACACAAGACAAGGCCTGCGTCCCAAATGGCTCCCTATTACTATACTGCACTACTTTTGCTCATAGGGTAGTAGTGCACTACATAAGGAATATGGTGATATTTGGGACGTATCGAAGGAGAGGCATCATCTCCATGACAGGATTCAGTAGGAACACAACGGTTGACAAAATGAGGATGCAGCTAGAGAATGCATTGGATTCAATAAAGAGTGTTGTACTGTATACATTGCAATGTACATAATAGCTCTCTACAAGCTCTATACATAAGGGACTGTCTCATGAAGTTAGTTGTATCGCAGAAGCCTGGCCCATTGACTCGTTAAACTATACAACCGTTATATGATCACTCAGATGATGATCAATCTTCCAGAGATAGTGTACTTCTGCAGTAGTGAGAGAGAACATGGACACTGGGCGTGACCAGAAAGCAGAACTCTAGATGTTTTCTTCCAGCGCCAGTGAATTCTGTGCTTAAATTCTGTGTTCCGAATCCAATTGCCAGTGAGCTATCGTAGAAGAAGGTGGGTGGTGGCACAAGAGGATCTGGAGCAAAACCTCAACGGTTTGGTCCAGCTGGTAGACAGTGGTCGAAAAAGTACCCAAATGTCACACTTGAGTAAAAGTAAAGATACCTTAATCGAAAATGACTCAAGTAAAATTAAAAGTCACCCAGTAAAATACTACTCGAGTAAAAAGAAAAACAGTATTTGGTTTTAAATGTACATAAGTATCAAAAGTAAAAATCATTTCACATTCCTTATATTAAGCAAACCAGACGCCATGATTTACTTGTTGTTTTAATTGACGGATAGCCAGGGGCAGACTCCAACACTTCCACAATCATTTACAAAAGAAGCACGTGTTTAGTGAATCGGCCAGATCAGAGGCAGCATGGATGACCAGGGATTTTCTCTTGATAAGTGTGTGAATTGGACCATTTTCCTGTCCTGCTAAGCATTGGAAATGTAACGAGTACTTTTGGGTGTCAGGGGAAATGTATGTAGTAGACTATTTTCTTTAGGAATGTAGTGGAGTAAAACAAAGTCATCAAAAATAGAAATAGTAAAGTACAGATACACTAAAAAAGGACAGTGCATTCGGAAAGTATTCAGAATCCTTGACTTATTCCATACTGTTACGTTCTAGCCTTATTCTAAAATGTATTAAATCGTTTTTACTTCTCATCCATCTACACACAATACCCCATAATGATGATGCAAAAACAGGTTTGGCAGCGATTACAGTCTTGAGTCTTCTTGGGTATAACGCTACAAGCTTGGCACACCTGTATTTGGGGAGTTTCTCTCATTCTTCTCTGCAGATCAACTCAAGCTCTGTCAGGTTGGATGGGGAGTGTTGCTGCACAGCTATATTCAGGTCTCTCCAGAGATGTTCGATCGGGTTTAAGTCTGAGCTCTGGCTGGGCCACTCAAGGACATTCAGTGACTCAAAGCCACTCCTGCGGTGTCTTGGCTGTGTGCTTAGGGTCATTTTCCTGTTGGAAGTAGAACCGTCGCCAAGGCCTGACCAAGGCCCTTCTCCCTCGCTTGCTCAGTTTGGCCGGCCGGCCAGCTCTAGGATGAGTCTTGGTGGTTCCAAACTTCTTCCATTTACGAATGATGGAGGCAAATGTGTTCCTGGGGACCTTTAAAGCTGCAGAAATGTTTTGGTACCTTTCCCCAGATCTGTGCCTCGACACAATCCTGTCTCTGAGCTCTACGGATAATTCATTTGACCTCACAACTTGGTTTTTGCTCTGACATACACTGTCAACTGTGGGACCCTATATAGACAGGTGAGAGCCGTTCCAAATCATGTCCAATCAATTGAAATTGCCACATGTGGACTCCAATCAAGTTGTAAAAACATAAAGGATGATCAATGGAAACAGAATGTACCCGAGCTCTATTACGAGTCTCATAGCAAAGGGTCTGAATACTTATGTAAAAAAGGGAGCTGTTTATTTTTAATACATTTGCAAAAATCTCTATAAATCTGTTTTCACTTTGTCATTATAGTGTGTGGACTGATGAGGAAAAAAATATTTAATCAATTTTAGAACAAGGTCATAAAGTAACAAAATGTGGAAAAAGTCAAGGGGTCTGAATACTTTCCGAATGCACTGTATATACTGTATACACTGAGGCTGCCTGGCTGCTCATTTGAAATGCAATCAGGTCTATTCTATTGTTAAATACAGTACACACTTTCATTCCTGGGTTTCTTTATTTTTACTATTTTCTACATCGTAGAATAATAGTGAAGACATCAAAACTATGAAATAACACATATGGAATCATGTGTAACCAAAAAAAGTGTTAAACAAATCAAAATATATTTTATATTTGAGATTCTTTGAAGTAGCCACCCTTTTCCTTGATGACAGCTTTGCACACTCTTTGCATTCTCTCAAACAGCTTCATGAGGTAGTCACCTGGAATGCATTTCAATTAACAGGTGTGCTTTGCTAAAAACTAATTTGTGGAATTTTTTCCTTCTTAATGCATTTGAGCCAATCAATTGTGTTGTTACAAGGTAGGGGTGGTATACAGAAGATAGCCCTATTTGGTAAAAGACCAAATCCAAATACCAAGTTCAAAGATCTTTGAAAGTTTCTTCAAGTGCAGTTGCAAAAACCATCAAGCGCTATGATCAAACTGGCTCTCATGAGGACCGCCACAGGAAAGGAAGACCCAGAGTTACCTGCAGAGGATAAGTTCATTCGAGTTAACTGCACCTCAGAAATTGCAGCCCAAATAAATGCTTCAGAGTTCAAGTAACAGACACATCTCAACATCAACTGTTCAGAGGAGACTGCGTGAATCAGGCCTTCATGGTCAAATTGCTGCAAAGAAACCACTACTAAAAGACAACAATAATAAGAAGAGACTTGCTTGGGCCACGAAACACGAACAATGGACATTAGACCGGTGGAAATCTGTCCTGATGAGTCTGAATTTGAGATTTTTTAAGTTCCAACCGCTCTGTCTTTGTGAGACACAGAGTAGAACGGCTGTGTAGTTCCCACCGTAAACCATGGAGGAGGAGGTGTGATGGTGTGGGGGTGCTTTGCTGGTGACACTGCCAGTGATTTATTTACCAGCATGGCTACCACAGCATTCTGCAGTGATACGCCATCCCATCTGGTTCGCGCTTAGTGGGACTATTGTTTTTTCTTCAACAGGACAATAACCCATCACACCTCCAGGCAGTGTAAGAGCTATTTGACCAAGAAGGAGAGTGATGGAGTGCTGCATCAGGTGACCTGGTCTTCACAATCACCGACCTCAACCCAATTGAGATGGTTTGAGATTAGTTGGACCGCAAAGTGAAGGAAAAGCAGCCAACAAGTGCACAGCATGTTCGTAAACTCCTGTTGGAAAAGCATTCCAGGTGAAGCTGGTTGAGAGAATGCCAAGAATGCAAAGCTGTCAAGGCAAATGGTGGCTACTTTGAAGAATCTCAAATATAAAATATATTTTGATTTGTGTAAAAAGATTTTGGTTACTACATGATTCCATAGTTTTTATGTCTTCACTATTATTCTACAATGTAGAAAATGGTAAAAAATAAAGGACAACCCTTGAATGAGTAGGCGTGTCCAAACTTTTGACTGGTCCTGTAAGTGTCAATCCAAAGATGTGACGTATACAACAAACAACTGGACTACTAATGATACATTTATGATAATGATTGTGGGGGCTTTCTTGTTAGACTTCAGTACAGCTTTTTACATTATCGATCATAGTCTGCTGCTGGAAAAACGCATGTGTTATGGCTTTACACCCCCTACTATAATGTGGATGAATAGTTACTTGTCTAACAGAACACAGAGGGTGTTCTTTAATGGAAGCCTCTCAAACATAATCCATGTTGAACCAGGAATTCCCCAGGACAGCTGTTTTTGGCCCCTTGCTTTATTTTTATTTTTTTACTAACAACATGCCACTGACTTTGAGTAAAGCCAGAGTGTCTATGTATGCGGATGACTCAACACCATACACGTCAGCTACTACAGCGACTGAAATGACTGCAACACTTAACAAAGAGCTGCAGTTAGTTTCAGAGTGGGTGGCAAGGAATAAGTTAGCCCTAAATATTTCTAAAAACTAAAAGCATTGTATTTGGGACAAAACATTCACTAAACCTCAACTAAATCTTGTAATAAATAATGTGGAATTGACTAAACTGCTTAGAGTAACCCTAGATTGTAAACTATCATGGTCAAAACATATTGATGCAGTAGTAGCTAAGATGGGGAGACGTCTGTCCATAATAAAGAGATGCTCTGCCTTCTAAACAACAATATCAACAAGGCAGGTCCTACAGGCGCTAGTTTTGTCGCACCTTGACTACTGTTCAGTCGTGTGGTCAGGTGCCACAAAAACGGACAGCATAGCTGGCGCTTGGATGTACACAAAGAGCTAATGTTAATGATATGCATGTCAATCTCTCCTGGCTCAAAGTGGAGGAGAGATTGACTTCATCGCTACTTGTTTTATGAGCAATATTGACATGTTGAATGCACCGAGCTGTCTGTCTAAACTACTGTCACACAGCTCAGACACCCATGCATACCCCACAAAACATGCTACAACAGGTCTCTTTACAGTCCCCAAGTCCAGAACAGACTATGGGAGGCGCACAGTACTATATAGAGTCATGACTACATGGAACTCTATTCCACATCAAGTAACTGATGCAAGCAGTAAAATAATATTTAAATAGATAGAAAACAACTCATGGAACAGCAGCGACTGTGAAGCAACACAAGCATAGGCACAGACACCTGCATACACACACGATAACATATGCACTATACACACATACACTTAGTACTGTTGATATGTGCTAGTGGTGAAGTAGGGGCCTGAGGGCACACAGTGTGTTGTGAAATCTGTGAATGTATCGTAATGTTTTTAAAATTGTATAAAACTGCCTTCATTTTGCTGGACCCCAGGAAGAGTAGCTGCTGCCTTGTCAGCAGTTAATGGGGATCCATAATAAATACAAACAGTTAGGGGGAGGTTTGACAGACATATTATTAACCCCACAGCTGCAATTGAAAGGGCAAAACTTTACTGAAAACTTTACATTGTGTGTGTGAAATAAGAGGAAACTAATGCAGAAAATGCAGTTGAAAAAAGGTTACTCATAATTCAGAAATAACTGAATTATTCAAACCATAAACCATTTCCAATGTGAGTGTTTGGAGAAATATCTGATGGAAACCTGTTTGGAACAAACAATTACAGAGTCATCGTGCTAATAATATACATGGTGATGATGTCATGTCATAACCGTTGTCAGGAACCAACATGGCTCACATGGGGTCTGATGAACTTCATTAACACTCAGCCATTTATAAAACCTTGTCTGTGTCTCAAATGGCACCCTATTACCTATATACGGCACTACTTTGACCAGGGCTTCTGGTCCATAGTGCACTACATAAAGAATAGGGTGCCATTTGGGATGCCACCCTCAACTTTGCCTGATTTCCCCAGACTACTGTGCTCACTGCTGTGTCTCAACAATACCCTGTCTACTCTCTGAGGATACACACCCTGGTGGAGTCAGATCTACAGTATTCTCAATGCACCAGACAATGTGACATAACAATGATGAAACTAAATGGGGCGGCAGGTTGCCTAGCGGTTAGAGCGTTGGGCCAGTAACCGAAAGGTTGCTGGATCAAATCCCTGAGCTGACAAGGTAAAAAACATGTCGTTCTGCCCCTGAGCAAGGGAGTTAACCCACTGTTCCCCGGGCGCGGTGGATGTCAATTAAGGCAGCCCTCCCGAACCTCTCTGATTCAGAGGGGTTGGGTTAAATGCGGTTAAAGACACATTTCAGTTGAAGGCATTCAGTTGTACTACTGAATTTCCCCTTTCCCTAAATGCTGAAGTGTGGCAGTGTCAAGGAGTTGCATAAGGAGTCAAGGGTGCAAGACCCCATGAAATGTACATTATCGTAGATGATGTGATGCCCTTATCATGCATGGCCAGGAGATAAACAGGAAATCAATAAAACATAATATCACATGCAAATAATAATGCATGTGCGAACACACCCACATTAAATTAGCCCAGTGGCAGATAACATGTGTGTGACTGGAACAGAATGGAAACAAAAATAGGATGGCACCAGAGAGAAATTGAATTGAGAATGGAAGCAATATCCATTAATAGCTTGTTACACCCCCTGTATTTAATTCAAGAAATTCTTTAAGTTAAAAGCTCAATGTCATTAATAATGGATTTGCAATGTGATTTTATTCAATATCATGCCTCAGTATATGTTTCTATCAATAGATTTTGAACTTGATGTGGGTGAATTTACAATCCATTTCTTCTGACATGACATGCTTTTTGCAAAAAAAGACTGTGTATTGACGCCCTGGACCGACCACACACACACACACACACACACACACACACACACACACACACACACACACACACACACACACACACACAACGTTCAGAACCCAAATGTATCCGATACATATTTGATATATTCTTAATTTAGGGAGAACAATGTGGTTTATTACTGTTTCTTTCCTCACACATAATGTACTTGTTTGTAAATAATAGGCCTAGTTGTAAAGAGTTTCCCATTTGTATGCTAAGCTGGGCTACATACATCTAGCCCTATACTGTATGGTGTGAGGAATTCAATTGAACATGCACAACGTCGAGCTCGCCATTGGACCAAACACATTCACATGGATATCACATCATGAAACATGATACCATTTTGTTTTGCGACAGATTATTTTCTCTCCCTATGATTGCTTATTTAAGATGTAACACCTATAACCCACCAAGAAGCTACTCAGGGTATGCTACTCAAAATGCTTTGCAGTGCGCGTAAAACCTGAAATGTTGTACGTTCTATGGCAGTTGGTGCCTAATAATTAATAACAGTAGACCCTCTTGGGTATGATGGGAGCTAAGTGTAGGCTATGAGGTACGTGCAGTCAGAAGTTAACACACGTAGGCTAATGGGCTGCAACTCTCTTCATTCCAAAGAGCATATTTAACACTTACCTCCATATCTGTCCAAGCTGCAAGATGTGGGTGACGGATTGCGCAGACCATATGAATACTGAACAGGACGCCGACCTTTTCTTATTAGTCGGGGTTGCCGTGCTGCTGTTGCTGTTGGTTGTGGTGTTGCTCTTGCTCGCGGTGGACGCCTGTCTTTGAGGTGTGGACGGTTGGGCGCCCACATCTCCATGAGAAGCCGAACCGCTCAGCAGCTTCCCGTCCATGTGGGATGAGCAGTTTGCCGCACCGGCGGCATTGGAGCCCTCGTCGGTGCTGAAATCGTGGACGAACCACCGAAAACTAAAGACTTGGACGGAGAACGACCCGAGCACAACAAAAAATAGCGTGAGCCCGAACCACCAGTAGTCGCGACGGAGGTAATAGTCGACAGAAAGCCAAATGTCGGTGCCTACATCGGCGAAATACACAACCACTGCAGCGAGAATCCATAGACAGTCCCATATCGTGTATTTTGTTTGCTGCTCTCTGCCAAGGCGAAGACATGTCGAATTAGAACCACAGCACCGCGATTCCCCATTCACGAATTCCCCATCCCCGGTTCCCGAATCCGGCTGCGATCCTGGAACGAGTCCTTGTACTGAGCCTGAGTGGTCCGAATTCTGCAAAGGCGTGAACGCTACATCGCTCTTTCTAATTTTCAATACCCCATCAGATTTAGCGGCCATTATCGTAGCTTTTTCTTTCTCCTCCAGCCAATTTCGTCTTTTCTCCTCCCGTTTTCTTGTCTCCCCCTCGGCTTCTGTGTTCCAGGCGAAGAGATACTGGGCTGGGCGACCTCCTCTTCCGCCAGCTACAGCGCCGCCTGTTCATAACAAAGCAACCCTACCGCTCGGCAGCGGGTACGAACCATATGCTCTCCCATGGCACATACTTGAAACTATGACATCATTGCTTCGCAACTCTTCCTCAGTCGCTCCTCACCTCACATTTCTCCTAAATAGCCACAATAGAGCTACAGCATATTGCAATTCACTCTTGATAGGCCTAATTAAACCAAATGTATAGGCTAATTAAAAAAAATATATATAAATAGGCTATATGTATTCCAAAGCACTTCAATAAAATGAATCGAAGGCCAATATTTCAGGTAGGTTATACTTGACCAACGATGAGCAAAATACAATAGGCTATTTACCTAATCCAGACCCACTAGGCAAAAACTGGTTGAATCAACGTCGAATCCACATAATTTAAACGTTGAAACAATGTGGAAAACTGATTGGATTTGCAAAAAGTCATCAACTTCAGAGAATGTTGTATTTTTTCACCCAACCTTGAACCTAAATCACGTTGGATTCATGTTAGTTGACAACTCAACCAAATGTAAATAAAAACTAGATGTTGAACTGACGTCTGTGCCCAGTGGGGAGGGAATAGGGCTCTCCTGCTGCCAATATGAAATAATACAATAGCTATAAATAACTGGAGCAGTGACGCACGCACCCACTAGAAAGTGTTGATTTGTGGTTAAGGAGTCAATTATCCCACTATTCACATATGTAGCCTATTTCTCATCTGGGTATTCTGGTACAGTGCGTACAACGGTTCAGCACCATGGACAGCTCCCGCGTCAACTCACTTTCATACTGTAGCCTACTGCTATCCTCATACAGAATACGCCGGTAAGCAATCAAGTCCCGTCATTTATTACTAGAGGGTCCCGACACTGTATTTGACTGCGATTTTAATGAATGATCTCCGCAGTTATAACAGGCACAGCCGCACAACCGCTGTGATTTTGACACGCCCTCCTCGCAGCTTGGCTGCACGCATGGCCAGAGGACGACCACGCTGTATAACTGCACAACCTCAAAACACGACCACAACCTTAATTCAATGGTATTTTGTTGAAATGCTGAACAGTGACACTAAAATATTATTATTTGCGATTTAAAACTGAGAGATTGATTGTATTAGCTGTCTAAAATTAGGGAAATAGTTAATAAATTGTGTGCCTGTGTGAGAGGTGGAGAGCATCCAGATATAAATATGGACCCTGTCATAAAGAAAAATCTATCCATGCCATGACTGATTGACAGACAGGTGACGCTACAGAGGAGTGAGAATGAGAAGATGGGGGAAAGAGGACAACTCTATAGCTCTATATTCCTAAACACTATAACACACTCATAATGGCTTATACAGTGGCACTGCGGCACCTAGGGGCCCCGAATGACAACCGTAGCCTCCCTCCCAGGCAGCCAATCTGCGACGCATGGTAAATCTTCAAAGATGTGACCATCTGTCATTAGTGGTGCAGGGGAGGATAAATACCTTGGCGTGACTCGAACTGCTAGTGTTTGGCAGATCCCATTTCAAGCCCCACTGACGTGAAGATGAGCGTCACACATCTCCTTCCACCACTGGCCAGTGTTGTGCCGTGTTGCTGTACCTGTGGCCATCTCTCTCTCTCTCTCTCTCTCTCTGACTGCCACAGCCACACCACTTATGGGTGACTAGGCCAGAATGATGGTGCTGTCACCTTGCCTGGCTACCCAGACTCCTTGCTCTGGCCAAACGCTACGCCACACCCACAGATGTTAGTTTCTTCTCCGCAATGAGTCTGGATCTGAGTACCTCCCCAACCCTTCACCAAATGTGAACACATTCGGGGCCGTCTGATAGGTCCAGGAACCGATGGGTTGGGCCAGAGCCAGAACACACGTAGGTAAAGCAGCGGTTTGGAAATGCGTAGCCTCTGCCAAGTCCACAACAACTAGATGTTCTGGTTTTCAGGGGAAATGAAAGAGAGCCTGTGGCGTGGCTTCCTCTTTTGGACATTAAGAAGGCAACACTCCATCTTAACTCCTCCTCCACATTTACTGGATTGGTTGAACAGTGCAGAAGAAAACCTCCTGTGCAAGTTTTCTTCCCATCTTGTCAAGATGTAGGGGATTTAGTTTCAGGCGTTTATTTTCAAGCCTGCTTCGATGGGTTATACAATGAGTCATTGGCTTTGATACTCTGATTGGTTAGAGACAATCCAATCCCTGACAATGCCTTTCGTGCACCTCATCACCATAAAGAACTTCAATGATGGCAGTCTCAGACTAAAGTATGTAGCGAACGACAGAGCAGCGAGAGAATTTAGTGTGAGTTGTCAGGCTAGCTGTCACCTGGTGCTGGATCATCTCCTAGCTCACCTGTCACATCATAAACAAAACACACTGTGGAGGAATGGCTCACTCCGTACCAACCAGAAACAGACTTTCCTAAATGCAGTTTGGACAAATGTCAGATGAGTTGGTCCATCTTTGGCCCAGTGGGACTGTCTGAATTGCAGCTTTTTTTGCGCATAATGTTTATTTGGATAACAACGGGGGCCTCTAGAAAACAATTGCCTTTTTGGTGGCCACAAGGGAAAAATGGGCCGGTGTGTTTGCAATGCCCGGGATGGTTTCTGGTCCCGGGTACCAACACTACTGTAGTAGAGAACCTCAACAATGTATTTCTTCTCATTAGATGGAACTCATTAAATAGGAGGGCTGCTGTGAGCTGTTTAACTTTTGCCATGATGAAATAAGGGCCACCTCACAGAACTAGGGACAGCCCCCACATTATCTCACCCATGTTTTATAGCTGTGCTTCCTACCTTTAGCCCTCACCTCTTGATTTGAAGTAACTGAAAAGGTACATTATTCATAACTGTCTGCAGCAATGAATTCTCACACATATTCATGTTTATCATGTGGAATTCTCACTTTCAATTACTCCACCATAAATTGCTGTTAAAATCTTTCAGCAGTAAGCATATTAGTTATTCAAGAGAGACTCCTGTTCTGTGGAGGAGACATCCCTCCCTATGCAACCACAATTTAATTACTGCTGTCTACTCTTATTGATTTGAACAGGCACTCTGTCAAATGGATAGCTATGCCTAGCTCTGAATTCCATCATTAATTCCTCCTAATGATTTCCAAGGTTAATTTTTTATGACAGGAGCAATCATACAACTCCACTGGCCTCTTGAATCAGTTGCATCAGTGGCAACCAGCAAATAAATACTCATCTGAATGTACTGGGAAAGGGAAAGGAAAGGGGGATTCCTAGTCAGTTGTCCAACGGAAAGTATTCAACTGAAATGTGTCTTCTGCATTTAACCCCTCATGGTCTCTTACTGTTAAGTACTGGACACAAACTCACTGGATTATTTTTTATTTAAAATATATTTCCAACCTAGATGTTTTCTTTATCATAAAAGAAAGCAGTCGCCAAATATGCATGCTTCATTGGTACTGTATATTAAAAGATCTAGATGACATTGTCTATTCAAAGCCCAGTGTAGCATCAAATATCTGGGCCATATCTACAGTTTGAAATATGAATAGAGCAACCCTCAGCATCATACGTCATCAGAACCAGGCAGGCTGCTGTGATCCTCTCCTAAAACACATGCTATCAATTCAATGGATACAGTCTATTTACTGTAATTCACATGCTATACTATAATTACTATACCTATATTCTACAGACATATCCTATTCTAAAAGATACCATCCTGTAACAAACATGATACATAAACTGAGTTTCAGATCAGTCTGACCTTTCTGTCAGAAGGGTTTGGGTTCATTTTACACTTGCTGTCTGCAATGAATAGATTATGTAAAACACACACAGATGCAGAATTCAGAGGTGATGAATATTGATTTTTTTTTATATCGATCAGCAGATCTGGCAGAAAACATGCTCATCATTCTGAATTTGAATGAAATGTGATAATTTTGTCAAGTGAAGAATCTTCTTCCTTTGTTATTAATGACAGCCGTAGTTACTCAGCAACAAACCCCAACGTTTCAAACAGAGTCAGGACCTGCGGTGAGACAACATGCCATTGTGACAGGTACGTTCGAATAGTAAGAGAGCTGACATGCTAAAAGTGGGACAGTAGCCTTTGCTATCTAGAGCCACTCTCAGACTGGCATCTAACTGTAAAGATGGTGACACAGGGAGGCTTGTCCATTGAACCAAACAAGGCTTGTCATGAGAAGAGGCTTCGTCTGAAACTTTTTCAAACTGGGTTAGACGTCTTGGATTTACAGTGCCTTCAGAAAGTATTCATCATTTTTTACTCTCACTCATCTACACACAATTCCCCATAACGGCAACATGTTTTTAGAAATGTTTACAAATGTATTGAAAATAAAATACAGAAATATATTGCATAAGTATTCACACGCCTGAGTCAATACACGTTAGAATCACCGTTGGCAGAGATTACAGCTGAGGATCCTTTTGGGTAAGTCTCGAAAATCTTAGCACATGTGGATTCTACAATATTTGCACATTCTTTTAAAAATTCTTCAAGCTGTCAAGTTGGTTGTTGATCATTTCTAGACAGCCACTTTCAATTCTTGCCATAGATTTTCAAGCTGACTTAAGTCATAACTGTAACTAGGACACTCAGTAATATTCAGTATCCTCTTGGTAAGCAACTCCAGGGTATATTTTGCCTTGTGTTTTAGTTTATTATCCTGCTGAGAGGTGCATTTGTCTCCCAGTGTCTGTTTGAAAGCAGACTGAACCAGGTTTTCCTCTAGGATTTATCCTGTGCTTAGCTCTATTCCATGTCTTTTTATCCCACAAATCTCCCTAATTGTTACCGATGGCAAGCACACCCATAACATGAAGCAGCCACCACCATGCTTGAAAATATGAATAGTGGTAGTTAATTTCTTTGCCAGATTTTTTGCAGTTTTACTTTAGTGCCTTATCGCAAACAGGATGCTTGTTTTGGAATATTTGTATTCTGTACTGGCATCCTTCTTTTCACTCTGTCATTTAGGTTAGCATTGTGAAGTAACTACAATGTTGTTGATCCATCCACAATTTTTTCTCTCATCACAGCTATTAAACTCTGCAACTGTTTTAAATTCACCATTGGCCTTACCATCAAGTGTAATTAATACCATGCTGAAAGGGATATTTAATGTCTGCTTTTTTCATTTATACCCATCTACCGATAGGTGCCCTTCTTTGCAAGGCAATGGAAAACCTCCCTGATCTTTGTGGTTGAATCTGGTTTGAAATTCACTGCTTGATTGAGGGACCTTACAGATAATTGTATGTGTGGGTTACAGAGATGAGGTAGTCATTCAAAAATCCTGTTAAACACTGTTATTGCACACAGAGTGAGTCCATGGAACTTATATGACTTGTTAAACACATTTTTACTTGCTACAAGAAAGGGTTGAATATTTATTGACACAGCATTTCAGCTAACCCTAACCATTTCAGCTAACCCTAACCATTTCAGCTAACCCTAACCATTTCAGCTAACCCTAACCATTTCAGCTAACCCTAACCATTTCAGCTAACCCTAACCATTTCAGCTAACCCTAACCATTTCAGCTAACCCTAACCATTTCAGCTAACCCTAACCATTTCAGCTAACCCTAACCATTTCAGCTAACCCTAACCATTTCAGCTAACCCTAACCCTCATTTTTAATTAATTTGCATACATTTCTAAAAACATAATTCCACGTCGACATTATGGGGTATTGTGTGTAGGTCAGTGACATAGAATCTCAGGCTGTAACACAACAGAATGTGTAAAAAGTCAATGGGTGTGAATACTTTCAGAAGGCACTGTACTACAAAATGGCAAGTGTCAAAACATTGAAAAGCTATGGTACAGTGCCAAAATAATGTTGACAAAATAGTCCGCGGAAATGGGTTTGAAATACCCAAACCTTTGGAGTGTAACAAGTCACTAACCAACCAATAAAGGTTTAGGGGTAGAGAGAAGCAACTCAGCCAATGGGCTGAGTACAATATTCTAATTATTTCTCAATCTGTCAATCTGTCACTCGTTCTACTGTGTAACTCCCACTGGCAGGGAAACACTGTGCCTGTCTGGCCTAGCCCTTCTGAGAGATCTTGTCTGGGTACTGTCTGTCTGGCCCCTGGGTATGAGACCAGCTCACTGGGCACAGATCTCAATTCATTGTCTATTCCACATTGGTTACACGTAATTTCATTGAAATTACGTGGAAACAACGTTGATTCGGCCAGTGTGTGCCCAGTGGGAGGGTGCTTGTGATCCATGGTCTACTTTGGGGACTGGCTTGGCTAGAGGAAATAGGGGGGCAACATAATTAATTAGTTCAGACTTAATTGCCATGACATTTCAAATGAGGTGTTTTCATTGGTAAACAACACAGAATGATGCATGTATCGTTGACATTTATGAAAAAGCAGCTACTTACGTGCTGACTTGTGCTAGATTGTGGTGTATAGGAACAGGGCCAAAGTAATAACAGCCACAACATAAAATGTTGTCCTTGGAGTAGCCAACAGAGGGCTTTTGGCAATATCTTGGTAATACAGATGGGTCGTTTCACTAATTAAGTGCCTTTTGAGTAGTGTAACTTTTTATTTCACCAAAATTTTCCCATCTCATCTTAAATAAACAAATTACTATAGTAAGTGCCTATTAAGTGCCAAATAAAGTAACAGGGTTGACAGTAACAGGATTGATGATTTCAACTTAAATCAGCCATATATCCCTCGTGACAGGGGGAATGAAAGCTTCTCTGCATAACATTTCTAGCCTGTATATCTATGAGTAACAGAGTTGACCTGTAATGCTCGACCCGCTCAGTCTTCTACCACAAAACACCAGAAAATGTCCAAAAGAGTAGAACCAGCTCACCTGCATACTTTTACACTATGATTTGACTATTAGATGTTCAATGTTTCACCATATTACAATGGGAGTTCTGTTAACGTAACAGGGTTGACCTTAAAAAGTTGGACATGTATTTTTTTACCTTAAAATGAATCACTCATCACATTAAATCATCTGTAATCTTCAGAAATTACTTAAATGTAAAAACAAGTAGGGCTTTGCAATGATGGTGAAAACTTAGGAAAATATTAGGGTTAAAATCTTCCTAAAAGTCACAGAGGATGCACAAAGGGACAAAAAGCAGAATTTTATTCACATAACAATATCAGATTTAATTGCATTTTCCATGTGGTCTATAAAGGGCAACTCATTTAATAACCGGTTTTTCTAATTCAATATTTGTGCACCATTTCGACTTAAAATATCAAAAGGACGCAAAAGGCACTCATTTCGTGGAATGACCCAGAGAGAAATGCAAAAACTCAAGTGCAGCTTCAATTCAATAAAAGTCAACAGCAAAAGCTCTATGTTGACATTGCATGGAGCCCATGAGTGTTCTAATCTAAAGGTATTTTTGGAGAGGGATGCTGACCCTGTCCCATGCCTTGGCCCTGTCTCTTTCCAGCTGGATGATCTGTAGAGGAGTGTGAGAGAGGGAGTGACATGCCTGGGTGGTGGTACCCAGACCCTCAGGGCAATACCAGAGTTCAGGCGAAGAGATGGGAGGAGTCAAGCTGGCCTCGCTGCCTGCTGCAGATTGGCTAAATACCGAGGCCTCTGATTTCTGTGGACAATTACATATCAGCCACATAAAAATATAGACTACACCCTCGCTCTCTCGCTTCAGTTTGTATTTGAATCTCTCACATGAACAAGTTAGCTAGCTATTACAATGGTAAGATCGACAAGTACAGTTGAAGTCGGAAGTTTACATACACCTTACCCAAATACACTTAAACTCAGTATTTCACAATACATGACATTTAATCCTAGTAAAAATTCACTGTCTTAGATCAGTTAGGATCACCACTTTGTTTTAAGAATATGAAATGTCAGAATAATAGCAGAGATAATTACTTATTTCAGCTTTTATTTCTTTCGTCACATTCCCAGTGGGTCAGAAGTGTACATACACTCAATTAGTATTTGGTAGCATTGCCTTTAAATTGTTTAACTTGGGTCAAATGTCTCAGGTAGCCTTCCATAAGCTTCCCACAATAAGTTGGGTGAATTTTGGCCCATTCCTCCTGACAGAGCTGATGTAACTGAATCAGGTTTGTAGGCCTCCTTGCTCGTACACGCTTTTTCAGTTCTGCTCCCAAGGATGAACCAGACTTGTGTAGGTCTACAATTTTTTTTCTGAAGTCTTGGCTGATTTCTTTAGATCTTCCCATGATGTCAAGCAAAGAGGCACTGAGTTTGAAGGTAGGCCTTGAAATACATCCACAGGTACACCTCCAATTGACTCAAATGATGTCAATTAGGCTATCAGAAGCTTCTATAGCAATGACATTTTCTGGAATTTTCCAAGCTGTTTAAAGGCACAGTCATTTTAGTGAATGTAAACTTCTGACCCACTGGAATTGTGATACAGTGAATTATAAGTGAAATAATCTGTCTGTAAACAATTGTTGCAAAAATGACTTGTGTCATGCACAAAGTAGATGTCCTAACCAACTTGCCAAAACTGTAGTTTGTTAACAAGAAATTTGTGGAGTGGTTGAAAAATGAGTTTAATGACTCCAACCTAAGTGTATGTAAACTTCCGACTTCAACTGTAAGTACTGATGACGCCCAACCTGCTTGATACAGTAAACAATTCAATATTTGAGCTTTTAATTCATTCAGTGTTGACAGTAAAATACTAAAATACGTATTGATAGTTTATCAACGGCACTAAACCTATTGGATGTCCTTTTAGCTGCTCATCATGGTTTTAACCAATGTTGACATACAGCACTCTAAATATTACAACCCGATTGGTAGATTCCACCACTTCAGCAAGCCCGAGGACAAGACTTGACTGTTAATAGTGATGGTATGCAAATTGAAATTGCAAACCATTTTGTCAGACCCCTGACAGAAAACCTGTTTTATATGTCAGCCCATTTACATGCCAGTCAAAAATCCATCCAGTATGAAGCACTTGATAGTCAGCTTGACTTGTACTGTAGGCCTATTATGCAGCAAAAGAAAAATCGGAGTTATGGCTTCTGTAACGCTATCACAACCTGCATCAGTGTAATCAATAGTGTTGTGGTAAACAAACGTAACCTACCACTACGTGTCTTTTATAGTCTCAAGCTTTTAATGTTTACAATTTCCCCCGTTGATGATATTGGTGGTTGTCCCGTTCCCTTGTCGTCCTTCAGTTTTTGCCCCTTGACAGACTGAATGTTCTCATTTTAAATGTACCTGATGTAGCAGATTTAGTTTGACACAGCTGGCTGATAAACATTCCACAGATACACTTGCTTTGCAGGGCTGCTATCTGGCTGTGGATAATGAAGGTCAAACAGGTCTTGTGGTGCATGTTAAAAAGCCGTTCCCTTCCCCATCATCACCAACCGTGTCAAACTACCCCAGAGGTCAATTCCAGAGCAGATAGAGCAATAACACAATTGATCTAGCTTGACTGAGCTTGAAATAAAACTTTATATTTCATGACAACAATTCTGGCTTAGGTTAACCTAAATACCACGACCTGAGGGTGTGTGTTATATGTCAGGAAAACATGTTGCCATATAGTATATTTCTTATTTTGTTCATTTCATCAGGAACCCCGTCTCTTCAGGGCACTCACTGGATGGTTGGCCTAAGCAGGGGGTACAAATACGAGTTCTATCTTTTGGCAGTGTGCCTTGCTCTGTTCCAACGCCTGCCCTGTGGCACAGAAACACCATCACAGCAGTACCCATAAACCTGCAGGCTCTCCCTGCCCCCTCTCCACTTGTCTCTGATCCTGCTGCTGTACTGATATCTATCTCAGACAATGGCTGCTTTCGCTTCCCAAAACATCCTAGAGACAAGCACAAGAGAGTTCATCTGTCACAGGACATTAGCAGCCATGTCAGAAGCTGACTCATCTGACTTAGTATTGGAGTGAAAAACAGCAATACACGTATGATTATTCATATTTGAGCCGTCAATAGGCTGGTTCAAGCTCAAATGTTTTGAAATACTCTTAGACCGTAAAATGTCAAGGCTGCTCCTTTTTTAACAAACATGATTTTTATGCAAACAATAGAGTGAGCATATACATGTAAGTCAATAAGCACATTGCATTTATTCTACACCAGGTTTCAATTTCAAAGGTCTGAGTTACACTAAAGTTCTTGCTCTGCGTGTTTTTCAGTCTGAACAGTGAATAACAGTGGCCGCTAATCATAGCGCTTGGCGCCGCAACACACAGTGGGCCACATCCTTTATAATCAGTCCCACATTAGTCATAGCCAACGTACACAAAGTGATATTCAGTCATAATTCACTGACACTGAAGACAAACGCAATTAAGGGAAAACAATTCATATCTCAAGTCAAATCTGAAGTTTATTGTTAATGATTGTGTATGATTCATTTACTGTAGAAATACTTCACAATGATACCTGGAGGGGAAACTATCTTCAGTTTGGAAATGTCCAGTGCTGAAGCGGTGCCTCTGGGGCTGTACTGATCCAATCCCCCCTAAACATTCCAGTAACTATGTCAACCCTGCAGTTACTCTGAGGACACAACTACCTCCCTTCCAGCAAGCATATCAGGAACATTTTGGATAAAAAGCATGACAGAACCATAGTAGATGATTGCAGGGCTCTCCAACCCCATTCCTAGAGTTCTACCCTCCTGCAGGTTTTCGGTTCAACCTCAGTTTTAACTAACCCGATTCAGCATATAAACCAGCTAATTATTAAAATCAGGTGTGCTAGATTAGAGTTGGTGTGAAAACCTAGTGGTTTATTGGGTGTTTAAATATATATATATTTTTCCCCCCAGACAGAAATATACAGTTAAGAGCATGCACCTCCAGACTCTGTGCAATGAAGCGATGCCTCTAAATATAACTGGTTATTTAAGCTGTAACCCTGTTATCACAGTCTTGAAATGTTATGCACACACCCACACGGCCACACACCCACTCATACTTCTCTGTTTTAAATGAATGTGCAACTGAGCATTTAGCCCTAACATAGATTCATAAATAACTGTAGCACAATAATGGGGATGTAAGCAGAGCTTTCTGCTGTAACAGTCACATTGACGCAAACACATTTGATGGCTTATACAGCCAAAATCCCAACACTCAATACTAAAACACTTCAACGAACAAACAAGTAGTTTTCATTTCTTCCGTGGAACCTTGTCTCCAAGTGGTACTTCATCAATAAGTTTCTGAAATAAGATTAGAAATGTTCAAACCAAGTGACTAAATATTTGGAAAAAGACAAATCATCAAAGCATACCTCCAGTATTCGAGTGTAGTACGTCACATCGTCTTCCAGCTCCCCCCGGGCGTCATCCACTTGGTATCTCCGACAGGCCAGCACCAGCTCGTTGGCATTGAAGAGAGGGGCCGGGTCGATGGAATGGCTATTGATGAGGCTCACCAAGTACTCTCTGTAGTGTTTCCTGGAATAGATTAGACAAAAACCAGTTAGGTTACATCGATGCATGTTTATCATGGGAGAACTCTGTTGTTCTCTAAAGCGCCTTTGAGTCCTTGAAATATACTGGTGGTGGCAGTGAGAGGTAACATACTCGCACAGTCCTGCATGGCCAGGCTGAGTTTGAGCCCCACAGGCCGAGTCCGTCTGCTGCCCACTCTCATCCTTCTGCTCTATCACTCCGCACAGCCCTGAGAGAGAGAGAGAAAGAAAATGATATCTTAGTATTTCTCCATTTCAGTTTTTCTGAGTAAAAATAAAATAACACATAGAATCTTACCTGCTTGAGTTCCTGGAGGGGTGTCCGTATTGAACTCAACACCCTTGTTCTGCAAACAGACAATAACAATAAACAATTATTTGAATGCGGTCCATCTACAGATATTCTTGCAATAAAATCAGTTATGTGAGTCAGGGTGCTATAATGTGGTTATGGTGATTGTAATGGAGTGTGAGCATCCATGTGTGTGTCGTGTGAGTCTCTACCTGCAGCAGGGCTTGTAGTCTGCCAGGCTCCCAGTCCCTCAGGTAGAAGAGACAGTCTCGAGGGTGATGGGCATGCAGGCCTGTCACACTACAATGGATCACTGCACAAGTCTACAGAAGAGGGCGGGAGGAAGAAGAGAAAGAGAAGGAGCAAGAGAGAGAGAAAAGAAAGAGAGAAATGGTGGGAGAGGAGGAGAGGGAGAGAGTGGCAGAGAGAAGGAAAGAAAAACACCCACATTAAAGTGACATTCAAGTCAACTCCCATAAGATAAAACCTTGCCAGGAACTAGCACAATCGATGACACACAAATGAACGACCCACAAATGAAGAACACAAACACACCAAGCCATTTAAGGGACTTACAGTGTGGAAGGGGTTGTTGCATCCGCTGCAGAACTGGTACCTGCACTGGGAGCAGCTGAAGTGCATACAGCCTCCTTTGGACAGGGCATACTGGAACCTGCAGTTTGGACATGCTGAGGGAAAGAGGGAGTCAATTCATGGAAACGATTCCCGGGTATTGGGAGAGTACACATGAGAATGCATCAGGGAAAGGAACTAAATGAGATAATTCCCACAAATGAAGGTCATGGAAGCCGTAAATACTTAGAGGGTCTAACTCGCTCTAACTTGGTAAAAACCGGGTTTAAAGGTAAACACAGTAGAACACCTGCTGAGGTGCAGTAGAACACCTGCTGAGGTGCAGTAGAACACCTGCTGAGGTGCAGTAGAACACCTGCTGAGGTGCAGTAGAACACCTGCTGAGGTGCAGTAGAACACCTGCTGAGGTACAGTAGAACACCTGCTGAGGTGCAGTAGAACACCTGCTGAGGTGCAGTAGAACACCTGCTGAGGTGCAGTAGAACACCTGCTGAGGTGCAGTAGAACACCTGCTGAGGTGCAGTAGAACACCTGCTGAGGTGCAGTAGAACACCTGCTGAGGTGCAGTAGAACACCTGCTGAGGTGCAGTAGAACACCTGCTGAGGTGCAGTAGAACACCTGCTGAGGTGCAGTAGAACACCTGCTGAGGTGCAGTAGAACACCTGCTGAGGTGCAGTAGAACACCTGCTGAGGTACAGTAGAACACCTGCTGAGGTGCAGTAGAACACCTGCTGAGGTGCAGTAGAACACCTGAGTGTCGATGAAAGGTAACAATTCAACATGAATTGTCGAGAAATGAACAGAAAATGACAGACAATATTCAACGTGGTCAGATGCGATAGGAGGGCCAAATGCTGCTTTTAACTGTTTGTCGGCACTGTCCGGTTTGTCCTTATTCTTCTGGCTTAGTTCAGGCAGAAGGCCCACAGTACCTCTATAAGAGTGTTATTCATGATGCTAATGAAATGTACCGGTTTGGAAGAGGAACTATGAGTAAGACCAATTTGATCTCTCTCAGTCCAACACCTAGTAAAGTGTCTGGTCGTTCATACCTCCGCAATGTACCTGCCTTTCCTGGTTAAACGCTACAGTAGCTCTCAATGGAAGAGGTGTTTAAGAAGGTGTGTGTGTGAGAGAGAGACTCACTGATGCCGTTGTCACGCAGGTATCCGGCCAGGCCTTGCCTCTGGTATTCTGGGTCATTCTCTCTCTTCCAGGACTGGTACCGCTCACACGACAGACCACCGTGCTGAGACTCCCACTAGAGAATGCACGGTGACAAGAGAGGATGATATACAGATTAGGCTCCAGCTTCACTCCAAAGAAAAATCCCCTTCGATCACCTGCTCTCACACATAAATAGAGTGGATGTTTGTCACTTACAGGTTTCTTGCATTGTGCGCAGAAGCTGTTCCTGCACTGGAAACAGGTGACCTTCAGTTGGTCTCCATCATAGATGAACCCATAGGAGCACTGATCGTAGGAAGGGGAGGGGAGGAAGGGGAGGGGAGGAAGGGGAGGGGAGGAATAGTTAATGAAATAGAAAAAAACAGAAATACCTTTGCTATCAATTGAGCTCAGGTGCATTCTGTTTCCATTGATTATCCTTGAGATGTTTCTAATTTTAGTCCATCTGTGGTAACTTCAATTGATTGGACATACCTGCAAATGCACATTGCACATACCTGTCTATATAAGGTCCCACAGTTGACAGTGCATGTCAGAGCAAAAACCAAGCAATGAGGTTGAAGGAATTGTCCGTAGAGCTCCGCGACAGGATTGTGTCGAGGCACAGATCTGGGGAAGGGTACCAAAAAATGCCTGCAGCATTGAAGGTCCCCAAGAGATCCTTGAAGAAATCCTGCTCAGGACCTCAGACTGGGGCAAAGGTTCACCTTCCAATAGGACAACGACCCTAAGCACACCGCCAATACAATGTAGGAGTGGCTTTGGGACAAGTCTCTGAATGTCCTTGTGTGGCCCCAGCCAGAGATCGGACCTGAACCTGATTAAACATCTCTGGAGAGACCTGAAAATAGCTGTGCAGCAATACTCCCCTTCCAACCTGACAGAGCTTGAGAGGATCTGCAGAGAATAATGTGAGAAACTCCCCAAATACAGGTGTGCCAAGCTTGTAGCTTCATACCCAAGAAGACTTGAGGCTGTAATCGTTGACAAAGGTGCTTCAACAAAGTACTGAGTAAAGGGTCTGAATACTTATGTAAATGTAATATTTCAGTTTTCTTTATTTGATAAATTTGCAAACCTTTCTAAAAACGTTTTTTTCTTTGTCACTGTGGGGTACTGTGTGTAGAATGATGAGGGGGAAAACTATTTGATACATTTTAGAATAAGGCTGTAACGTAACAAAATGTGGAAAGGGGTCTGAATCCTTTCCGAATGGACTGTAATACTGCCATTTCTTAGCTAGTGAACTGTGATTTTGTATTTTATTATGACAGCCTCAAATGGGGATTATCAAATTATGTCTGGAAACAAACATAACATTTTTCCTTTGCCTTTGTACACAGGAAATAAACTATAAAAACCCGCTCAAGGCTTTTATGTGATTAGAACTCACATGACTACACCAGAGGAACTTGGGGTCTTTGATGAGGGCTTGTTCAGTCAGCTTCTTATGAAACAGATCATACACTTCCGGCTCCAGACACTCCCGCAGCTGCACACACACACGCACAGGAAAACATGATTACAGGTGTTACCATCATACACACACCCAGAAAACTAATCTATGGTCTCGTGAGACAACACTGACAACACCAAAAACTGCATTTGGAAGGGAGAGAAGCCTTGTGTTTTTTTCTCACTGTTTCTTCTCTCTTCAAATAGAGAATCTGAGGGAGATGTTGTGTGACGTTGTTCTCTGTGTGATGTACTACCTGGATGTCCAGGGTGGAGAAGTAGCTGTTGAGGTGTTCGGGGTCGTTGATGTCAGGTTCCCAGCAGACGGGACACACCATGTCTCTGATGTGCTTGTCTCTCACTGCGATAGTGAAGTGCTGCTGGAAACAGCCACAGCACACCGAGCACTGACAGGAGGTCAGAGACTGCATCTGAAACAGGGAAGGAGAGAGAAGAGAGAGGAAGAAAGAAAGGTTTAGGAGAGTTGTGGGGGTTGGATACTGCAAAAGAAAAGAAGAAAAAGGAGAAAAGCTTTGCTACATTTTGAGTAAAGACAAGCTTGTGCTATGACACGCACACAGACACACACACACACACTTGAGAGAGTACCTTGCTGTGGGGAAAGTCTGACAGGCAGATGGGGCACTCTTTGGCCAGCACCCGGCGGATGAAGTCTCGGTCATGTGACTCGCGTACGGCCTGTACCACGTCGTCTAGGGAGTAGGGGGCGGTACGCTCCTGCAGCAGGGACAGGGCCAGCTCACAGCGGCCCCAGCTGGGCAGGTCATACACCGCCAGCAGCCTCCGGCACACACGCTGGCCCCAGGGGGAAGAGGGAGGGAGTGGTGGGGGAAGAGTGAGAGGAGAGAGAGATCAGACCAGTGAAGAGGACAAACAGATACAGAGGAATGACGAAAGGAGAGATATGCCACACTCAAAAATAACTCTTATCACTGTAAAACATCAATGTACATGAGACATCAAGCAATTGTCATGGTGACTAAAAGAACATGTATGACCTGTGGGCCTTTTTTAATGGTGGTAGGTATAAACAGATTATCATCAATAATATAATATAGCTATTCTGTGTTCAGCTAAATGTATGGCCAGAAAAATATAGTGGAGTTCAGAGAGCCCCAGTGACCCACCTGTTTGTCGGGGTGGTTGATGTCGATGGGTGGCTCAGGTTGGTCGCTCCACATGCGTTGGTGGAAGGGCTCCATGAGCGGTCGCTGCAGCAGAGACAGAGCCCCCCGCACCTCTCCCTCGCTCTGCCTCAGAACCTCCTGACACCGCACCTCGTCAGTGAACCCCAGAGAACACAGCTCCTTTACCTGCAAAGGTACATGAGAGACCAAACCCTTCCTTGAGTGTTCGAAGGCTAATCTCCTATATATGGGGCCAATTTCCCACACCAAGATTAAGCCTAATTTGGGACTCAAAATAGTCAGTAGAGAATCTTCATTGAAGGTCTGTTCTAGTCCAAGACTAGGCTTAATCTAGGTCTAGGAAACCAGCACATAGCTGTCAGCAAAGTGAACAAAAGTGACAGTACAACTGACCTTAGACCAGTTCTTAGTGGGCAATAGACTTTCTGACCCGTCTCTCACCTTAGAGTGCCTGTCTCTGAGAGCCTGTTTCACTGCTCTCTCAGTGTCTCCCCCTGCAGACAGCCAGGCCAGCTTGGCCTCAGCCCTGGACAGTGTCACTCCTCCCCTTCTGGTCTGCTCCTCCTCCACACCTGTATCCTCTGAAGTACCAGTACCATTCTGGTTCTGTCCGGCCTTCAGGTCTGCTGCTAGAGACGAAGTGACCGTGGCACAGATCTGGTCGAGCAAGTGAGGTAGCTCCGCTTTGAGCCAATCACAGGGAAGGATGTTTCCGACCCCGGAGACACGCATGCCTGTGTACACCTCCTCTGGACTCACTCCTTTCTTCTCTCCATCCTGACAGACAGACAGACAGGATGGAGAAAGAGTTAACAGAGACAGGAAGAGAGAGGGAAATAAAGAAACCAATTTGTCATACATATTCACTAGGCCTCAGCTGCTGCTACTCACCACGATGTATATTACACACCTAGAGGATGTTAAGGTTATTTTTACACAATGTTTGTTTTCTGAAATCGTTTGTTTTCTGCAACCAAATTGGCCAGCAATGGTACAATAAAGACTTTACCGAATCAAAATCTTAAATTAGCTAATAGCTTGTAATATTACAAGTAGTGGGGTAATGTGATTATACACCATATTATAGATAAAACAGAAAGCACTCACTCTAATGAGCTGGATCAGCTTTAGCCCCTCCTCCTTCATCAGTTTCTGTCTCGTCAAATCAGGGTCCTCCATGGGTGGTTCTTTGGGTTTGACGGACAGCACGGGGACCTTTTTGACCTGGGACGGAGGGTGGAGTTTGACTCGCATTTTGGTGGGCTCGGGGCGGGGGAGGTCACACATCTCACACACTGACGCTGGAGTGTAATTGATGTAAGTACAGAACTGACACATCCACTGCAAAAGGATGGGAGAAGAAGAGATAATTTGCATGAGCTTAGACACTCACAGGAAGAGGAACAACATCAACTGTAATACATGGTGATAAAGGCACAATCTGAAACTTTCATTTCAACTGAAAATGTGCTGCTTCTGCATTGACTTTAACAGTAGTTTACCTGGCTGTCTGGGTCTCCTGGCATACCCAGTACCGGAGCAGCAGGCCGGTTGGGTGTAGGAGTGGGGCGTGTGGGGGTTGCCGGAGGCTTGGTGGCCAGGCGGGGGCGCTCACACACCGCACACAGGATACTACTGCCCGCGTTCAACACCGTACAGCTTTTACACTGCCACTCTGGTGACATACATAGTGAAAACACACTCAACACAGGACTATGGAAGAGGTGAATATTAACTCAACAGCTCATATACACCAAGAGTGTCTTTCCATTTTCAGACAATAAACAAGTATACATAGAAATACAGAGGAGTGAGACTGATTGGAGTGCAAAAAAGGCAAACCACCACTATTAAAACACAAACATTGTTGGTTGGTTGCGTGTGTGTGTGTATACTGACCAGTGATAGTGAAGGGCTGTGGGAAGTCATCCTTAGCAGAGCCAGAGGAGGCCAGGCGTGGTCTCTCACATGTCTCACACAGTATGTCCTGGTTGGAGTTGACCCTGGTGCAGTGGGTACAGTGCCATGACAGGAGGGAGCTGCTGGGAAAGAGAGGGAGGAAGCGAATCTAGTGCCCAACACAGGGACTTGCATTTCAGCAATAATCACCACTTTTGAAAATGTAGCGATTCTCACCCTTTCCTGTCAGTTTCTATTTTGTCTTACTTGTCAGGTCTTACCTGTGGTTCTTTCGCATTTTAGAGGATGTCACGACAGTCCTGTGGTGATTGGCTCGTTCTGCAGAGGAGTGGTACAGTCTATCACATTCAGTACACAGCCATTGGACACAAGAGTTACAGTGGGCAGCCACTGGGAATATAGCACAGATAGTGCAGTTGTCTGCAAAGGGGAAGAGAAACAAGGAAAGTTGAATGCAAGTTTCAGATGTAAAAAATACACACACACACACTTCCAACCTGTGTGTCTGGTAGAGATAGAGGTGGAGGTTGAGGCGTTAGCGGTCCGTACTGGAAGAAAGGCACTAGTGGGAGACTGAGACAGGGAGGCCAGAGACATGTACAGGGGCTGGCTCTCTCTGAGGCTGGAGGGAATAGCTACCGCATCAGAAATGGGTCCGAAGTCATCCTGGAATCATAAAGGAGAATTCAGTCATCTGATGGTGGTGGAAACAACCAGGCACAAAACCACACAAATATAAAAACTGCCAGAAGTAGAGAAAGGTAAACAAAAAAAACATGTAGAAGGCAGAGAGGAAGAGGATAGGTTATGGGAGATAGGAAAAATACCTTTTGGTTCAGTGATGGGATAATTCTCTCAAAGAACTCTGGGTGGGGGTGAGCCTCCTGTGAAAACATCAACGACTCAGTAGTACAACTGACTTTAGAAACCTCTGAAATATTTCAGAATAACTGCCATTGGACCAGACCTTGATGAGCATGTCCAGTTCCATGCGTAGACTCATGACCTCCAAGGTGACCGCTGCGACCTTCTCAATGTCAGGTTCCACGACCTCATCAGGGAAACTCAGGCCGTCTGGCTGCTGATTGGAGTAACCATAGAGACAAAGCACTGCCCTTCCTCCCTGGGGTAGAACAGAGGAGAGGAAAGGATATAGAGGGTTTTATGCAATACTGTTGGCATAACATTAGTGTTGTGGTGTGTGCACAATTAACTTCATTAACAAGGTAGTAGGCTATAGACTCATATTGAACTAAGCCTATATCAACATGATGCCAATAAGATAATAGTGACAAGACAGTAGACTACATATCATCACCCAGAATCTCACCTGCCTGTATTGAAGACATCCTCACCTGAATGGCATCTACTGTTGCTCTGAAGACGGGGTTGTTGTGCTTGACAGCGCGCCAGTACTTGGGCCTACTGGAGCTGGTGAGGTTACAGCCATACTTCTCCAGAATGTTCAGTGCTGTGGACAATCTCTGCAGGGAACCTATGGTCTGGCAGGAGAGAGGACAAAGATGAAAAAAAGTTTGATACAGAAAAAGGTTGAGAAAGGAATAGACAGTGAACAAAAATATGAGCACAATGTATAGAGAGAGAGGGGGGTCACTATTCCAAGATGTAGGCTAAGTGAAGGTAATTATGTCATTGTGATATGGACATTGTTTACCGTTTCAAGCACACTCAAACTAACTCACTTCTTTCCTGATGTTATTGACGCCGTTTTCAATTATCATGGTCTCCGCAGCAATGTAGCGGTATTTGACCGATGGTGGTAAGGGTATGTTGGCCATGGCTGATATTCCTGCACGGACCTCCAGCACTGAGCCAGTGGAATACAGACAAGCTTCCGCATGGCATCGTACCTCCTCTAGCTGGTCTGAAAGGGTACTAGCCATCCTGGAAAAGAGACATCAGTCATCGTCATCACCATCACACAGATCAGATAGCAAATCATTGAGGGCACTGCCACACACACCACAGGCAGGGTTGATGAATATGAGCAAGATGCTTGCCTTACTGACATCCATTCAATCATAAAACGTTACCTGTAAACCCCCGACAAGTGTGTGGCTTATAAATCAACAATGCTGTCATATCAAGCGACACGCACAGCAACCAGAGACTTTTACTGCATCTGCAGTACTCTATATTTGCAACAACACAATTACTAGCTAACTAAAGTTGAAGTGGAAATGATATCTATGTTGAAGTGGAAATGATACCTATGTGAAAATACTGTCATATAAGCAATCTGCTTACCCAGTGTTTTTGCTCAACTGTCCGCAGTGACAGCCATTGAATCACGATGAGATGGCATTTCATTCAAAACACCATGTCACGCACCTCAATACAGACTTGTGCGCTACAAACATGTATTTATATATATATTGTTATATATCAAATGTCATTCTAAAACAAGTAGTAACGGGGTCGTAGTAAAATCTAGCTGCAGTACTAGCTACGAATGTAAACAAACTGCGTGAGAAAAATGCCGTATTCTGCTTTGCGCAAAGAAACTAACCCCCATGCATCGCCATTGTGTGTCAAAACCTAAATCTCAAACAGAGATCCCCGGAGCCAATATGGCTTGGTCTGAGGAAGCGTCGCAAAACTGCACTGCAGTGCAGTGCAGTACATTGTTTGTGAAGTTTTGGTGTCACCTTGTGGTGAAAATGACTAATTACCTAATTTGCCTGTCGGCTCACCTGAAAAA
This sequence comes from Oncorhynchus keta, assembly GCF_023373465.1. NCBI lineage: Eukaryota > Metazoa > Chordata > Actinopteri > Salmoniformes > Salmonidae > Oncorhynchus > Oncorhynchus keta. The sequence continues at coordinate 26,885,670 of NC_068443.1, read as the reverse complement.
TATCCAATTTGATTACACGCTAATTGGTGTGGGGCACGGGTGTTGCATTGCCCACGCGCAGTAGGTGATAAATATGGTGGGGAGGGTGAAGAACGGGAGAGTTTTGTGTTGCTCTCGTTTCGTGCACGCCTACGGTCTCACGGTTTTTTGTTGAACCGTCACGGTCACATGTAAGTCCTTATACACCCCCCACGTCATTTTCATGTGTGTTACTCTGATGGCATAATACATATTTATTGTTGTTCGTGGATGCAGTCAGATTGTCGCCTTATTTGAATGGAAGGCATAGCCTCTGCAACACTACCAGTTTCTACACCGATTTGGGATGCCGATCTAATGACGTGTAGGCTTACGTTAACTTCTTGTTTCCTCTTTGCACTAGACTTGCGGTGTATAATATCCTGTGCTGTGTCTTTCAGCCTTGACCAAGCAATGGAAGGTGATTATTTATTAGTGTACTGGGTTTGATAAATTGTGACATTACTCAATTGAATATTTGTGGTGGGAAGTGTCAAATCAACTAATTAATTTCTTCTTTCATTCAGATATGAATCATTCTTCACACTCAATGGGAGTTGGGCAACCACATCATCCAACTAATCACACAAGACCATTTTTCTATGTTCAACCACCAACTCAACCTTATTATAATATGTACCAATGGAATATGAACCCATATGGCCAGTATGGTCTTCCCCCACCAGGTACAATGGCACACCATTTTTCTTGATCTTAAACAAATGAATTTACATATTAATTTAAAATGTCTTTATTTCCAGTGATCCCTTATGGGCGTCCATATATGGCTCCATATCTATACACTGGTATGCAGTATCCTGGCTATGTGGTTCCCCAGGCTCCGATGCAGCCTGTTGATTACAGTAGGGTGTTTAACCCCCACATCTCCTCTGCGACCTATGGCGTCCAGTACCGCCACCACTACCAGCAACAGGCCTGTGTACTGCGAGAGACCGCATGTTCAGAGGTTCAAACTGATCCGAGCGACACTGTCCACAAGCTGATCGACAGTCTGGACAGGCTCAGAACCAATGAGAAGCCACCTGAAGACAGTGAGTTAAACCCTAAATCTGACCAAGGGTCCCTAACCTCTGAGACAATCACTTCTTCCTCTGGAAATATGGAAGAATTCAGTGGAACGGGTAGGGAGCTGGAGTTGAGACCTCTGCCACAGAGACAACCCCAACAGGGTAAGAGGAGGCAGAGGGACTCTCCTCTGCCCAGCAGTGTATTCAGTGACTCTGCTATTACAGCAGTGGTCTATCATGCAGAAACCAGTCAGAGTTGCCTGGAGGAGATGGCCACGCAGGATTGCTGGTCCCCGGGCTCTGTGGTACTGCCCATCGACAGCTCTTCTGTCCATGAGGAGAGTCTGGAGGAGTCTAGGCAGCAATGCCACTCTGAGAAGAGCCACCTGAATACTGAAGAACCTGGGATGGAGGGGCAGTCCAGAGAACATCCTAATGCTCCAGAGGATGTCAAATGTGACTCTGTGGCCTTGACACAGAGCCTTGAACTGAATGGGGCTTCACATGACCACCACTCACTTGACTGTCTGGCTCCAGAACAAGATTGTGACAAGGTTCTGATACCATCTGCCTCTGAGCTGAAGGACCCTGTAGAAAATGTAGCCTCCAAGGCAGAGTCCTCTGACTTGCCTTACAGAATCCTCAGGCTGCCCTGTGATCAGGTTACAGGCATACTGCTGGACGATCCACTGTGGTATGTTGACTCTGCTGCGTCCAGTCTGGTGCCTCCACCGCAAAGCCATCTGTCCCCGCTTGGGAGTGCCTACTACTGTAGCTACTACCCCCAAGTGGCCCAGGAGCGCCAGAGTGTCCTCAGCCCATCCATAGACGAGCTCTCCTCCAGAGACGAGCTCTTCTCCACTGATATCGAAGATGTGGACCTTATCTCTGGTGGTCACATGTATGTGGGAGGCAGCAAGCTAGCTGAGGCAACCTGCAATACACCTGACCTCTCTGTTAAGGAAAACGTACCAACTCAATCCAACCCAGTAGAAGGGTTTGCAGCTTGTTCAAAGACCTGTCTCAGCTGTGGCCTGAGCCTGGCGGAAGAATTGAGGCCAGACGACTCACAAGGGCTATGTCGTTATGTTGAGCGGGAGGAAACGGATGACGATGTGCTAGAGGAAGATGACTACAATGAGGGAGGGGAGCTGTTGAGTGCCTGTCAGGTGCCTGTGAAGAAACCACATCACCCTAACGGCGTGCCTCAGCCGCCTGCTCGCCAGTTTCATAACAGTAAACCAAAGAGGGGCTGCTGTGAGGACCACCATGAAGTCATGTGTCATGAAGAGCAGGAGCACGGTTACCTTTGGAGTTTTGACTGCTGTGAGGACCACAAAGCGACTGGCAAAGCTGACAAGTATAAAGGGAAAGGAGGACGAAGAAATGCCCCATGCAGGCCTTATAATGGTAAGATTCTTTCCATCTCTTGACATGGTCTGATGTCCCCTTCTAAATAGTGTTTTTACTTTTAATCTTTGTCATTCATTACAAATGTGATGTTGTGAATTTGTCATGTTTCCCAGAGAAACCTTGGAGAGTGGGCACTGTGGCATCAGACCAAGATAGCTGGGGGAGTTCTGGTGCCAAATATAAGCCAAAGTCTTGGAGATCGTACAATGGGTCACAAGAACAAAGTGAGTTTCCTTTTCAAACTGCTGAGTTACTCATTGCCTTAATCAGTTCTCTACTTTTTACTGTTTGACCTGGCTGTTATTGTTGTCCCAGCTCATGCTTCCCTCTCTGTATCCTTCAGTGAGACCCCCACGCAGAAGGCCATTCGTTCAGCAGAGGCCCCGAAGGACTGACTATGACGATCATGAAGAATCCGACTTCTCTCGCTGCCAGAGGGGCCGAGGTAAGGGTTGTTGCAGTATAGAGATACTACTACTTTTGTCACGTTTCAAAATTATCACTAACTTTTTTTTTTCTTTTTTTTTCAGGGACCACAAAGAGAAGGGGCACAAGATATTAGCCTATTTAAGAATTGCACCGCTCCTAATATATTTATTCTAAATGTATTACCTAATATATAAATTCACTTGCACTATGAAATGCACACAAAACACATTGTAATAAATTAATAGACACTCGTAATGTTTTGTATAGGTGGTTAAAAAAAAGAATCTCAGGTGGCAGTTCAACAATGAGCTACACAGTAGATGCCTGCATTTCCACTGCTTGATAATGGTAGCCATGTTGGACGCTGTGTGTTCATCCTAATCACAGCCTGGGCTGCAGCCTCACAGACCGTACTGTGACCCCCATGTTGACCTGCAGACCAGAATGGACCTGGGAGGTGTAGGTCCAGTCTACTCTGCAGCTTTTAAACTCTTTTTCAGTGTCTGTCGTTCACTGAGGATGAAGCCCAGGTAATAAGATGTATCAAGCAGTGGAAATGCAGTGGCTTGGAGAGGAGATGGAAAAGAAAAAAATAGCTGGTTTAGTTTGAAGCTAAGAGCCAGTCAATCTAAATGTGTCTTTTTATTATTGTGCAGATATTTTAAGCATTGCAGTGTAATGTTGACAAACTGACATCTACTTGTCTGCACAGTGTTGTTGTGTCATTAAAATCCTTGCATTGCACTTTAAAAAATGACTTTTTTTTTAATAGACTTGGGCTACATTTGTCCTGAAGAATAGTTTGATGCCTCAGTTTCATGAATGTTGTGGCTAGTGCTCTACAAGTTGGATCAGTAATTGAAAGACTGCCGTAATTGCTGGCTGTCCTTGTATTATGGACTTCATGGAAGAGCAGACCACTTGTCATCTGTACTATTATAACAGCCTTAATCATTGGCTTGTCTGACTTGTTCAAGGTAATCTGGAAGCCAGCACAGCCTTATGCTCACCATTTAAAAATGTAAAAACAAATCTGACTAATGGGTGACGTGTACATAAGTGCACCTTGTGCTGGGGACAAAAGGCCACAAATCTGGAGTTTGTCATAACACAATGCCACAGGTGTCAAGTTGAGGGAGCATGCACTTGGCATGCTGACTGCAGGAATGCCCTTCAGAGCTATTGCCTCCAATGTGGTTTTAGACTTGGCAGTACGTCCTATCGGCCTCACTTAGGCAGATCATGTGTAACCATGCCAGCGCAGGAACTCCAGATCTGACTTCACCTGCAGTATCATCTGAGACTGGGCAGCTGATGTAACTGGGTTTGAACAACCAAAGGATTTCAGCACAAACTGTCAGGAAAGCTTAACTGTGTGCTCGTCATCCTCACCAGGGTCTTGACCTGACTTGTTTATTGTGACCTACCTACTTCACTGGGTAAATGCTCACCTTCGATGGCCACTTGCACGCTGGGGAAGTGTGCTCTTAATGGATGAATCCCGGTTTCAACTGTACCGGGCAGATGGCAGACAGCCTGTATGGTGTCGTGTGGGTGAGCAGTTTGCTGATGTCAACGTTGTGAACAGAGTGCCCCATGGTGGCGGTGGGGTTATGGTATGGGTAGGCATAAGCTATGGACGACGAACACTATTGCATTATAATGATGGCAATTTGAAAGCACAGATACTGTGACGAGATCCTGAGGCCCATTGTCGTGCCATGCATCTGCCGTCATCACTTCATGTTTCAAGGATGCATGTCACAAGGATCTATACACAATTTCTGGAAACTGAAAATGTCCCAGTTCTTCCATGGCCTACATACTCACCAGACATCAACCGTTGCGCATGTTTGGGATGCTCTGCATCGATGTGTGCTACAGCGTGTTCCAGTTCCCTCCAATATCCATCAACTTTGCAGAGCCATTGAGGAGTGGGACAACATTCCACAGGCTACAATCAACAGCCTGATCAACTCTATGCAAAGGAGATGTTGCTGTGCATGAGGCAAATAATGGACACACCAGATACTGACTGGTTTTCCTATCCATGCCCCTACCTTTAAAAAAAAATGTTTCTGTAACTAACAAATGCATATCTGTATTCCCAGTCATGTGAAAACAAATGAGGGCCTAATGTTTTTATTTCAATTAACTGATTTCCGGTTATATTTTTGTGATGTGTGTTTTGTAAAGCAAATGAGTCTGGTTTAATCTGGCTTTTCAAAATGTACCAGTAAACTACCAAATGTTGGTAACATTCAATTCTTTTAATAACATGACATCTAGTGGCCTTTTGAGGTACTTCAGATTATCACAGGTGTACTTATCTCTGGCCCCTCTGAGGTTTTATCATATAAAATAAAAATAGAATGACGGCTGTAAAACGTTATCCTAAATACAAACCAACTTAGTGAATACAATTGGTGTCTAAAATGAGTGTTTTGGCATGAATTTTGAATAGTGATGTTAACCTTTCTGGTTGTAAACTTTTTTTTTCATCAAGACAGATTTTCCAAATGTGGGGGAGTTGAAATCTTTACCAAGGATCACCTTCAGTGCTTGGTTGTCTCCAAGTCTGTCACCAAACAATTTGATTTGCTGGTTTTAAGCATTACACTTTCAAATAGCTCTTTGACGGTTGCTGGATGTTATCGTCCTCCATCAGCACCGGACTGTACCCTACCTGCCCTAAGCTCTCTCCTGGCCCCTTACACTGTCTAAATTTGCCCTGCTAGGTGACCTAAACTGGAACATGCTTAAACCACCTGACCAAGTCCTAAAGCAATGGGACTCCCTAAATCTCTTTCAGATAATTACCAATCCCACAAAGTATGACTCCAAACACCCAGAAAAGGCTACTTTCCTCAATGTTATCCTCACATATAATCCTGATAGGTGTCAATCTGGTGTTTTCTGTAATGACCTTAGTGATCACTGTTTTACAGCCTGTGTTCAAAATGGCTGCTCAGTGAAACGACCTGTCATAGACGCTTGCTAAAACACTTTAATGAGCAAGCCTTCCTTCATGACCTGGCCTCTGTAAATTGGTACAGAATAAGCTTGATTCCCTATGTCGAAGACACTTGGACCTTCTTTATTTGATATTTTCAGTCTTATTGTTAACAGAAACCTCCCCATAAAGAAAATTACAATTAAAAACAGGTTCAGCCCCTGGTTCGACCGTGATCTTGCAGAGTTTCTCCACCTCAAGAATTGCATTTGGCGAAAGGCTTGGCACACGCATACTTGAGAAATAAGTGCACTCTGGCTATTCGAAAGGCCAAAGTTAGTTCTCTCTCTGTAGGTCTACTCCCAAGAAGTTCTGGAAAACAGTTAAAAACCTGGAGAATAAACCTTCCTCCTCACAGCTGCCCATGCCTTAATGTTGATGATGTGGTTGTTACTGACAAGAAGCACATGGCTGAGCTCTTTAATCGACACTTTATTAAGTCAGGATTCTTATTTGACTCAAATCAAATTGATTTATATAGCCCTTCTTACATCAGCTGATATCTCAAAGTGCTGTACAGAAACCCAGCCTAAAACCCCAAACAATGCAGGTGTAGAAGCACAGTGGCTAGGTAAAACTCCCTAGAAAGGCCGAAACCTAGAGAGGAACCAGGCTATGAGGGATGGCCAGTCCTCTTCTGGCTGTGCTGGTTGGAGATTATAACAGAACATGGCCAAGATGTTCAAATATTCCTAAATTACCAGCATGGTCAAATAATAATAATCACAGTAGTTTTCGAGGGTGCAACAGGTCAGCACCTCAGGAGTAAATGTCAGTTGACTTTTCATAGCCGGTCATTGAGAGTATCTCTACCGCTCCTGCTGTCTCTAGAGAGTTGAAAACAGCAGGTCTAGGACAGGTAGCACGTCCTGTGAACAGGTCAGGGTTCCATAGCTGCAGGCAGAACAGTTGAAACTGGAGCAGCAGCACGGCCAGGCTAGCTGGGGACAGCAAGGGGTCATCATATCAGGTAGTCCTGAGGCATGGTCCTAGGGCTCAGGTCCTCTGAGAGAAAAAAATAAATAGAGAGCATACTTAAATTCACACAGGACAAGACAGGAGAAAAACTCCAGATATAACAGACTGACCCTAGCCCCCTGACACATAAACTACTGCAGCATAAATACTGGAGGCTGAGACAGGAGGGGTTAGCCATGCCTTCTTGCCAGTCCAATATTTCCTAATCTCACACCCCTTCTAATGCAACTAGCCCCGATGCTTCTCCCCCTTTTCCCCCTGCCCCGCTACAAAGTTTATCCCTGCAGGCAGTCACTCAGTCCGAGGTGCTAAAGGAGCTCCTGAAACTTGACCCCCAAAAAACATCTGGGTCAGATTGTTTTTACCCTTTCTTCAAGGTTGCTACCCCTATCATCGGATTTCGTGTTAAACGCTCTACAACATAGCTTTCTTAGTGTCCAACAAGCTTTCTCTGTCCTCAACCTTGTTCTGAACACCTCCAAAACAAAGGTCATGTGGTTTGGTAAGGAGAATGCCCCTCTCCCCACAGGTGTGATTACTGCCTCTGAGGGTTTAGAGCTTGAGGTAGTATGGCTAGACGGTCCTTCTCTCAGCACATACCAAAGCTGCAGGCTAAAGTTAAATCTAGACTTGGTTTCCTCTATCGTAATCACTCCTCATTCACCCCAGCTGCCATTTGTACTGTTATCTGTGCCCAATAATGTTTGTACCATGTTTTTTGCTGCTACCATGTTGTGTTGCTACCATGCTGTGGTGTCATGTGTTGCTACCTTGCTATGTTGTTGTCTTAGGTCGCTCTTTATGTAGTGTTGTCTCTCTTGTGTTTTGTCCTATATTTAGTTTTAGTTTTTTAATCCCAGCCCCATCCATGCAGGAATTGGCTAATTAATTAAAGGTTCAAAAAATAAAAAAATAAAAATGATTGATTTTTTTTAAAGAAATGTTTTAAAATGTATTTCAATATGCGTTTGTTGTAAATGTTTTGCCACCAAACTGGTGAGAGATGTCGAAAAAAAAGTAAATAGTTAGAAGAGTTGCAAAGTTAATTGAAAATAATGCCATTGTTGATTATATGCCTGTTTCATTAATTAGGGTATTTTCTCTTGAACCATATGGTCTAATCCCCCTCAAACTCAACTCTCGACCTCGAAGCCAGTTCCACTGCATTTTGTCATTGCGCCCCTCTAATCAGGGACTGATTTAGATCTGGGACACCAGGTGGGTGAAATTAAGTATAAAGTAGAACAGAAAACCAGCAGGCTCCAGACCTCGTAGGATAAGAGTTGAATACCCCTGGTCTAACCACTAGAAACTCAAGGACAATAATATTGACACCAATATTTTTTTAAAGTATACTATATGAATAAATTTTGTAAAAAGTTAATAAAGTGTAAATGACCAAAGTTAACATACATTGCTATAGATTACCTGTTAAATTACCCAAATGACCAAAGATCCCAGTAACTTTGGTAAATTACCGGTAGCTTTGGTAAACCAATCCAAATAAGGAACTGTTTTTCAAACTGAAACCACACCCCTCATAGTCATCTACTTAATGCCAGGTGTGTCTAGTTTCCACTTTCAATCAGCATGTTGTTAGGCAATGCAAGTTGATCTATTGTTTTGGTGGTGATCAGGTCATTTCTTACATTTGTGTGCTCTGTTTTGGAGTTATTTTCTTATTCAGGGAAATTGGAGTTAATTGTTGAAGTGTCACCATTTGTAAGATGCACTTATTATTCAATGACATTGATTGAATTCCGGTCATTAATTAATTACAATGTCAGACTTTTCATTGATTCAATGTATTTCCTTATAGTTACCATCCCTTTCTTTGACTAGTTCAGTTATGGCAGCAACCCCGTTTGAAAATGGACTGCATGGTCGACATGCAAGGCGCCTTGGGCCACGCCAGCCAGTTCGTCAGCCTAACCCTGGTACACGGCACCCAGTGCATGGACCCCAAGGAGTAGGGCCTTATCTGACCGAACATCCGCCCCATGTGCACCAGCCTCGACCCTACTTCTACGTGCAGCCCCCTCCTCCTCCTCCTCCTCCTGTCTACCACTACCAGTGGCCCATGCCCTACAACCCATACTCTGGCTTTCCAGGGATGGGTACGCTTGAATCCTCTTTCATACTCTGTAGTATAAAAGCTATGAAATGTTCAGTCTGGGTGTATAAAGTAATAATAATGATAATTAAACCAAATGTTTGTTCTGATTAATATACTATTGTACAAACTCAAAATGTACACTTCCATAATTTGAGGAACACCATGTTTTTCAGCTGTCTTTTTATTTAATAATTGATTAAATTCAATGATGCTCATCCCTTCTAATTCTGTCTTTAGGTTACGGTATGCCGGGTATGGTTATGCCACCATTCCCTCCCCAACCATACATGGAGGCTCCAGGTTATATTCTTCCCCATGCCCAGCTGCACCCTGCTGAGTACAGACAATACCAGTTTCATCCTGCTGCCATGGTCTACCAGAACCACCACAATAGGCTGAGAACATTTTACCAGAACACCACACCCAGAGAGACTGTCAACTCCGAAGTACAGACTGAACCACCACCTGAAGCGGAGAAAGACTATGCTCCCTCAGCTGCCCCTCTGGCTGGGTCAGATTCTGGAAGAGGCACTAACTCTACCAACTCCACCACCCCATCCTCGCCAAGCTCCAATGCAGAGAAACAGAGCTGCCCGGAAGTAGAACCTAATTCCCCCACAGACCCACCTGCAGGAACCAAGACCATCCACTCACGTAGGACTTCTATAGAGGCACTGGGGAAGCCTGTCCATGGTGGGGGTCACCTAGTGCATCATGATGTGTGGTCAGTTAGCTCCGCTGATGGCATGGTCCCCATGTGTAGCTCCTCTGACCAGGCGGATGAGGTTATCATGGCTGAGAGGTGTGTGTCCTCCTTCCCAGATGTGTTGATCGGCGGAGGTTCGCCATCTTCCAAAATGGAGAGGGCACCCAAATGTGGTCAGATTCTTACCCAAGAAATTACACATGAGAATACCACAGAGGGCTCCAACGTGGTCATGACAGGAAGCTGTGAAGGTGTTACGAACTTAGACAATTGCCACTACAAAATACTGAAGCTACCTTTTATCTTTCATGACTTGATGACGGAGTCAAAGGTGAATGAGTCTGTGTGGTCAGTGGAGTCAATGGCACCATACGTCCCTTCTACAGAGTGGCTGATACAAAATGGACTGATGGCGCCAGAAGATGTGGCACAGGAGTCGTCTGAGAAAGTTTCAGCTGATCAAAGCCAGATGTCCTTTCATTTTAGGCAGGTACCGAAAAAGTTGAATGCGTCAGTATGGTCAGTGCAGTCATTGGCCCCATATGTCCCCTCCAAGGAATTGCTGATAGAGAACGTCCTTATGAATCCTGAGGTGGTGACTGAGAGGGAATCTGATCCTGCTAAGGTCAATCAAGGCCTCCGAGCCAGTCAGGTCATTGATGTAACAGAGAGGAGGAGAAGTCGGCGGTTTTCGCTGACTTTAGAAAATGTGAAAGAGGCTGAGAAAATGTCTGATGAGAATGCTACTCCATACCAGGAGTCATTCCATTATAGGCAAATACAGAGAAATGATAAAGAGTTTGTTTGGTCAGTGGAGCCTGTGGAAAAAGCCAGTGTGGATGGTTTGCCTATTATGTTCTCAAGCAAAAGTACAATGATCCCAAGTCTTGAAGGATCATTGAATAGCACTCAAGGGTCACTGAAACCCAAGGCTCAATGTAGCCCAAATCTGAAGCCTCTGGAAGTTACAGAGCACAGGGCTCAGAGCCCACTCTGCTCTCCAGATGACCCTGAAACATATGCCTCCAAATGTATGGCAGGAGACCAAGAGCCTGGTTACAGTTGTCCAGGTCCCTGCAACCAGGAAATGGAGATTGAAGAGAAGGAGCCTGCCAAACAGACTGGGCCTGTTGTACCCAGTCGACAGGGCTGCAAGCAGATGATCGCAGATGTTAGGATGCTAACGGCTCCTTCCTCAAACAGACAGTTCAAGGTGTGTGGTCTGACGTGTTCAAAGCTACAGGAGAGGAACTGCTCCTGTCATGAGCCAAAGCTAAATGTTGCGAGTTTCAGGAAGAGCCCCACATGCAGACTGAATGAGGGAAATGTGGCCCCTGATCTCCCCAAACCTCAGGAGCAGCAGTGTGGCATTCTACAGAATCCGAAACGACAGATGGGTAAGTAATTTCATAAACTGGTCTGAATTACTGTACGATTTTGATGTACTCTCATTGGTTGAAAAAGTACCCAATTTTCATATTTGAGTTAAAGTAAAGATTCCTTAATAGAAAATGAGTAAAAATTGAAAGTCACACAGTAAAATACTACTTGAGTAAAAGTCTAAAAATATTTGTTTTTAAACATACTTAAGTATCAAAAGTATATGTAATTGCAAAAATATGCTTAAGTATCAAAAGTAAAAGCATAAATCATTTCAAATAGCTTATTATGCAAACCAGATGGCACAATTACATTTTTTAATTTACCGATAGCCAGGGGCACACTACAACACGCAGACATAATTTACAAATAAAGCATATGTGTTTAATGTGTCAGTAGGGATTATCAGGGATGTTCTCTTGATTAGTGTGTGAATTGGGTCCTTTTCCTGTCCTGCTAAGCATTCAACATGTAATGTATACTTTTAGATGTCAGGGAAAATGTATGGAGTAAAACATACATTATTTTCTTTAGGAAAGTATAAAGTTGTCAAATGTAAAGTGAACCTACTTCAATGTACTACTTAAGTAATATTTTTACTCAAGTACTTTACACCACTGTATTCTTACACAAATGCACATTTGAAACGATGTTGGAAAATGACACGTACATTTTACCTTTCTCCTGCAGATTCCAGGAAAGCAAACAAGGCCAGGCCTGGTCATGAATTTTGTGAAACTGGGTATGGCCCGAACAATAATAAAAAGAAACGGAGACCATGGCAAAATGGACCACAGGGTATGTTCAACATATAACTATTTTCCACTGTGTTGGTGTTTGCAATGCTGAATAGCTGATGGTGTTATTGGTTTTGTCTACAGACAGAACACAGGCACAGACTAACCCATCAAACTCCCTTGGACAGTGGAACACCCAGAGGAATGGCTACCAAGAACGCTGTAATGGGTATTATGGCAGATCTGGTAAAACAAGAGGCAAGTAGAACCATTTAATGATCTTCATGAATATTCCAAGATGAAGCCGTATGCTGGAGTTCTGGTGTACTTTTTGAAAAGACAAGCAGATCCTATATAGAAGATATTAAAATGGTCATGAAAATTGTTAACCATTTTGAATTAATTATATTTTTCTCTACAGGAGCAAATGGGGAAAAAAACACAAGGTACTGACTGACCAGACTGAGGACAAATGAAATATATTTTAACTCTATTTATAGGCCTACCTACAACCAAATTAAACTTTTTTTTTAAATAATTCCTTGTATTTTGGTCTTTTGGAGTAATGGAGGCATTTGAGATGAAAAATGTGGATGGAAATGGGCTTTATAATTATGCTTTATCACATCTGGCCGTGATTGGGAGTCCCATAGGGCGGCGCACAATTGTCCCAGCGTCGTCCGGGGGAGGCCATCATTGAAAATAAGTATGTATTCTTAACTGACTTGCCTAGTTAAATAAAGGTTATATTTAAAAAAAAGTAATAATAAGTGTGGTAGTTTGCTAATGATGACAGCTGAATTCTATAGACGCACACAACAATTCGAAAGAAAAATGTATTCACTGTCAATTGCGAAAGGCACAGCAGAATAGTCTAGTAGTACCAGTCTCTAATCTAAAAAAAATACCCAATACGTTTTCTGATAAGGCTGTGAGATGGCCTGAGTCTTATGACTTGGGGGTAGAAGCTGTTAAGCCTTTTGGACCTAGTCTTGGCGCTCCAGTATCACTTTCCATGCGGTAGCAGAGAGAACAGTCTATGACTAGTGTGGCTGAAGTCTTTGGCAATTTTTGGGGGCCTTCCTCTGACACCGCCTGGTCCTGGATGGCAGGAAGCCTGGATGGCAGGAAGCTTGGCCCCAGTGATGTACTGGGCTGTACACACTACCCTCTGTAGCGCATTATGGTCAGATGCAGAGCAGTTGCCTTACCAGGCGGTGATGCAACCAGTCAGGATGGTGCAGCTTTAGAACTTTTTGAGGATCTGATAACCCGTGACAAATATTTTCAATCTCCTGAGGGGGAATAGGTGTTGTTGTGCCCTCTTCATAACTGTCTTGGTGTGTTTGGACCATGATAGTTTGTTGGTGACGTGGACACCAAGGAACTTGAAGTTCTAAACCTGCTCCACTACAGCCCCGTCGATGAGAATGGGGGCATGCTCGGTCCTCCTTTTTAGGTAGTCCACAATCATCTCCTTTGTCTTGATCATGTTGAGGGAGAGGTTATCCTGGCACCACACTGCAAGGTCTCTGACCTCCTTCCTATTGGCTGTCTCGTTGGTGATCAGGCCTACCACTTGTCGTCGGCAAACTTAATGATGGTGTTGGAGTCGTGCTTGGCCATGCTGTCATGGGTGAAAAGGGAGTACAGGAGGTGACTGAGCATGCACCCCTGAGGGGCCCCCGTGTTGAGGATCAGCGTGGCGGCTGTGTTATTACCTACCCTTACCACCTGGGGGCGGTCCGTCAGGATGTCCAGGATCCAGTTGCAGAGGAGGTGTTTAGTCCCAGGGTCCTTAGCTTACTTATGAGCTTTGAGGGCACTATGGTGTTGAATGCTGAGCTGTAGTCAATGAATAGTATTCTCACGTAGGTGTTCCTTTTGTCCAGGTGGGAAAGGGCAGTGTAGCTTGCAGAGCATGATCACAGTCGTCCGGAACAGCTGATGCACTCATGCATGCATGCTCGTGTGTTGCTTGCCTCAAAGTGAGCATAAGTTATTTAGCTCATCTGGTAGGCTCGTGTCACTGGGCAGCTGGTGGCTGTGCTTCTCTTTGTAGTCCGTAATATGTGGCAGGACTTGCAAACTAATGAGAGTCGGAGTTGGTGTAGTACAATTCGATCTTAGTCCTGTATTGCGGCTTTGTCTGTTTGATGGTTCGTCGGAGGGCATAGCAGGATTTCTTAAGTGTCCGGGTTAGAGTCCCGCTCCTTGAAAGCGGCAGCTCTACCCTTTAGCTCGGTGTGGATGTTGCCTGTAATCTATGGCTTTCTGGTTGGGGTATGAACATACGGTCACTGTGGGGGCGACGTCATCGATGCACTTATTGATGGAGCCAGTGACTGATGTGGTGTACTCCTCAATGCCATCGGAAGAATCCCGGAACATATTCCAGTCTGTGCTAGCAAAACAGTCCTGTAGCTTAGCATCTGCGTCATCTGACCACTTCCTTTTTGAGCGAGTCACTGGTACTTCCTGCTTTAGTTTTTGCTTGTAAGCAAGAATCAGGAGGATAGAGTAATGGCCAGATTTGCCAAATGGAGGATAAGGGAGAGCTTAGTACATGTCTGTCTGTGGAGTGAAGGTGGTCTGGAGTCTTAATTTAAAACCTCTGGTTGCACATTTAACATGCTGGTAGAAATGAGGTAAAACTGATGTTTCCCTGCATTAAAGTCCCCGGCCACTAGGAGCGCCGCATCTGGATGCACATTTGTTTGCTTATGCCCTTATAAAGCTCATTGAGTGCCGTCTTAGTGCCATCATCGGTTTGTGGTGTTAAATAGACAGCTACGACAGCTTATGATATACTCTACCTGAGAGCAAAACCTACCGATTTTGTGCACCAGCTGTTATTTACAGATGCACACATCGCCACCCCTTGTCTTACCGGAGGCAGCTGTTCGATATTACCGATGGACCGAAAACCCAGCCAGCTGTATGTTATCCATGTCGTCGCTCAGCCTACGACTCGGTGAAACATAAGATATAACCGTTTTTAATGTCCCATTGGTAAGATAGTCTTGATCAGAGCTCATCCATTTTGTTATCCAATGATTGCACGTTGGCTAATAGAACTGATGGTAGAGGGGGATTACTCACTCGCCATCAGATCCTTACAAGGCACCCCGACCTACGTCCCTGATGTCTCTTCACACTAACAGAGATTTGAGCATTGGCAGGTGTATGAAGTAAATCCTTCACGGCCGACTCGTTAAAGAGAGAAACTGCATCCAGTACGAAGTGAGTAATCGCTGTCCTGATATCCAGAAGCTATTTTCGGTAGTAAGAGACTGGGGCAGAAACATTATGTACAAAATCAGTTAAAAATAATGCCAAAAAAACTCACAATAGCACAATTGGTTTGGTGCCCGAAAAGCGTCAGCCATCTCCTCCGGCGCCATCATTATATCCACATGACTTTAACTTGCAATGTCATGAATAAGGCTATATGGTACTAGTAATATGTCCCTATATGAAATATTTAGCTTTCAGATTACAGCTCTATCCAGGTGTTTTTTGTTGTTGACCAAAAGTATGTAGTCAAACTCACAACTGCTTCTTTAACTCAAATTCAACCTGGACAAAGATTGCCTTAAACAGAAGTGCAGCAATGTCATTCACAAACTTTACCTACTAAGGCTGCTGAGTGATAATGGTCTAGCAGTCAAATTTGCACATTAACTAGATTATTTATTTATCCTTACACACAGTTTAGACAGGCAGCCCAATCTAAACTTTTTTGACCAATCAGCTCTGAAAAATATCTGATTTGATTGGTGGACTACCTGTCTTTAGACCAATCAGATATTTTTCAGAGCTGATGTGATTGGTCAAAAGGCTGATTGGTGGAACAAGATCAGAATTGTGCAGCCTTAATGCTACTGTTTGTTTCTGAGACCAGTGTTTTGGACAGAGCTCAGTGGGCAGGATTTGACCAAGTCTTTTTCCTTTTTCAGTATGAGTGATTTAATGAGGATTACTGCATCACACACTGACTTGACAAATGTCTTCTCTCTAATAGGGTAGATGGAGCCAGTCATGGATTTAACTATGTACTGTGTCAACACAACTGTAAAGAAGAGGTGAGACCAAGAGCATGAAATGTCAATTTGTAAGTCGCTCTGGATAAGAGCGTCTGCTAAATGACTTAAATGTAAATGTAAATGTCTGAGTCTCCCTCTGGATGTGCAATAATCCCTAATCTGCATATAAATATATACACACACACACTGAGGGAACAAGACCGTTTGTGGTTTGACATCTTGTGCCTGACATTGACACAACAAACCAAACTCATGATTATGGAACCTGTCTCACAAAACAAAACCTCATGTTAGCATGTCAGATCTGTCTGAACTGCTACAATTTGCAGTACAGGCCCAAGCTCTTGGACTGCCAACACACCTGCTGCTCTGTGTGCTTGACCCAGATGAAGATGAGCCTGAGTGAGCTGCGCTGCCCCTGGTGTCGCTCTGTCACCACCCTGCCACCTGGGGTCTCCGTCTCCCAGCTCCCAGATGACCCGGACATTATGGCCGTCATCTCTGTCCCATCCCCCCCAGAATACACACCTGTCTTCTTCAAACAGCTGCTTAGTAACACCTGCTACCTGTCTATAGACCACCAAGAGAGGGCCACAGTGTCTGGTGAACATTCAGGTAGGCACCTGCAGGCTGGGCAGACAAAGGAGATGTCTCCAGTGCCTGTGTCTGACGAGGGAAGCCCAGGGTTGGGGGAGGAACATGGGGAGAGGGAGGAAGGTTGTAAGAGCTCGTTCACGACCAGGGCAGGCTTAGTGGTTCTTCTGGGTTTTGTTCTACTCTTATGTACATTGTACTGTAAACCGTGCAGTACAAAAGCAAAAAAAAATGTATTTGTTAATTGACATGAAAAACATAACTGACCCATTTTAGAGCTTTGTGATTGTATTTCTTCAAATCTGTCTTCACCTACAGATGATGTTGGACATTTTAGTAAAATGTAACATTTTAGACCACACACGATGACAATATGATAAACACTAACAACCCATCGGTTAATACAATTACAGCATCAACTGTTGCCTACTTAACATCTATATTTTAAAATGTCAAACTTGAGAAATTATATTTCAAAAATTAAACCATGTTCATTGTCCTGTTAGATACAGTATTGTTGTACACAAAATGTATGTAGAAATTAACTGACTACCTGAATCTGAAATACAAATATTTGAATATTTTCGCAATAAAACATTTGAGAATAATTCTAAACGCATGTTTTAAATTTGATCTGAGCCACAATCTGATTCATAAAGTGGTCTAAATCCTGATTCACCCAACCCGATTCATAAATCGGTTTCAGTCCTGATGCAGATGTCATGACCAAGAGAAGCGATCTCCTCCAAGAGGTAGTCCACATCCTCTGTCTGTGTGGCTGGGTTGGAGAAGACACATCGGAAGAAGTTAACTTTGTCTCCGAGCGGCTGATAACCAATCATGGCCATCCCCTGCTCCATCATCTTGGCTTTGATCTTTGGTGCCACCTTAGAAACCAAACAGTGATTTAGCTTTATAGAGTATGAACAGAAGTCAATGTGCTGCTGCTAGTAATGAAGGATTACATATACAGTATCTAATGGATAAAGAACCACAAAGGTTGAATTAAGACCCATCTAATATATCACTAACATTAGAGATCAAAGGTGTAGCATTACCTTATGGAGTCTCCTGTTCCTCTCAGGACCTGGTGACATGTTCCTTAGACTTGGTGGGATGTACCAGAAGCACACGTTGCTGTGTTCAGGCTGCATGGGGATGTATCACAGATAAAAGGCTTACAACGATTCATCTCACTGAGGAATTATTCAATGGACAAGGGACTTTAAAAAACAGACTTACTTTACTTTTGAAGACGAGTTCAAAGTCTGGTCTTTGTTTGAGTTTGTCAAACAAGTGCTCAGCATTTTCCAAACATTTATTGACCTGTGATTCAAAGCCTTCTGAACCCTAAGAAGAGAAATATAATATATATATATAAAGCACTATAAATGTATCAAGGTGGGAATGAAGTTAGTTTTATTTACCAGTTGATAAATAAATATATAAAATCCATGTGAGTATGTTACATACCTTGGCCTTCCACATGAGCCAGAGCTTGAAGACATCAACATGCCTGCCACACTGAATGGTCTTGTCTCCGGTGTCATAAGAGGTGTCGTAGTGCTTGTCAGTTTGGAAAAGGTATTCAGCACACATCTGATTGCAGTCTTTCAAGAGGCCCTGTGAGTGAGAAACCACTGACTACATTATGCATGTGTATTTCTGAATGCATTCAAATTGTAATTCAGGGTGGAATGTTTTGGTAGTCTTGATTTTTTTATATTCATAGCGTTAGACTACACACCCTTTTCTTCACCAGTATGGCTGAGCATTGCAACGGAGCACCCATCATTTTATGAGGGTTCCAAGTCACAGACCAGGCTCTGTAATAAACAGAATTCAAATAGACCTGCATGTAAGATCCAATCAAGGCAGAACTGTTGAGGGTCAATTCCATTTCAATTGTGAATGGAAACAAAAACCCCAAAATGTAATTAATCCTGGCTGTATGGTAGAGTGAAATTCCGATATCTATTATCCTTTTGGAGAACTGTAAATGTTGGGTGTCCTTAAGTCTCTGTTCTCTCTGGTTACTGTACCTACCGTTCAATCCCTTGTAGTTTCACACGGTGCAGGTTGGACATCAACAGTCCTCCGCCCCAGGCTGCCTGTTAAGAAACAAAGAGAATTTTACTCTAAATACAATCTTATCTTTATATATTTAATATTTTACATGCAGGGTTGTACAGTAGGTTACTTTCTAAATGTAATCCATTAGTTACTAGTTACCTGTCCAAAATTGTAATCAGTAACGTAACTTTTGGATTACCCAAACTCGGTAACGTAATGTGATTACATTCAGTTACTTTTAGATTACCTTCCCCTTAAGTGATATTAGAAGAAGACAAAAATGTATTTTACCAATTGATTGACATCTATTGCAGGATAAATCAATGTTAACGTTTACATAGCTGGCCATATATTGATGTTAAATTTTACTTAATGGGTTGGTTATGTAGGCTTCTTCTAACCCATCGCTTTCTACTACATATAATAATAGGATTAAATTATATATTTACATACATACATCCTACATATACATATATATATACATATATCATTTATAAATCGAGAAATGGATGTAGCAACTACAGATTGCCCCTTTGTCTATCAAAAGTGTGCGAGATTGAGCATGTCTCCATTAGGTCTATGGATTTTTCATTTTTTTAAACGCATGAATTAGATTTAGCAAAAAAGCCCCACATATATTCCATAGGCTGGGATCCACACTATGCAGCTGTTGCAAGACCACATTTTTCACTGACTGTCCATTAGTTTCAAAAACTGATTGATAGGCAGCTTAAACTTCTTGAATTAAACCATTATTGGGTTCAAACACACATTTAGATTTGTCAACAGCCATCCACAAACCCCACAATCCGTAAGGCGCAAATAGCTAAATAAGAGGGCAGCAGTGTGATTCACATTAATGCGCTATGTACAGTAGATATCAATAATAAGTGATATCCGTATCGCCGTAGACTACACCACTGCTGTCATCCTTACTTCCAAGCGTTTATTCAAATTGGATAATATTTGGATGCCGACAGCAGTAGCACCATTGGAAGACATAGCTTGGACTGTAGCCCACAAAAGCCTGTTCCTGCTCGTTTCCCGCTCTTTTCCCGCGTTCCGTCAAACACATTTATTGTGTCGTCATAGTGGTCTCTGATTTATTGTCAGACTTGCTCAGGTGGAACAAACTTGAATTTGCGATTACATGTCATCTGTTACTCCCCATCCCTGTTTACATATAACACATTCTTATGGGGACGGTTTCCCAGACACAAATTATGCTTAGTACTGGACTAAAGCATGCACAATTAAAATATGTCAGAAATAAGGCTAAATGTGTGTCCATGATGGATGCTATAAGGTAAATACATCAACATGCAGCCAGAGTCCATGGTTCTCACAGATGTCTGCGATGGCATTGAGAGGATCAAAGGCTCCGTACACAGTGGTGCCTGCTGTGGCATTGACGTAGAATGGGACACAACCCTGAAGAGAGAGAGAGAGAGATGACAAGAATCATGATGAGTGTATTGACCTTTTCCTGTGAAATAGTCCCTGCCAACACATTGGAGCTCTGGTAGCTCCTTTTATGCACCAGACAATGTTGTTGACTGGTAAACAGAAATTCTGATTTGAGCGTATTCTGTTGGGGGTGTCTGTTTCATCCTAATTTGACTAAATCCATCCCTGGCTGAAAATATATGCTTTCATGTATTTAATTCACAGCCCTGTATCCCTCATTTTGGCAAGAGAAGACTCATTCATCCATTACCTGATCTTTGGCAGTAATGATACTTGACTCCAATTCTGCAGGGATCATTTTCCCCTTGAATAGTAAAACAATGACATCACTCATTTAGCTCTGATGATATTGTCAATGTTCACGATCAACAAATGTAAATCACACTCCCCTCCTTGCTTACCGGTCATTACATTTCACCACCACAACATTTTCACTTCCTATCCCAAGGACTGCTGCAGATTTCTTGACTGAATAATGACTCTAGAATAGGGAAAAAGTATATGTCAGTACATGTTTATAGATAATATGAATAAGCATGACCTAACGTGAATACTGGTGATGCGTACATGTGCTGATGTGAAGAGGATTAGCCTGGGCAGAGCAGTCATCCCTTTGGTCTTCACTTCAGGGAAGAAGTGGTATCTGGCCAGTAGGACACTGTACAGATTGGACATGGTCCCACCTAAGGAAATATATACATTTTATTTTATTTTTATATTACCTTTATTTAACTAGGCAAGTCAGTTAAGAACAAATTGTTATTTACAATGAGTCTACCAAAAGGCAAAAGGCCTCCTGTGGGGATGGGGGCTGGGATTAAAAATATATTTAAATTAAATAAAAATATAGGGCAAAACACACATCACGACAAGAGAGACAACACAACATAAAAAGAGACCTAAGATGACAACATGGCAGCAACACATGACAACACAGCATGGTAGCAACACAACATGGTAGCAGCACAAAACAGGGTACAAACATTCTTGGGCACAGACAACAGCACAAAGAGCAAGAAGGTGGAGACAACAATACATCACACAAAGCAGCCACAACTGTCAGTACCTTTAACAGAATGTGACTGGCAGAACGGGTGTTGTACAGTAGTTCTTCCTGTAAAAGTTGCGCCATACTGCTGCACACCTTGCGGGCTGCCGCACAATTCTATGGCCCGTTTTTTCTTTGTCAGCTATTGTTGCCATTAATGCTAGTTAGTGCTTGTTTGACCACCAGAGGGCATCTTTGAGAAGCAATTGATAGTCTTCAATACTGTCTGTACTAGAGAATTTAAAGTGATTGTAATCTGAATAAAGGCCAAAATAATATTTATAAAGGCCAACATATTTATTTCTGTTTTTAGAGGGAGAGAAACCAAAAACCCAGCGTGCCTATTTTTTGGATAAGGATATCCCGGCCGGCCAAACCCTCCCCTAACCCGGACGACGCCGGACGACGCCGGGCCAATTGTGCACCGCCCTATGGGACTCCCAATCACGGTCGGATGTGAATGGAGGGTGAGGGCTGCAGTAGATATCTCAGATAGGGGGTAGTGAGGCCTAAGAGGGTTTTATAAATAAGCAACACCCAGTGGGTCTTGCGACTGTTATACAGAGATGACCATTTTACAGAAGAGTATAGAGTCCAGTGATGTGTCCTATAAGGAGCATTGGTGGCAAATCTGATGGCCAAATGGTAAAGTACATCTTGCCGCTCGAGAGCACCCTTACTTGCCGACCTATAAATTACGTCTCCATAATCTAGCATGGGTAGGATGATCATCTGAATCAGGGTTAGTTTGGCAGCTGGGGTGAAAGAGGAGATTACAATAGAGGAAATCAAGTCTAGATTTAATTTTAGCCTGCAGATTTGATATGTGCTGAATGGAGGACAATGTACTGTCTAGCCATACTCCCAAGTACTTGAATGAGGTGACTACCTCAAGCTTTAAGGAGAAGGTCAGAGATAGGCGTTGCGATTATACGGGGCAGCAATATTAAAGAAGAAAGGGTTTAAACCATCTGACCCAGTTGTTTTTTTGGGGTGAAGTTTAAGGAGCTCATTTAGCACCTCGGACTCAATGACCGCCTGCAGGGAGAAACTTTGTAGCGGGGCAGGGGAAAAAGAGGGAGGAGCATTGGGGCTAGTTGCATTAGTGGGAGATGAGGAAATGTTTGTCGGGCAAGGAGGCATGGCTGAGTCAAATACGAATCCGGCCTTAATGGAGTTGTGATTAAAGAGCTCAGCCATGTGCTTTTTGTCAGTAACAACCACATCATCAACTTTAAGGGACATGGGCAGCTGTGAGGAGGAGGGTTTATTCTCCAGGTCTTTAATCGTTTTCCAGAACTTCTTGGGGTTAGACCCACAGAGAGAGAACTGCTTCTTAAAGTAACTAACATTGGCCTTCCGGATAGCCTGAGTGTACTTATTTCTCATTTGCCTGAACGAGAGCCAGTCAGCCTGAGTATGCACGTGCTGAGCCTTTCGCCAAATGCAATTCTTGAGGTGGAGTAACTCTGCAAGATCATGGTCAAACCAGGGGCTGAACCTGTATCTAATTCTCATTTTCTTTATGGGGGAGGGTTTGTTAACAATATCACTGAAGATATCAAAAAAGAAGGTCCAAGCTTCTTTGAACAGAGGGAATAAAGCAGATTCTGTACCAATTTACAGAGGCCAGGTCATGAAGGCTTGCTCATTAAATATTTTTAGCTAGCGTCTATGACAAATCAGAAGCTTCTAGTGTTAACGTGCAGAAATCCCAGGCTTTTACGAGAGCTGAAATCAGTGAAACATATATCAGAGCACAAGTCAGAATTGTGGCTAGCAACAGTAGATGGGCAAGGGTGTACATGCACATTTCCAGATATCATCAACAGTAATACAATTAAGGCACGGCAGAGGACAGGGAAAGCTCTGCAGTGTTGATTTGTGACATTTGAATGTGCATTAGATGGCAACATGATCATGTTATACAGCAATTTCATCAGGTAGCATGAATACGAAGCCGGCGAGAGGTGGTTAGAATAGGATCGGGGCCAAAGGTCTGTGTAACCTACAGAGAGTCATGAATACTGTATTATAGGTGGATATCTGAGAGATTGTCTTAAGCTTATAATTTCATTGAACTTCATAACAACTAAACATTATATACAAAATTAAGAGGACACAATGAACCAATTCATTGAAAGTACCAAGGATAAATGTAACAAAGTGTATGTTTGTCATTGGCTACATTGTTTGTATCGATAGCAAGGTCTGAATGTAGCTAACACTGTACCTGGACAGAACACTCCATCCCCCTCTTCCTCTGACCAACCCACAATCTCCCGCATCTTCTTCAGTAGAATCTCCTCCATCAGAATGAACACTGGGGACACTTCATAAGTAAACCTAGAAAAAAGTTTTTACACTTTAACTCATATTGCAGAATGACATTTACCAGAGACCAGATCCCACCATGGGCCATACACTCTTTGAAAAAAAGGCGCTACCTTGGACCTAAAAGGGTTATTCGGCTGTCCCCATAGGAGAACCCTTTGAAAAAACATTTTGGTTCTAGGTAGAACCCTTTTGAGTTCCTTTAACATAGAGGGTTCTACCTGGAACCAAAAAGGGTTCTCCTATGGGGAGAGCCGAAGAACCCTTTTGGTGCCTTTTTTCTAAGAATGTAGTGTAACCTGGGGCTGTATGTATCAAGCGTATAGGAGTGCTGATATAGGATCAGATTCACCCTGTCCATATTATTTTATTCATTATGATTTAAAACAGCGTTTCCCAAACTCGGTCCTGCCCCCCCAAACATGCACCCAGAGGGAATGTACTTAAAAAAAAAAAACATTTCCCCCCTGGGAGCATGTTTTGTTTTTTGCCCTTGCACTACACAGCTGATTCAAATAATTAAAGCTTGATGATGATTTTTTTTGGTTGCTTCCAATTGGCTCATTCATTCCTCCTCCTCTCCCCTGTAACTATTCCCCAGGTCGTTGCTGTAAATGAGAATATGTTCTCAGTCATCTTACCTGGTAAAATAAGGGTTAAATAAATAGGAATGTAAATGTTACATGTTTGTGTTGGCGGTAGACGTCAGCCATTCCCCGGCCAGACCGATGACATCCAGCCCTGATGACAGCTGATTGAAGAAGCGTGGGTGACCTGGGGACAGATGAGGACATTCTGGAACATTCTACTAATCTATAATGTCTATGATGTCTATAATGTCAGCCATTCCCATGGCCAGAACCAATGACATACTGGTACATGGAGTATGGGGGGTAACTGTACACATATTTTTACTTGACCGTTCGGTACTGGGACTTCGGTTCCCGAATGAATACATTAAAAAAACACACAAAAAAAACACTAAGCCTACAGTATAAGCTTAGAGTAAATCTGAGCTGAAAAAAACAAATTTCAGGCTATTCTGTTAAAACAACTGGAGCCTATGCACATTTTGTAGTATAAATTAAAATCTTAATTGGCAAATTTCATAAAGTCCTTTTGCAGCCAAGAACTAGAACCCTGCCCTAACCCTAGCCTAGCTAACGTTATCCACCTAGCTAATGTTAGCATTAGTGACCTAGCTAACCTTAGCCACAACAAATTGGAATTCATAACATATCATACGTTTTTCAAATGTATGATATATTGTATTGTATTTGTAACATACAAATTGTAATTCGCAACATATCATACAAAATGGATGATGAACATCCACAAATTAATACATACCATGAAACTTAACATATCATACTAATTGGAATGTCCCAGATTTAAATGTAATATGTTACATCTACTCCTGAGTCCAGGTTGGCCTACATCACCCACAAAACGAAAAAACAGCACAACTTCGTCTCCACTCTGCAATAGGGGAGAGTTGTCTATCAGTTTTTTTGCTGCTTTGGGGAGGGTTGTGTGATTTTTTTTATTGGACACAGAGGAGGGTAGTGAGTTTTTCCCCCCTGGTTTACATTCACTCTTTGGCAGGTTTTACTATAGAATGTCTTCCATTCTATTCATATTTGCTCATCTGCTTGCATGCACCTCACGGTGATCGGCGGTCGTCGTCACCGGCCTACTAGCCGCCACCGATCCCTTTTTCATTTTCTGTTTGTTTTGTCTTATTAGTTGCACCTGTGTCTTTTGTGTTTACTTGATGGGCTTCCTTATTTATAGCTAGGCTACCCGCCCTTGTTTTGTGCGGGATTACTATTATGTTACATGTGTATGAGTTTGGTGTTCGTGCTCCGGACCTGGTACCCTGTGTGTTTGGGTTGGTCCCCATTTTCCGCGCCCTGTGTTGTGGGCATTGTTTTCGGTGCGATATTAAAGTGCACTTCTTCCTGTGGAACTATATGCTCTCTGCGCCTGATTCTTCCTCACTCACCTAGTTTCCCGTGACAATATCAACGTGTTTTGATACATCCCTTTTACAATTCGCTTTTCCGTGCACTTTCCTTATAAACTGGGTGGTTTGAGCCCTGAAAACTGATATACCACAGGTATGACAAAAATGTACTTTTTACTGTTCTAACTATGTTGGTAACCAGTTTATAATAGCATTAAGGCAACTCTGTGGCTTATGGCGAATATACTGTACCACGTTGCGTTGTGCTTATGAACAACCCTCAGCCGTGGTATATTGGCCATATACCACACCCCCTCTGGCCTTATTGTCCAGATCTGCAATAGGCTAACTAGCAATCATAGCACACATAAAAGCATTCAAAGCTGCATCAATTCTCAATATGAATCCACAAGAACAAATAGGAATAGCTGAGGAGAGGCCAAGTGCATCAATGCGCATGAAAGAACAGTGGTAGCCCGATTACCAACGACATTGAGACAGACTACAGGGATGAGGTGAGGGCCCTGGTGGAGTGGTGCCAGGAAAATAACATCTCCTTCAATGTCACCAAAACAAAGGAGTTGATCATGGAATTCAGGAGAGCGCTGAGGGAACACCCCCCCATCCACATCGACGGGACCGAAGTAGAGAAGGTGAAAAGCTCCTTGGGGTACACATCACTGACAAACTGAAATGGTCCACCCACACAGACAGTGTGGTGAAGAAGGCTCAACAGCGCCTCTTCAACCTCAGGAGGCTGAAGAAAGTTGTCATGGCCCCTAAGACCCTCACAAACTTTTACAGATGCACCATTGGAATATATCACCACCTAGTATGGCCCTCTTGGACATCTACAGCACATGGTATCACAGGAAGGCCAAGAAGATCATCAAGGACCTCAGTCACCCGAGCCACGGCCTGTTCACCACATTACCCTTCAGAAGGCGAGGTCAGTACAGGTGCATCAAAGTTGGAACCGAGAGACTGAAAAACAGCTTTCATCTCAAGGCCATCAGACTATCAAATAGTCACCACTTGCCTCCGCCCAGTACCCCTAGTTACTGCCACTAGCCGGCTACCACCCGGTTACTCTAACATGCACCTTAGAGACTGTTGCCCTATGTACAGCACATAGTCATGGAACACTGGCACTTTAATAATGTTTGACAGAATACTGCGGACTCAGTTGTTGTGTGTTGTTAGATACTGCTGCATTGTGGAGCTAGGAACACAAGCATTTCGCTACACCCACAATAACATCTGCTAAATATGTGTATGTGACCAATACAATTTGATTTGATCTTGTTTAGGGACAATACAATTATCTTACCTAGACTAGCCTACAACACCACAATGCAATGAATAATTGCATTATTGTTTTCAAGTGAGTATAAAATTCTACTCTTGGCTGCAGTGAACATTTTTTATTTGAATAACGTGCAAAAGCCCTGTGATATGAATGTTTCTTTACATTTAGATCAGTTGTGGGTCTACTCTCGACAGTGTATAAGATCTAGAAAGGTATAGTAGCAGGCCAGTCTGGCTGTATTTTTACCTCTGATACTGATATGCGTGATCTGTTGCAGATCATTATTTTCCCAAGTCGTTCTATAATAATGTGGCCATAGAGATGGGTTGGCTGATAATGTCACAAAAACTATGTTCGCTTCCATAGGGGAGAAGTCAGCCTGTTGTTGTGATTCTGTTGTTGTGATTCTGGGTTGCCAGATTACTAGCAAGAATGACAAGAAACTGCCATGTGGGGAATTGTAAGTGGCTCATTTTCAACTTATTTCAACTTGTGTTTTGACAGATTTCACATTAATGCTAATATGGCAAAACATTTGCTAGATAGTTAACCACCAACTGTAACAATGTATTTGAGAGACAACAAGTGGTTATTGTGCAAATGTATGTATGTTTTCAATAAACATTGGAGACAAAATATAGCTTACATATAGCTTACAACCAGTCACAATGTTTTCATCTGATTTGGCTACTTCAAAAGTCTCCTGTAGGCATGTGCAAGTTCGTCCAAAATATAATTCCAACATCCTCAAAATGGCTTGACATTAACCCGGTATCCATCCTTTTAATGCGAGTAAAGTACATGTTGGATAAAGCATTTCATGACCAGCCTGATGTAAACAGCTAGCTAATTTATTGGTAAACTTTCCAAATGTCGACAAAACAAAATACACTTAACAAGGTGGGATATTTTTGTGTCTGTAAAATTAATTATGCAAGAAATGGCAGTAGAAAAGCTTTAATGATCAAATATTGATATAATAACCATCATATTGCGTTAGAGGGGTTGCGTTAGAGTACAGAAATCTGTATTTTAAACTATTTCACCTGTGCTGTCATAAAGCATTATAACTCATGATCATCTTGAATCAGGAGTACCAATACTTTGTATTTTCTTAAATAAACAAAAAGGAACTACATTAACTGTTGGCATTTCCTTTTCTCGCTGTACCTGAACTGAACCCTAACCCCAAAACTGCAATATGTACTGAACCTTGGGCTTGGTAAACCGTTACACCCCTAATGGAGTACGTTTGGCAAAACAGTCAACAGCTCTTACGGTACCTGTTTTGACTCCATACTTCAAGGTGTCCCTGCAGTCGACCAGGAGTTGTTCCAGGTTCTCGGGCTGGTCTGGGAGCTCCAGACTGAAGCCCTCCAGGCCCTCTCTGAGTTGGTGAGGGTGGTGGAAGTCCAGGACTTTGGAGCTCCGTCTGAACGACTTGCAGACATAGCTGAGGAGAATGTTCACCAGCTCTTGGAAGAAACTTTTGGTTGTGTCCTCACCACGGAGAGCAGGGAGTAGATCTAAACATAAAAAGGACACAGTCAGGGCTCTAAATTAACTTTTTTAATTGGTAGTCAGTGCTCATCTTTAAATAATTAAGAGCACCAAAAAGTATTTAGGAGCACCATAAAAAGGTATTGATTTCAATTGATTTAGCCTATAGGCCTGAGAGCACATCCAAGAGCACCTTTCCTTTTTTCCAGTGCCATCTTAAAGCATACTGGTGGTCTCGTTATCAGGTTGTTAGTCAGCTAGGTAACATGACTGGATAAGGTTGTTTGTTATCTAACAGTTAGCGGCCCGCGAGTAGATTTTAAAAGGTCCAGAACACATGTATTGAAAGAAAAAGTTATTTGCTCCGGTAATATGATTCATGTTAGGCTAGCTAATGCTAAAGCGGCCCACAAGACAATACAGGTATTAGTCAAAGCATATGAATATTGTATGTGAATTTCCATATATCAATGACACTACCAAAAGGGTTGAATTGTTCAGCAACATGTGCAGTGAATGCTAACATGGCTTGTGTGGTGAAAGGTACATAATGCATTTATTTTAATCTCGCTATCAGGCCACTGTATGCTGTGACATGAGCCTGGATGGTGACACATCTTCTTCAAGCTGCCTGACTGAACACTGGGGCCTTAAGTGGTACCAGAAGCAAGGGCCCTATCTGGGAAGGGCCCTACCTGTCTCACAGCCATTCTGTCAACATGTATTCTATTAACCACTCAAATTCATGTAAAACTGCAGACGCAAGCACTGACTTACACTGAGTATACAAAACATTCTTTACACGGAGTTGCACCCTCTTTTGCCCTTAGAACAGCCTCATTTTGTCAGGGCATGGACTCTACAATGTGTTGATGCTGGCCCATGTTGACTCCAATGCTTCTCACAGTTGTGTCAAGTTGGCTGGATGTCCTTTTGATGGTAGACCATCCTTGATGCACACAGGAAACTGTTGAGCATGCAAACCCAGCAGCGTTGCAGTTCTTGATACACTCAAACCAGTGCACCTGACACTGACTACCATACTCCGTTCAAAGGCAGTTAAATCTTTTGTCTTGCCCATTCACCCTCTTAATGGCACATATACGCAATCCATGTCCCAATTGTTTCAAGACTTAAAAATCATTCTTTAATCTGCCTCCTCTTCATCTACACTGATTGAAGTGGATTTAACAAGAGATCAATAAGGGATCATAGCGTTAACCTGGATTCACCTGGTCAGTCTGTCAAGGACAGAGCAGATGTTCTTAATATTTTGTACACTTAGTGTATATTTGGCATTGTGTTTTAGGTTATTGTCCTGCTGAAAAGTGAATCTGTCTACCAGTGTCTGTTGGAAAGGAGACTGAACCAGGTTTTCCTCTATATTCTACATGTCCCATTCTTTAATCTTGTCTGGGGGTCTAAAAAGGCAACAGTACAGGCAGGGAAAAGGCTAGTAACATAGTCTGGGAGATCAGGCAATAGGTTGATAACAGGAAATCCAAGGCTAAAGTACAGGCAGGGAATAGGCAAAAGGCTTCGTTAGTGAGGCAGGCAAAAACTATCATACACGAGAGGATTAAATTACTGGAAAACCAGCGCTTCGACTAGAAGTGTGTCACAAAACAAACAATCTCTCACAATGATGGGGGGGCAAAGAACTGAACTAAATAGTGTGTGATACTGACATACAGGTGTGTGAACAGGTGATCAGAATTCAGGTGATTGGGATCTGCATTCAGGGGATCCACGTGTTTGAGAGTGTGAGCTGAAAAGTGAGCTGCGTTCAGGGGATCTACGTGTTTGAGAGTATGAGTTGAAAAGTGAGCTGCGTTCAGGGGATCTACGTGTTTGAGAGTATGAGTTGGAAGCAGACGTTACAAGAATTAGGTGCAACAACTTTATTTTGTCCCTTCATTATATCAGCATTGAACACGTCCCCCTCCCTAGGAGAAGGGATGACCGTGACAATTTATTGTTAAAATGAGAGGCCGTTTGGATCTTTAATTTAATTTGCTATCCATTGTAAATACTGTTTGTAGGCCTATGTCTATGATCGTATGTTATCCATTCATGTTTTTTATATGTTCTATTTACAGTATATCTGTAAATAATCAACCAATATAATCAAGCCACAGCCGACCATGATTACAGACACCTGTGTGTGTCCTTTCAAACTATATAAAACGATTATAAACTGGGTGGTTCGAGCCTTGAATGCTGATTGGCTGACAGCCATGGTACAGCAGACCATATATCGTGGGTATGACAAAACATTTATTTTTACTGTTCTAATGACATTGGTAACCAGTTTATAACAGCAATAAGGCACCTTGAGGGTTTGTGGCATTGGGTTTTGCCTAAGAACAGCACTTAACCGTGGTATATTGGCCATATACCACACCCCCATGGGCCTTATTGCTTAAGTGACTTGCAGTGTTTGTCAATATACCCTGATGAAGACAGCTTGGCTGTCGAAACTTTGGTTATTAAATTATTTCATCTGAGCTCCTAGAGTGTGCGGCTGTCCTTTTTTTCCCAAGTGTTCTACTCCACTAGCCAGTACCTCGCCTAAACAGGTGTACATTTCTTTCACCTTCAGGATAGAAAGCCAGACCATGTTGATCTTGTATGTGTCTTCTGCATCTGCATTGTTTGCTGTTTGGGATTTTAGGCTGGGTTTCTGTATAGCACTTTGTAACATCGGCTGATGTAAAAAAAGGTTTAATAAATACATTTTATTGATATGTGTCCCAAATGGCATCCTACTCCCCACACTGCTCTACCTTTGACCCTATGGGCCCTAGTCAAAAGTATGGCACTCTATAGGGAAAAAGGTCCCATTTGGGACGAAGACCTCGAGTGCAGTTTAACTGATGAAAAGGCTACCAGCAGTAGCTTTCATCAGCCTCATAATGCAGCTTTTGTTGGCCTGGCTTTACCTTTGTTGTATATGCAGCTGAAGTCCTTGGGTATGCAGGTGTTGTCACTTGTCTGTGGAGAGTTGATATTGTCAGAGGAGCTTCTCTGTTTACTCTCTGCCAAAATCTGCCCACCAGGTGTAGATTTTTCTGTGATGCTTTCTGGAACAAATAAACGCAGAGTACATGATGATCCGACACCAATATTAACATATCTGCTGTAAATTGTCATGAAGAATTATTTGAGTTTTGCCTGTAAAGTAGAGACTGAAGATCAAAGGAAAGTGTACTAGTCAGGTGGGTTGTGAGGGCAGGGTGGGAAGAAGCATCTTAGTCACCCGTATATTCTTTGATTGAAACCATGTAAGCAACAGGAAACTCAGGCCATGTAATCAGGAGCAAAGTTTTGTGTGTAACCCAGTCTGCCCGTTTTGAAGGATCAAAATGGCCAGGACCAGGTCAGAGAAATGAACAGACTGTCAAAAGATTGTGAGTCTGGCCTGGAGGGACGATTGTGTGTATGCAGTTAATAGATACAAACCTAACAAAAGTAATTGCAACACATTATTAAAACTAAAAAGTAGTCTGACTTGTTCTTTGTCTCCACTCAACAATATCAAGCAAATACAGAGTTCCCAACCAGATCACATGTTGCATATGTTATTTACATACCATGTGTACCATGTAAGTACAAAATATTGTTCAAATAGATTGATATGCTGACACAAATACGATTTCTTATTCATGGATATCATAAGAAACTTGTAAAAAAAAATGAGCCTAAAGCTTTATCTCAGGGTTTACTACTTTACCTGAGCGAATGTCTCAAAACACATACAAAAATCACATCATGACATAACTGACATAACCCCATGGATATACCATAGAGATACATCTAAATAATTGATATGCTCATTTGACTCTGACCTGGTAGCTGCAAGTAATCCATAATGTGTCCACATATGATTGAGTTCTGGGAGTGAAGTTTGTCCAGTATCTTCCTGTTCCACTGCTGCCCCTCCATGAGATGCACCTGGAATGGTTTTGTGGAATATATAACCCCCTAGGGGAACTAGGCGTGGTGGTGGGCGCATTATGACACAAGGCTATTCAACCTGAATGAAACAATGCTATTCCAAAAACCTTTGAGAATAAGAGCCTCCCCAAAATGTTTCTGACAATCACTAGCTACCACATCAATTCATTATGATCTCGTCTGTCTTTTTTTGTCCTTTTGTGTGTAATTATTTGGCTCAAAATATGTTTGTGTGTGCTACTCAACCTGCATACAGTACTCTGAAGGATCAAAAAGAGACTGTTGTGAATGTTTCCTTTGATCTGAAGACATGATTGGAATAATATATTAAAACTGGCAACTGGATTTATATGACATTAAAATAATTATTATTGTTTGTGAGAGCATGTTTAAGTGTCTAGCTCAATGTCTTTCTTGATACACATGGTCTTACTCATAGTAATGAATTTCTTAATCTTGAAATGTTGGTAATAATTCTAGATTCTCATCTGAGAAGGGTGTTATTTGCAAACAAGACATTATGGCGTTATCTATTATAATATGACGAGCAAAAGCTTGAATTATTTTTTGGACAGGGCACAATTAATATTTAAGATTAATAAAGTTGTTATTAATTTTTCCCTATCTGTAATACACATGATTTCCAGGGTTCTGGTTGTGTGGGTTGATGTTCACTAGACTCGATGCTAAACTCATATCTGTTGATAGGGATTGACACCAGACTGGAGGTCCAAGGACCAAGGACACTGTTGTAATTTGTGAAAGACTGATTCTTTAGCAGCAAAGTTGGTTTGACTTCCTGGTGCATTATTCTCTGCTCCTGTGCAGGATACTGTGCTCCCTGTTTGCAAACTTGTATTAAACCATATTGATTTAAGATGGACTATATCCGTAACTGCA
This sequence comes from Oncorhynchus keta, assembly GCF_023373465.1. Taxonomy (NCBI): domain Eukaryota; kingdom Metazoa; phylum Chordata; class Actinopteri; order Salmoniformes; family Salmonidae; genus Oncorhynchus; species Oncorhynchus keta. The sequence goes on along the minus strand of NC_068443.1, from coordinate 26,852,658 downwards.
TTTCTCTTTTGTTCACCTGAAAATTCTCTTTTAAGCTTGGTGACGAGGATGGGATGTGAACAGTCAGGTGAGCGAATGGCTTTGGTCAAAAATAAGAAAGATAAAGCTGAGAAGGCAGCTGTGTTAATACAGTGTGTATCAACACAGCTGACATACTGTTTAAAAAGCTTTTTGGATCTCCTGTTATGAATACTCCAGCACCCTCCACATTGCGAGGATACCGACACTGAGACTTTTTCTAAAATGTTTTATGAGGTTGGAGAACACATTGGGAGGGATCTTAGACCATTCCTCCATACAGAATATTTTGAGATCCTCAATATCCTACGTCTGTGCTTATGGGACTGCCCAAAACCACAGGTTTTGAATGGGGTTGATGTCTGGAGAATTTGATGTGAGCTTGGGGTTATTGTCTTGCTGGAAGATCCATTTGCAGTCAAGTTTCAACCTCCTGGCAGAGGCAACCAGGTTTTTGGTTAAAATGTCCTGGTACTGGGTAACGTTCATGATGCCGTTGACCTTAACAAAGGCCCCAGGACCAGTGGAAGCAAAATAGCCCCATAACACTAAAGATCCAACACCATATTTTATGGGGTTCTTTTCTGCTTATGCATCCTTATTTCGACGAAAAAAATGACACCAACCCGCTCTGACTCCATTCGTCCTGTCCACAAGGCTGCTGGCTGTGCTTTGCTATCACTGAAATATCTTGAAGATTGCCCATTATTTTGTTTGTGTAAGGACCCCAAAAATGGAGGCAGTGGGGGAACCTATTCAAGTAAGTAAATACATGTTTTAAATGTTAAAAAACAATCGAGCTGGCTACAGTAGGCCACTTTACAGGTTAACTCAATTGAGCTGCTAGATAGCTAGCCAGCTAACTTTACACCGTGTTTAGGTAAGTTAATTAAATGTCATCATCTATGCCACCAGCTAGCTATCTTCCTATTAGCTATCTATATTGATGTAATCATTCTAAATTAAAAACACAGTCTCCAAATGCATTAGTGGATAGCAGCCATGGTACATGGTGAAATTGCAGCTTCAGCTGTCGGTAAAGAGAGAATGTAGGCTACTGGATAGGGCAGGTCATTTTGTGGGAGGACATTCTGAAAAGATTCTCCAGTTCCAGTCCCTAGAGAGGGAAACTTTGAAGACTGAGAGAAAATAGGAACATAATATACAGTGCTGTCTAACTTAAGTAAAATTAAGGCTGTTTTCTGTTCTCAGATATGGAAAGCTGAGAAAGCCTGTTTGCAGATGAAGAGAGAGGTCCCAATGAATATCTAAGAGACTAGGGGTATGTGCTATATGCCAGCAGGTAGCCTAGTGGTTAGAGCATTGGGCCAGTAACCGAAAGGTTGCTACATCGAATCCCTGAGCTGACAAGGTAAAAATCTGTTGTTCTGCCTCTAAACAAGGCAGTTAACCCACTGTTCCTAGGCTGTCATTGTAAATAAGAATGTGTTCTTAACTGACTTGCCTAGTTAAATACATTTTAAAAATGGTTATACTGTATGTGTAGGCCTACCTACCTTAGCAAATGTAGTATACTAAAATACTGTTAAACATCCAACACAATGTATAAACCAATTAAAATTGGAGCAGGTCAACACCTGTGCAGGGTTTTGTTTCAGCTCAGCTGTAACACACCTGATTCAACTGCTCAAATCTATTAAGTTGATAATTAAGTGTGCTATTGCTGGGCTGGAATGGAAGTCTCCTCACCCAATAGATCAGGTTATGGAGCATTGTTGGCCCTGCTTTAGTAATAATAGCCTACTTGTGACTACTCAATTGTCTATTGTTGTTTACACTAAGCTATCTAATCCTACTCATATTAGGAGTTATCTTATTTATACATTTTGAAGTGATGAAGTGTTGATTCTTTGAAGTGAAGTGTTTAAACTTGTTTTAACTGTTAAACTATTATTCAAAATGATCTAGTGTCACTGTTGATTAATCATCACAATCCTGCATTAAAGAGGGGTTCTGTCTCTAATGTGTCTGTGCTTCTGTGTTGTATTCTCAAATTAATATTTCCTTTTTGTCTAGTGGTAAGATCTCCAGTTTTATTTGATTGTCAGTATATCAACTATGTGAATACATTTTGCAGCTTATTGCGTGCATTGCGAATGCAGCCATAGGTCTCCAGTATGATGACATTACTGTTATTATCGGCATCTTCATCTGAAGCAGAGAATAGCTAAACTCACACATTGTTTACATGTTGAGCTATATGTTTTCAATTATTCCAGATTTTGTACATGCCTTTTAATTTAGGTACAGTATGAAAATAAGGAAATGGCTACAGGAGATAAGCTTTACAGGTAACATTTTACGAGGTTCATTTTGTTTTATTTTATTCAATTTATCATTTTTGCTAGCAAAATTATTGCAGTTCCTATAGACAGTACATGGTTGCTCGCATCACTGACCCTGGATAAGCTAGCGACTGGGCTAACACAGCTAAACTTTAAGGTCAATAATATGCTTTTTTTTTTAAAATGTTGTTGGCTTCATAATCATGAGAGAAATTGAGGTAGCTGGTAGCTAGTTAGTTAGTTATACCTAGGTGTGACGTAGAAGTCCGTCACTGGCCGCGGGCAGCATTTGGTTCTTTAACGCACACACATATTCATCACTCCTCCCTGCTCCATTATAAGATAAGTTAACAATGTGGGTCGACACACAAATTAACTTCTGTCTTGGTGCATGCATTTCACACTTGTCAATGTTCATATTTGAGAGATACAATAATTCTTATACTTATCAATGTTGTGGATGAGCGCATTGTTTGTTTGTTCTGTTCCTCTCTCTCCATCTCTGTAGCTTCCGGGTATGCTGGAAAAGGACCCGAGCTAAGGGAATTGGGTTGGCTTTATAGTGCCTGTCTCAAATGGCTCATTAATGCATATGGGCATATTGAAAGATATTGTCAGTAGTGATGTAATGTTGTAAATGTTATGTTGTGATATTGTTTAAAACCGTGTTGCAATGTATATCCTTTAGTATGTTTAGTTCATGGAAAATGTAGGTTTGTATTGTTAATTGATTAATTAACCAGGGTTAATTGTTCTGAGGGGAGGGGCTAGCCCTACAAAAGGAGCCTCTCTTTCAGTCATGGTGGAGGTTATTTTGGATTGAGCTGTGGATGGGGCAGCATTGTTTTTAAGCTGTCCCATAAGGTAGACGTTGATGGCAGTACTGTTGTTTTTTGTTCCGGAATTCACTTGTAAATAAACACCTTTGCACAGAAGAACTTTTGCGGTTCCGCCATCTTTTTATTTTGATAGAGGTTAGGTTATCCAGTTTAGCCTTCTGGCCTACTCTACGTGACATATGGTGGCAGTGGTGGGATGGCGTACCGCAAATCAGTGAATTCCAACAAGAGAGGTAAAGGAATGCGTACAGGATTGCGTTCTCAGCAACAGCATCAACTGTCAGAAAAGGTACCTGAAGTTGAACCGGGGTGGAATACCATGGAATCGTCTGGTGAAGAAGAGGTCAAGTATGAGAGATTAGGAGCCCGACCGCGGGGCCAAAGACAACCAGAACTGGGTGAGCTGCTGACTGAAGGAGCAGTTGGGGGACCAGAACCACACCCAACCATGGTAACCCTTTTTCAGCAACTTTTCACCTGCCTTGAGAGGAGGGACGAAGACCTCAAGCAGGAGTTACGTGGCCTACGCCAATCTATCCTCACAGCTCCCCACCAGGCGGAACTCGTCAGTGAGAGCCCAAGATTGGGTCTTCCAACACCAGGACGACAAAGGCTCGATGCAGCAGGGACTTCAACTCCACAGCAGGCACCCCAAGCAGTAATGAGGCCAGCACCAGGAGACCAGTCCAGCAGTGTTAACGTCCATCTTCCAGCATTCCTGAGGGAGGAGCCAAAGATGCCCTCATACCAGCAGGGGAGGACATTGAAAACTACCTGCTGAGGTTTGAGCGCATGGCTAAGACGTGGCAGTGGCCTGAGGTAGAGTGGGCCTGCAGGCTTGTCCCATTGCTCACGGGCAAGGCCTTAGAGGCTTACACAGCAATGGATGAGGGGCTGTCCAATGTCTACAAGGGCTTGAAGGAAGCGCTGCTGGTGAAGTTTGACATCTCACCGGAAACCTACCGTCAACGCTTCAGAGCTGCATCAACGCCATCGGGTGAGTCGCCAACAGAGACGTACCACCGCCTCAAGGGTCTCTACCGACGATGGGTTCGACCGGGGGAGAAGACACAGGACGAAATCGGGGAGGTCATCATCCTCGAGCAACTTCTACAAGTTCTACCACACGACATTTGAACCTGGGTCCGAGAGCACGAGCCCAAGGACGGGCTTATGGCGGCCAAGCTTGCACTGCAGTATCTTAATGCACGTAAAGGGGGCCCACCACAACCTGCAGCACCCGCTCCAAGGAGTCTCAGAGACACAAGGGACATCAGAAACGCCAGAGATGGTGGAGGTAACTCTGGGGGTTATGTGTCTGGGAGGGAGGTAAGGGATCATGCAGTTCGCTCTGATGGGAGGGGTCTGACTTGTTTTTACTGCCGGCAGCAGGGGCACAAAGCTTCAATGTGTCCGCTACGTAAAGCCAAGCTCTCAGGTTACTGTTATGTACCCAGAGAGGGGGAAGGTGTTCAGAATAGACAGACTCGGGAAGGGTCATGCTTGGTACCTGTAAAAGTGAATGGTAAAAGTCTTACTGCAATGATTGACACCGGCAGTTCCCTGTCATTGATCAGAAAAGGTAATGTACCTGTTAATGACATTGATTATGGTCATCAGACACTGATCCAATGTGTCCATGGTGACCAGTCACAGCAGCCCACAGCTGAGCTCACAGTTGAGATTCAGGGTCAGAAATACCTCCTCAAAGTTGGGGTAATGGAGAAGCTACCTTTTGAGATGATTTTGGGGAGGGATGTGCCTGTACTCTCTGATCTGTTGGGAAGTGTGGGGGGTCAGCTATATGAGCAGTCAGTTTGCCAGTCTGATGTCATGATCAGTTGTCACTCGTGCCCAGGCCAAAGCTGGTTTACAACCTCTGCCTGACTTGTGTGATAGTCTGTGCGAGGGGGGAACCAAAGGGCCCAGAAAGTCACGCCGCCAGCGGCGTCTTGAGAAGTATGTGGGAACCCCTGTACCTGTTGCTGATGTGTCTGGGTTAGAGGTGCAATGGGATGTTCCACAAAATTTTGCTACACTACAGAAGTCTGACGCAACCTTGAAATGTTTGTTTGACAAGGCCTTAGCTGGGGACAGTCAATCTTCATGTGGGGGGATTTACACAGTAGACAACCACATACTCTACCTTGGGTCAGAGGCAGATAGCAGGAAGTTGGTGGTGCCATCTACCTGTAGACTACTTGTTCTCAACCTTGCACATACAGTTCCATGGGCAGGCCATCTAGGGCAACATAAGACCTATCTTAGGCTAGGCTCCCGTTTCTTTTGGCCCTCCATGTATACTGATGTACAAAAATACTGCAAATCATGCCCCACGTGCCAGAAAACCAGTGCTGTCCGTAGGTCTGAACGGGCTCCTCTATGTTCACTGCCTGTTATCTCTACCCCATTCAAGAGAATTGCAATGGACATTGTTGGACCCTTGGAGAAGAGTAGTGCAGGTTACAAGTATATATTGGTGATCTGTGACTATGCCACCCGGTTCCCAGAAGCCTTCCCACTCCGTTCCATAACCACTCCAAAAATAATCAGTGCTCTTGTTCAGCTCTTCTCTCGTGTAGGAATCCCAGATGAAATCCTGACGGACCAAGGGACAAACTTCACCTCGCGACTGATGGTTCAACTCCACCGACAGCTGGGCATTAAAGGCTTGAGGACTACTCCCTACCATCCCCAAACGGATGGGCTCGTAGAGAGATTCAATCAAACGCTCAAGAACATGCTGAGGAAGTTTGTGGCTGACACTGGTAAAGACTGGGATAAGTGGTTACCCTTTCTGCTTTTTGCTTACAGGGAGGTGCCTCAGGCATCGACAGGTTTCTCGCCATTCTAACTCCTCTATGGATGGCCAGTGCAAGGACCACTGGACCTGCTGAAGAAGTGCTGGGAAGGTTCCCCAGTAGCTACCTCAGGACAGGGGATTGTCCAGTATGTCCTCCAGATGCGAGACAGGTTGGAACGGTACCGAGAGGAAGCGAGAGCAAACCTTCAGCAAGCCCAGAAGGCCCAGAAGAGAGGCTTTGACCAGCACGCTCGCCACAGAGAGTTTGAGCCAGGACAGAAAGTCCTGCTCCTCCTTCCCTCGTCTACCAGCAAGCTCATTGCGCAATGGCAAGGACCGTACCTAATCGGGAGGAAGATGGGCCCAGTGACCTACGAGGTGCTGCACCCGGACAAGGGTAAGAAGAAGCAAACCTACCATGTGAACCTTCTCAAGGCCTGGGAGGAGAAAGAGGAACTCTCCAAAGGAAAGTCCTTTCTGGTCCGCAGAGTAGAAGAGGATGAGTCGGATGGGGTCACAGAGGCATGGAAAGAACGAGTAGAAGTCATACTGGCTCACCTGGACGAAGGCAAGCAAGATGAGCTGAAGCAGCTGTTTGGCAAGTATCCGGCCCTCTTCAGTCAGAGGCCAGGAAGAACCCTGTCCGCTAGCATCCTTTCTGTGTGCCTGAGAGGCTGGTGGTAGCCCTCAAGGAAGTGGTCCACACCATGATAGAGATGGATGTTGTCGAGCCATCTTCAAGTGAATGGAGCAGCCCTATTGTCATTGTCCCAAAGAAGGATGGCTCTTTGCGCATCTGCATGGACTTCCGTAAGGTGAATGCCATCTCCCAGTTTGATGCCTATCCCATGCCCCGCATTGACGACTTACTGGAGAGAATAGGTAGAGCTCATTACATCACCACATTGGATCTCTGCAAAGGGTACTGGCAGGTGCCCCTGGATGAACAATCCAAGGCCTACACGGCATTCCGGACGCCAATGGGCCTGTTCCAGTTCAAGGTCATGCCGTTTGGCCTTCATGGGGCCCCTGCGACTTTCCAGAGGCTGATGGACAAGGTCCTCCAGGACTGTGACGATTACTGTGCTGCTTACTTGGACGACGTGGTGATCTACAGCCACTCCTGGGAGGAGCACATACAGCATCTTAGCAGAGTCCTGGGGAAGATCCATGAAGCAGGCCTCACGCTTAACCTCCTGAAGTGTGAGTGGGCGAAACAGGAGACAAAGTACCTGGGTTACCAGCTGGGTAAGGGTGAAGTTCGGCCTCAGGTGGAGAAAGTGGAGTCCATCAGGAATAGCCCTCAACCCAGAACCAAGAAACAGGTGAAGTCCTTCCTAGGTCTGGCAGGGTGGTACCGGAGATTCATTCCACAGTTTTCGACCATCGCTGTCCCTCTGACCAACCTCACTTCGAAGGGGGCCAGCAACCCTGTGAAGTGGACTGAGGAGTGTGAGGAAGCCTTCATGACACTGAAAAAACGACTGTGCTCATTCCCTGTTCTCCAGACCCCTGATTTTCAGAAGAGATTTCTCGTGCAGGTGGACGTTTCGGCTGTAGGAATTTGAGCTGTACTGGCCCAAGGGGAGCCAAGAGAAGAGCTTCCTGTGCTGTACCTGAGTCGGAAGCTGTTGCCCAGGGAAACCAGGTATTCTACAATCGAAAAGGAGTGCCTGGCTATAAAGTGGGCCCTAGATAGCCTCCGTTACTACTTTCTTGGGAGGGAATTTGACCTGCACACGGACCACAGAGCACTGACCTGGATCCAGACCATGAAGGACCGGAATTCTCGTGTGACCAGGTGGTATCTGGAGCTCCAGCCCTTCAGGTTCTGTGTCCGTCACAAGGCAGGAAAAGAGAACGTTACTGCGGACTACCTATCAAGGCTCCCGTACATGGTCGCTCCAGGAGAGGAGGAAGGTAATGTGACGTAGAAGTCCGTCACTGGCCGCGGGCAGCATTTGGTTCTTTAACGCACACACATATTCATCACTCCTCCCTGCTCCATTATAAGATAAGTTAACAATGTGGGTCGACACACAAATTAACTTCTGTCTTGGTGCATGCATTTCACACTTGTCAATGTTCATATTTGAGAGATACAATAATTCTTATACTTATCAATGTTGTGGATGAGCGCTTTGTTTGTTTGTTCTGTTCCTCTCTCTCCATCTCTGTAGCTTAAATAAATAAACACCTTTGCACAGAAGAACTTTTGCGGTTCCGCCATCTTTTTATTTTGATAGAGGTTAGGTTATCCGGTTTAGCCTTCTGGCCTACTCTACGTGACACTAGGTATATTACAAGATTAGTGTTAGGGTTGCATCAATTCGAATCTGGTATCAGGATAAATATGACATTGAGTCACCGATTGTATACTATGTATTTTTTATTAGCTAAGCAATAAGTGGTAAATGCAATTTTCGTATATACAGGCTCTCTGTCCCACCTCGCAGGGCAAGCAGAGAACTGATTTGTTCCTGACAAAATTATTATAATATACTCTGACAGAGGTAGTTCCTGCTTCCGAGCCGGCCTGTCAGAGTAGAGACTGGGCGTGGTTTAAACTCACCCAGCCTATCGTTGATTGTTGGCGCCCGAGCTGGTCCCAGCACCCTGGGCGCTTCAGCGGTCAGTCGTTGTAGTTGTGTAGAATATACAGTTATCAGGCACCTGGCTCCTGTTATCTAACAAAATACCGTTTGTTCTTGCAACACAACATTCTGAATGTGCCCCCCAACTCATTGCACAGTTCCTGTCTTCATGTTATTCTGTATTTTTCCATCATGAGAAAGGCACATGGCCCTGAAACTGTTAACAATGTCTCAAGTCAGCTATGTTGCATAACACATACATCCACACAAGCCAACAGCAAATAGTATTCCATCACTGTCACGAACCTCGCTGAAGAGGGTGCCTCTTCCGGTTCGGGCGGGGCTCGGCGGTCGTCGTCACCGGCCTATTAGCTGCCATCGATTCCTTTTCCGTTCGTGTTGGTTAGTGGTTAATTGGGTACACCTGTTTTGTATTAGGGCTTGTTTGTAGGGTATTTAAGGGCACGAGGCCCGCTGGGTATTTTGTGCGGGCTTGTTTTTTGTTACTCTGTGTTTGATGGTGTGATTTGTTTTCTTATCTTTATTCTCTGGTCTTTTTTGTCCTGTTGTTTTGGACTGGCAACCTATATACGCCCTGTGTGTTGGCGTGATCATTTTTCGGTTGCACCGGTGTAATAAATTTGATAAGACAGAACCCTGCTCTCTGCGCCTGATTCCATCCACCACTCTTAGTTTTTCGTAACAGAAGCCCCCACCGAAGAAATGGAGTCAGCAGGAGCAGCGACCACCCCTCTCCCCACTATGGAGGAGCGCGTCCATCACCACACAGCTGTCCTCCATCGGATTGGTACGGCGATGGATCAGATGATGGAGAGGATGGAACGATGGGAGAGGAGTGGTCTACCGAAGTCTATCTCAGCTCTCCCACTGCCGACACCACCTTCAACACCTACTCCACCTACGTCGTCCTCTGGGTCCAGCGCACTGCGTCTCTCCCCCCCCGAGGGAGTACGATGGAGCAGCGGCTGGGTGCCAGGGATTTTTGCTCCAGCTAGAGCTCTACCTGGCTACCGTGCGTCCGGCTCCCTCGGGTGAGGAGAGTGTGGGCCTCCTCATCTCCTGTTTAACGGGCAAGGCCCTGGACTGGGCTAACGCGGTCTGGAACAGTCCAGACTCGGCTCGGGACAACTAACTGGAGTTCACCCGAGCTGTGTTCGATCATCCACCAGAGGGTAAAGCGGCGGGTGAGCGACTATTCCACCTCAGACAGGAGATGAGGAGCGCGCAGGACTTCGCGTTGGAGTTTAGGACCCTAGCTGCTGGTGCTGGGTGGAATGACAGGGCCCTGATGGACCATTACCGGTCTAGTCTCCGGGAGGATGTCCGCCAGGAGCTAGCTTGCAGAGACACAACTCTCTCCCTGGATGAACTTATAGACATGTCTATTCGATTGGACAACCTGCTAGCTGCCCGCGGGCGTTCAGAATGGGTCCTGTTAATTCCACCTTCCAGCTCTCCCACTCCCACTCAGATGGATTTGGGAGGAGCTGCATCTAGGGGGACCAGAGGGGGCTCCTCCTGCTCCTATTGTGGACGGAGAGGACACACTTCGGACCGGTGTTGGAGGAGTCCCTCTGGGAGTCGAGATGGTCGGCGGAACACTCCTCGGCCACCCCAGGTGAGTAAGCACCAAACTCACTCAGAGCTCCCTGTTGGTCACATGTTTTTGTAAATTTTTTTCCCTGCGTTTTTCCCCTCTCCTCAGCATAAGGCGCTAGTCGATTCAGGCGCAGTTGGGAGTTTTATGGATCGTGGACTCGCCCGTAAATTGGGTATTCCGTTAGTGCAGATAGACCCACCTATCCCCGTGCACTCCTTAGATAGCCGACCGTTAGGGTTAGGGCTGGTCAGGGAGGCCACGATTCCGCTGGACATGGTAACGCAGGGGAATCATAGGGAGAGGATCCGTTTCTACCTTATTGATTCACCTGGGTTCCCGGTGGTGTTGGGGGTTCCCTGGCTGGCTATTCACAATCCCGCTATTTCCTGGAAACAGGGGGCTCTTAAGGGGTGGTCAGACGAGTGTTCAGAGAGGTGTATTGGAGTTTCCATCGGTGCCACGACGGTGGAGAGTCCAGACCAGGTTTCCACCGTGCGCATTCCCCCAGAATATGCCGATTTGGCTATCGCTTTTAGTAAGAAGAAAGCGACCAAATTACCACCTCATCGACGGTGGGATTGCGTGATACACCTCCAGGAGAACGCTGCACTTCCCCGGAGTCATGTGTACCCACTGTCACAGGAGGAGACGTTGGCTATGGAGACATATGTCACGGAAGCTCTGAGACAGGGGTACATTCGGCCCTCCATGTCACCCGTCTCCTCGAGTTTCTTTTTTGTGAGGAAAAAGGAGGGAGGTCTGCGTCCGTGCATTGATTATCGAGGTCTCAGCTACCTCTCATCGCTACGGCGGTGGAATCATTCCACGGAGCGCGTTTCTTCACAAAACTGGACCTCAGGAGCGCGTATAACCTGGTGCGTATTCGGGGAGGAGACGAGTGGAAAACAGCGTTTAGTACCACATCAGGCCACTATGAGTACCTCGTCATGCCGTATGGGTTGAAGAATGCTCCAGCCGTCTTCCAATCCTTTGTAGATGAGATTCTTAGGGACTTGCACGGGCAGGGTGTGGTAGTCTATATTGATGACATCTTGATTTATTCTACCACACGCGCCGCGCATGTTTCCTTGGTGCGCAGGGTTCTTGGGCGACTGCTGGAGCATGACCTATACGTCAAGGCTGAGAAATGTGTGTTCTCCAAACCAGCCGTTTCCTTCCTGGGTTATCGCATTTCCAGCTTGGGGATGATGATTGAGTGTGACCGCGTTAACGCCGTGCGTAATTGGCCGACTCCGACCACGGTAAAGGAGGTGCAGCGGTTTTTAGGGTTTGCCAATTACTACCGGAGGTTTATCCGGGGTTTTGGTCAAGTAGCGGCGGCCATTACCTCACTGCTGAAGGGGGGACCGGTGCGTCTGCGGTGGTCACCAGAGGCTGATGGAGCCTTCAACCAGTTGAAGGTACTGTTCACCGGAGCTCCCGTGTTGGCGCATCCGGACCCTTCGTTAGCATTCATAGTGGAGGTGGATGCGTCCGAGGCTGGAGTTGGAGCCGTGCTGTCTCAGCGCTCGGGCATGCCACCGAAGCTCCGTCCCTGCTCTTTCTTTTCTAAGAAGCTGGGTCCGGCGGAGCAGAACTATGATGTGAGGGATCGGGAGTTACTAGCTATGGTAAAGGCCCTGAAGGTGTGGAGACACTGGCTTGAGGGGGCTAAACACCTTTTTCTCATCTGGACTGACCACCGTAATCTGGAGTATATTCGGGAAGCGAGGAGAATGAATCCACGTCAGGCTAGGTGGGCCATGTTCTTTACACGTTTTAGATTTACGATCTCTTACAGACCAGGTTCCCTCAACACTAAGGCCGACGCGCTGTCCCGTCTCTATGACACCCAGGACCGGTCCATCGAACCCACTCCCATCCTTCCAGCCTCGGCTGGTGGCCCCAGTGGTATGGGAGGTGGACGCGGACATCGAGCGGGCGTTGAGGGTTGAACCTGCGCCTATACAGTGTCCAACTGGTCGAAGTTACGTACCGCTTGGTGTCCGTGATAAATTGATTCGGTGGGCTCACACACTACCGTCTGCGGGTCATCCGGGGATTGATAGGACAGTGCGGGGTCTTAGGAGGAAATACTGGTGGCCCACTTTAGCTAGGGATGTGAGGCTCTATGTCTCCTCCTGTTCAGTATGCGCCCAGAGTAAGGCTCCTAGGCACCTTCCTAGAGGGAAGTTACAACCCCTCCCGGTTCCACAACGGCCATGGTCCCATCTCTCGGTAGATTTCCTTACTGATCTTCCCCCATCTCAGGGAAACACTACCGTTCTGGTCGTTGTGGATCGGTTCTCTAAGTCCTGCCGTCTCCTCCCATTGCCTGGTCTTCCTACGGCCCTACAGACTGCAGAGGCTCTATTTACCCACGTCTTCCGGCACTATGGGGTTCCAGAGGATATAGTCTCCGATCGGGGTCCCCAGTTCACGTCCCGGGTTTGGAAGGCGTTTATGGAGCGTCTGGGGATCTCGGTCAGCCTTACGTCTGGTTATCACCCCGAAAGTAATGGGCAGGTGGAGAGAGTAAACCAGGAAGTGGGTAGGTTTCTGAGGTTGTATTGCCAGGACCGGCCAGGAGAATGGGCGAGGTACGTTCCGTGGGCAGAATTGGCCCAGAACTCTCTTCGGCATTCGTCTACGAATATGTCGCCATTCGAATGCGTACTGGGCTACCAGCCGGTCCTGGCTCTGTGGCATCAGAGTCAGACCGAGGCTCCTGCGGTGGAGGAGTGGGTACAGCGCTCTAGAGAGACCTGGCGGGCAGTCCAGGATTTTACAAATAAAATGATAATAAATCAATCAACCATTCAAGCCCATGCCTTGTAGCAAGAAAAAGTGCATAAAGAAAACGTTAATTATTGCACACTGGTCTAATCTGATGTGCCCAAGCCAGATACCTGGCATCTCTTCTTGGATGCTAGTTCATCAATGTCTGGGCTCAAGCTCTGAGCTGAAGAAATCCTCAGTATCGAGCGAAGATGTTCATCAGTCAGACGTCTCCTGTGAGTTGTTTTGGTCATCTTCATCGAGGAGAAAAGTTTCTCGCATAGATAAGTGCTGCCGAACATGGAGAGCATCTGAGCAGCTTGGTTGCAGAGCTGAGGCATTGTGTCAGGGATGAACCGTGGAAACTGTGCGGCGCCCACAGCATCATACTTTGACTTCAGCGTGTCGTTGCACTGGAGTTCAATCAGCTCCATTTGGATGTTGGTTGGTGCATTTTCCACATCAACTGCGAAGGGATTACTAAGCAGTTCAAACTTGCATTTCTGGGCATCGAAGTCGGAAAATCGCCGGCTAAACTCAGCGGCGAGAGCAAACTGTGCGCATGGGAACACGGCGGTAGAGATCTGCGCTTTTATGGATTGGCAGCAGGGAAAATGGCAAGGGTTTCCTTGCAGCATCTGATTCTCCCACAGGCACAGTTTAGTTTTGAAGGCCCTAACTGCAGCGTACATGTCTGTGATGATGCGCCCCCGCCCCTGAAGCTGCAGGTTCAGCGCATCGAGATGGCTCGAGATGTCACAGAGAAAGGCCAGCTCACACAGGAACTTTTGCACCCGGAGCTCTGCTGTATCCTTCCCTTTGGTTTCCAGGAATTGACATATTTCCTCACGCAGCTCGAAACATCTGTTCAGTACTTTTCCTCTGCTTAGCCATCTCACCTCTGTGTGATACGGCACGTCTGCGTAAATCCGAACCACACTCCTCCAGAAAAGATTTAAACTGGCGGTGATTTAGACCTTTGGCTCTTATAAAGTTACCTGTGTTACTGTGGTCATAACATGTTCCATCTTTAGGGCTTTGGCACACAGTGCTTCCTGATGTATGATGCAGTGGTAAACAGTTAGCTCACCTGCACAGTTCTCTTCCCGCATCTTCTCCCGAACCATGCCCACCAGTCCACTCTTTTTACCGCACATCGCTGGCGCACCATCTGTCGTTAATCCAACGAGTTTATCCCACGGCAGCTTTATTTCAGTTACACATTTGGAAACCTCCTCAAAGATTTCCTTTCCTGTGGTTGTGCCATGCATTGATTTGAATCCTAATAGCTCCTCCGTAACACACAGATTTGAGTCCACTCCACGGATGAAGACTGACAGCTGAGCAGTATCAGATGCGTCGCAGCTCTCATCCACAGCGAGGGAGAACGCAACAAAATCTTTTCCCTTTTCCATCAGCTGGTCATACAGATTGGTGGCAAGATCACATGTGCGATCAGCTACTGTGTTCCTGCTCAGGCTCACGTTTGAAAATGCTTGTTTTTTCTCTGGGCATACGAGGTCACAAACCTTCATCATGCACTTTTTCATGAACTCTCCCTCATTAAAGGGAGAGTTCTGCTGCCACTATATAACTAGCCTTTACAGCAGCCTCGCTTTGTGATGTGGCTTTTTTAAACATATTCTGTTGTGAAACCAAACTTCTTTTCATCTCCTCTACTTTCTGGCTCCTTTGAGTCATGTCCAGGTCTTTGTATTTGTCATGGTGTTTCGTTTCATAGTGTCGTCTAATGTTGTACTCCTTACTTACAGCCACGTTGACTCCACAAACAAGACAAACAGGTTTGTCTTTTACATATGTAAACAGATATTCTGCCTCCCACTTGTCCAGAAAGCTCCTGTTTTCTGACTTTATTTTCGCCATTTTTGGGAAGGGTTAGCTCGCTGACAGTTGTAGCGTCTATGTTGCTATGACTACTGTCACAGAGGAGAGAGCGTTTCTGGGTCCTGTCCTGATTGGCGCGCGAAAACAGCAGAGCATTATGGGATTCGTAGTATTAGTGGTGAATGCGCTGTATAATACCGGCGGGCCAGCTCTAGTAGTAATTTGGTATTGTCTCGCGGGCCAAATATAATTACCCCGCGGGCCAAATTTGGCCCACGGGCCAGAGTTTGACACCCATGTTTTAGATCCTTCCCTCCTGAGGGATTTCCACCGCCTCCACCCGGATCGCCCCGCGCCTCATCCTCCGGGTCGTCCTCGAGGCCGGGGTCGGCGAGCCGCGCAACGGGGGGGTACTGTCACGAACCTCGCTGAAGAGGGTGCCTCTTCCTGTTCGGGCGGGGCTCGGCGGTCGTCGTCACCGGCCTATAAGCTGCCATCGATTCCTTTTCCGTTTGTGTTGGTTAGTGGTTAATTAGGTACACCTGTTTTGTATTAGGGTTTGTTTGTAGGGTATTTAAGGGCACTAGGCCCGCTAGGTATTTTGTGCGGGCTTGTTTTTTGTTACTCTGTGTTTGATGGTGTGATTTGTTTTCTTATCTTTATTCTCTGGTCTTTTTTGTCCTGTTGTTTTGGACTGGCAATCATTTTTCGGTTGCACCGGTGTAATAAATTTGATAAATGACAGAACCCTGCTCTCTGCGCCTGATTCCATCCACCACTCTTAGTTTTTCGGAACAATCACATATGATATGGTAACGGGCTATAGTGTATAACACAGAACCTCACATTAGCTAACTTCTCAAAACAAACATTGTGGTTAGCTATTTGTCCCTCATGCTAGCCTTTACAGCCAAATACATTATCACTTCGGAAACGTCAACATTTTTTAAATTGAGAAGTGCCAGCATTGTGTACCATTTCTCACCTCTTGCTGCAGCTTTAGCTGCTCATCTCGAAATAACAGGGAATTGCTGTGAAAACCAGCGTGCTGCAAATGTTCTAAAATGTTTTGTTACCAGTGCTTGTTTTGTTGACATGTTTAGTCCTCCCTGTTGCTCCTGCAGCATCAATCTGGTGAGCACCTTTAGAACTCCATCCAAGCAACGCATTTGATTGGTTTAACGTTTTGTGAGGTGCCACTGATTTACACCAGGTTCTGACCCCTCTTTAGCTGATTTCTGCCATGGAACTTCCTCAGGCTTTCCGTAACGAGGCTACGGCATAGCTAGTGAACTGGAACTACTCACACATTTTCTTACTTCTCACAAATAAAATAAAATATGGTGAAGTAGGCAAGAATTGACATTCTTTTTCTGCATCATACCTGCCTAATTCTCACTTTAAACACTTTTTGAATGCCTAATTCTCACTTTTTGTGTTTAATAGCCAAAGTTACACATTCTGGTAACATCTGATTCTGGAATGATCTGTTCTCGCAAGTTGTAGTCCAAGACACTTGAGATTTAGATATTGTAATTATCTAGTAGTTTGGATGTAGTGAACTAGTGAATCTAGTGAACTAGTGAAATACTGAACTACTTTTCTAACTTTAGCTTCAGTGTAGAATATCTTCTTCCAGTGTGAAGAAATTGGTAGCTTGGTAAACTATATTTTCAGAGTAGCTTCCCCAACACTGGTATGGGCTGACTTGGCATTGCTGTAGCTCAGCCATAATAGCCTTCCAGCAGCATACTAAAGGTTGCATTAAGTCCATTACAATGTAGAAAAACTTGTCTCTAGTCCAAAACCGTTCAATAGTTAGGCTATCCATATTATAGGTGCTTCATCTTATTCTTTCTATTTCTTTTGCGGATTTGTGCCTGCAATTTATGGAACATGACAAAACTTTGACGATAACAATAGATGGCAAAGTCAAAGATGCTGGTTTCCCCTATCCATCTGTGGCAAAGTTTTCCCTCAATGCTTATGACAAATCCAGCTTCAAAACAAGCCATAGCCTAGATATCTGGCTAATCTTTTTGAACAACCAAAACGGGGGACTGTAATGGAGAATATTTAAGATGATTAAAGTTCTTATTCATTTTAGAGTGATTAACACAATATGTTTTCTCTTTCTGTGATTTCCAGTGTTCTGGTTGTGCGGGTTGATGGACACTAGATTCAATGCTGTTTGTTAAACTCGTATCTGTTGATAGGGCCGCCAGGAGGTCTGGAGGTCCAAGGACTAAGGGCAGTGATTGTTGTTGTATTCTGTGAAACACTGTGATTCTTTAGCAGCTGACAAATTTGTTTTGACTTTCTGGTGCTGTGGAATTAGGATATAAGGTCAAGTAAGACATTATTCTCTGCTCCTGTGCAGATACTGTGTTCCCTGTTTGCAAATTTATATTAAACCAGTTTGATTTTTGATTGACTATATCCGCAACTGATCTTCTATTTTGTTCAACTGAAGATCCCCTTTACACAGAGCGTATTTGACATTGCTCAATTTATGTTCAAAGCCTGGGGAGAAGTAGAAATGTATTGTTTGTATAATGTTACAAAATGGTAGCTGTACTTGCCATGATCATTATGTAGGCTTCCATATTATGTATGCGTGTTAATGGCAAAATGTCATTTTGTTTTGTGTTTTGTGCACATCGTACTTCAAGAAATAGTGTCTTATAAGCACATGTGGGCTTGGCACCAATTGGTGTATGACACTGAAATAAAATTAATCAATCAATCTAACACTTGGAATGTTAGTACATTTTCTAGATTCTAATCTGAGAAGGGCGTTGTTATGGATACAG
This sequence comes from Oncorhynchus keta, assembly GCF_023373465.1. Classification (NCBI taxonomy): domain Eukaryota; kingdom Metazoa; phylum Chordata; class Actinopteri; order Salmoniformes; family Salmonidae; genus Oncorhynchus; species Oncorhynchus keta. The sequence goes on along the minus strand of NC_068443.1, from coordinate 26,835,041 downwards.
GTATCCTGTGTGTATTTGATTTCTATCCTTCTGCCCTAGTCACAGGTGGCAGTCATCAGTTGCCAATCAGTCGCCAATCAGTTGCCAATCTGAAGACGCACCTACTCCTTTTCCCTTACCCAATCACATCCCCTTTCCCTTGGTTTAAAAGAAACCCAATCAGTTGTCTCTGGAGCTATCTCTCTTTTGTTTTTGCGCCTACATGGCACATTTGTCCGTTATTATGTGAGTATGTGTTGTTGTGGTGTATGACTGTTTGTTTGTTGGTGGGAAAAGAGGAAACAAAGCCACGTTGACCATGGCCATACGTTACCCGTAGGAAAACTTTGTCTAAGTACCGTAGTTAGAACTGGGAGGACCACCCACTGTATTTTATCGGTTAGTTAGCTAGCTGTTCACGAAGCAGGCTAGACTAGTTTAGGTTTTTTGGGGGATATTTATTAGTTCTTTCCTTGGGTCCAGCTCAGCCCCTCTCAGATATGTTACGGGTCTCGTTTACATCCCCCCCCTATACTGCAGGGCCAAAGGGGTTCGTAACAGGTGTTATCTGCATACAAGACTAACAAACAAAAATCACTTGATTTGGTGGTTTATTTCCCCATCAAATGATAAGTCTCATCAGGTCTCTCTTGAAAAAAGAGTGATAACCTCAAGTGGCCTCCAGGTAATAAAGGTTAGACCAATAAACCCTTTGAAAAAGCTATTCTTTCACCACCATTTATTTAGTCATCCATATATTACCATAGCTGCTGCAGCCATGTACAACTTCTAATTTTGCCTTGTTCATGAGCACACAAAAGAGAAAGGACAGCCCATTTCTTTCACCAGCTGGTCCCAGGACACAAACCAACTCCACCTAAATCAAAACAAAGCAGAGACAAAGCATGAATGAGAAAAATAACAGAGAAAAAACAAGGATTGTAAAGAGGGATATTTCTATGTACTGTACATGAATGAATGGTTGTTGCTAATGGATATAGGAAACCTCTGAAATGATCAACCTGTTGATTGTTTAACAGATTCTTGCAAAGATGTCAACTGCCCAAACTGCAATGCAGCCATGGCAACTTCCCAGAATTTTCATGCTAATGGCCTGAGTCAGAAATGTTGTTTTGCTTTAACCCAAGCTATCCCTGAAAAAGACATACATTTGACAAAATACGTACATTTGTAACAGAGTGATTGTGGGTGTACCTGAAGTCATCCTCTCTAAAACCAACTTAAGGTGGACAACGTCTAGTACATCCGGTTACAGTTAGGGAATACTGAAAACCAACCTGACCCCTACAACAATTGACATAAGACTGTTTGCAACATGTTCTCACAAACTCACATCGATTCTTGAAGTATTTTAGGACCAAGACACAGTACATCTGATTTGTGGTTAATAATTATAATTTTGTGCCAAGAAATGTTAAGGCCACATTAAATGTGATTTTTTTCTATTACCATGCTGTCAGGATCCTTTGAGGTGATGTCAGAGTACCGCGAGTGTGATTGAAAGTTGTTACAAAGCTGTCAGCAAAACACTGAATGACGGTTTGAAAGAATGTGATGTGTTAATAAGCTGAGATTCCTGGATAAATTAAAGTATGACATACTATATCAGATCAGCACCAAACCCTCCCACCTCCTTTTGTTGTTGGGGAGTGAGGATGGAAGATTGCAATGTGAAGAATTGGGCTGCCTGTGTAAACACAGCCATAACGGTGGATGCATAAGTTCTATAGTACACATGGGGACAACTATGAAAAAAAAAAAAGTATGGATAGTGTACTCCAGAGTTGTGTAGAAATCGAATAATGATAAGTATGCTTTTGACGACAGTATTTTTGATTTGTAAGAAGATCAGCAAATTATATTTAAAGGAATCTCAGTCAAAAAATATATTTAGAAAAACTAGAAAAGATTTCACCTAATAAGTACAAATAGTTATTGTGATGACACAAGCTTTTGGAACAACTTCAGCTTCATTGGCTCATTTACAGACAGTAGCTGACAAGCTAATTCATTGATTTGCTCACTGTCACTTGGAGTGGATCTATCCTCCAATAGTGTGACTGTTCCACAGGGTGCTGACTGACAAAGGACTTATCTGATTTGGCCCTCTCTGTCTGTACTGACCATTGGCTAATCAGTCAAGCCAATGCCAGTGTGAGACAGTGGCAGATTCATTCTCAGAGACAAAAGGATGGATAGAACGCACATTATTAGCCAAAGTGATTTTTGTGGTTCGGTTCTGTCACGCCCTGACCTTAGAGCATTTTTATGTCTCTATTTGGTTTGGTCAGGGTGTGATTTGGGTGGGCATTCTATGTGTTGTATTTCTTTGTGTTTGGCCGAGTGTGGTTCCCAATCAGAGGCAGCTGTCTATCGTTGTCTCTGATTGGGAATCATACTTAGGTAGCCTTTTTTTCCCGCCTATGTTGTGGGATCTTGTCCTTTTGTTGTTGCTGTTGAGCCCTACAAGGCTGTACGTTTCGTTGGTTCTCTTGTTTTTTTGGTTTTCATTAAAGAATATGATTAACCTACCCCATGCTGCATTTTGGTCTAATTCCACCAACGACAATCGTCACAAAAAACATTCCAGACCAGGCTTTGATGGCATTGAGAATAGCCTGTAACAATGACTCAATATTCATCTAATATTTATCTGATCAGTCTGCCTTGTATATTCTAATATCCTTGATGACATGACCACTTGGGGATAAAATCATTTGCACATCCATTTGATCTTTATAGATGCCTACTGATGAAAGTGTGGACATGAGCCAATTGAGCCTTTTGATACGTGTTAGCGCGTGACATACCTGTTGAGAGACCTTCCGTTTAGCCTTCTGAGCTCCCTGAATGAGGCTAAGTAGTCCTGACTTACACTGGGTTTTAGGTAAATTGATGGCTTATTCAACACACAATATTTCCGATGCTGCTCTTCTATCATATACTATTTAACTGCGCGACCATGACTATCCACTTTATTTGTAAATACAGTCATACTTGACATAGCACATTCATAATCTATACTGTATATCCTATTGTGTACGTATCAGTTTATTACTTTGCATACTACCTTCTAATTACTTAATATTTTTTTATTTAACATTTTTATTAATATTGGTTATTGTACTGCAATGTTGAGCGAGCTAGCACACAAGCATTTCACTGCACTTTTCATACATGCTGTAAAACTGTGTACGTGACAAATAATGTGATTTTATTTTCATTTGATGTTTGTCTGCTTGTGCTTGGTGCATACAGTAACTTCCAACAATATCTCTTATTGATACAGACTGATATAAGACGTGAGAACAAACTGCTCACCTGAACAAAAACATCTGCTTCTTTTCAGCCCAGGGGATGGGGTGATGTCGATTATGTCCTGTCCTAAGCTGGTGTGTGTGTGTGTGCATGCATGTGTGTTTTTCAAACACCTAGAGGTGTGATCAATAGGCCAGGAAGCTAGCCTAAAGCCCTGGGAGGCTTTGACAGTTCCACCAATTCGGTGCTTTTTGAGAAGTGTTAAAAAAAAAAAGAAAAAAAAAAGACTATCCACTTGAGGATGAAATACCTAATTTAAACATTCTGTCATAAAGAGCACATGTTCTTCATTATGAACATAAAAAAACACGTCTTCCCATCTCAAGGTTAAATAAAAACATGACTCTTGTAAGTGCCAAATGAAGTAACAGGGTTGACGATTTAATCATAAATCCTCTCATGACAGGGGGAATAGAAGCTTGTGTGCAACAGGGAGTGGCAATTGAATGCGAAAACAAAAAATGGAATTGCTAAAACATTTCTAGCCCGTCTATCTATGGGTAACAGGATTGATGTGTTGTGCTCGACCAGCTCAGTTTTCCATGACAAAACACCAGAAAATGGCCAACGAGTAGAACCAGCACATCTACTTTTACACTATGATTAAATGGTCAATGTTTCTATTGAAATATTTAAAAATGAATCGCTTCACCAGATTAAAGTGAGAGTTCAGTTCACGTAACAGTGTTCACATTGAAATGAGGGACATACAGTACGTAAATGAATCACTAATCACATTAAATACGTAATACTCTTCAGAAATGGCTTTGTCAAAGCAACAAAATAACTAGTGCTTTGCAATGATGGTGAAATGTTCGGATTAAGTGGACTGAAATATTCATAGAAGTGTCACTTGACATTTCAGCAAGCCTTCTCTCCATGTGGTCTATATTAAAGGGCACGCCATTTAATATAGCAGAGTTTTAAAATATTAAATTGGTGCACAATTTCTACTTAAAATATCAAAGGGATGCAAAAGGAACTCTCTTCGTTGGACGACGCAGGTGTGATTAATTTTAGGACAAATGGGGAGGTTGCAATGTCTTCAGCAGCTGGGGGATGAATGACAAGGCTACAGAGCATGTCCAGTAGATCTGATTGCTTGAAACATAGTGGTACAGTTCCTAAATGTTATTGAGACACTTACGTAAATCATCCCTGTGAATGCTTTTCAAAAGACCTCGATCAAGACTCACATTTCTGACATTAATAAAACCATCAATTAACTTGTCCTTGTAGCATGTGCCAATTTAATCAATCTGTATGTGCTGAAGTGAGGTGCAGCAGGGCTATTCATACCTCTCTCAGACCAAGAACACACTCCAGATGTGATTCCCACCCTTGTAAGCACTCCCCCATTGGCTGAGAGACTGGGAGGAGTCAGGGATGAGTGCCGAGGGGTGTCTATAGGAAGAGTGAGAATGATTCTGTTAAGTGAAGCCCTGGCTGGCTATCTGTGCTTTAATACCTTTTCTTTCAGTTAGTGACTCAAACTCTCGGGACTCACTCACAGACACACACCCTCAGTCAACCTCTCCATCTATTTTTCACAATTTCTGCCTCTCTCCCTGTCTATGTTTCTCTCCCAATCTCCTTCTCTCCCCTCTCGTGTCCACCTCTCTCTCTCTCTTTCCCTGCTCTCTCCGCGCTCTCTTTCTCTGAGACCTCTCTGGCTGAAGCTGTGGTAAATAGATGGCAGTGTGAGACCAGAGGATGATAAGGCTTTCCTGCCTGTAGAGTCAGTGCCAGAAGTAGTCAGACTGGGTGCCTGTGGTCACGTATCGAACTTCCTCCCAGTGTTTCAGACTTTACTTCACTGCCCAGTGTCTGCATGGCATTCAAAGCTGGAGCTTGAAGTAAGCAGCTCCTCATTAGGCACAGAAACCCTCTAGACGGATTAAGGGAATAATGAAGAAAGAAGTAAACTGAAGAGTACTGACTGAAGAGTTCCTACAAAAACAATGAATGCCACGCACCTGCATCACCATGGATCATTTCACCTATGGAACCACAGCTCTGGAGCTCAGCCTCTAAGCCATCAACAGCACCAAGCCGGAGCGGAGAGACACCATGGTTCGTCTGGGTGTTACGAGCAGCTGCTAATCTCCACCGAGGTCTTCCTCACACTGGGCATCGTCAGCCTGCTGGAGAACATCCTGGTCATCGCCGCCATCATTAAGAACAAGAATCTGCACTCTCCCATGTACTTCTTCATCTGTTCCCTGGCCATGGCCGACATGCTGGTCAGCGTCTCCAATGCCACCGAGACCATTGTTATGGCAATGATCACTGACGGAAATCTGGGGATTGGTGGCGGCGTGATCAAGAGCATGGACAACGTGTTTGACTCCATGATCTGTAGTTCCCTGCTGGCGTCTATCTGGAGCCTGCTGGCCATCGCCGTTGACCGTTACGTGACCATCTTCTACGCGCTGCGCTACCACAACATCATGACCACGCGCCGGGCCGCCGCCATCATCACCAGCATCTGGACCTTCTGCACCGTGTCGGGCGTCCTCTTCATCGTCTACTCGGAGAGCACTACCGTCCTCATCTGCCTCATCATCATGTTCTTTAGCATGCTGGTGCTCATGGCCTCGCTGTACGTCCACATGTTCATGCTGGCGCGTCTGCACATGAAGAGGATCGCCGTTCTGCCGGGAAACGGTCCCATCTGGCAGGCAGCCAACATGAAGGGGGCCATCACCCTCACCATTCTCTTGGGGGTGTTCATAGTGTGCTGGGCTCCTTTCTTCCTCCACCTCATCCTCATGATCTCCTGCCCTAGGAACCCCTACTGCGTGTGCTTCATGACCCACTTTAACATGTACCTCATCCTCATCATGTGTAACTCTGTCATTGACCCGCTGATCTATGCCTTCAGGAGCCAGGAGATGAGGAAAACTTTCAAGGAGATCTTCTGCTGTTGGTATGGTCTCGCCTCTCTGTGTGTTTCTCTGTGTGAAATGCCCAGCAGATAGTGAATCTTATGGAGATACTGCATGTGAACTGTTTAGGGAGAAGGTGAACAGTTTAAAATAAACATAATTATATTATTTGTAAATAAGGACATATTTTTGTCTTGCCTCATGATCCAAATAAGAATGGCAAAATTGTTTAACCTGCCTAAGGTAACTGCCAAAATAATGGAAACGCCACCACGAGCCACCAGTTTCAATGCGCCTTGGCATCGATTCTACAAGTGTCTGGAACTCTATTGGATGGATGTGACACCATTCTTCCATGAGAAATTCCATAATTTGGTGTTTTGTTGATGGTTTTGGAAAACTGTCTCAGGCGGCGCTCCAGAATCTCCCATAGGTGTTCAATTGGGTTCAGATCTTGATTGAGACGGCCATGGCATATGGTTTACAACGTTTTCATACTCATCAAATCATTCAGTAACCACTTGTACCCTGTGGATGGGGGCATTGTCATCCACTCTTATCAAGATAGAAATGATTCACCACAGGTTGAAGGTAATCACTATTTATTGGCGTTTACCTTGGGTTGAGTGGACCTAAACCATGCCAGGAAAATGCACCCCACGTGATAACAGAGTCGCCAGGACCCTCATTTATTCAAGTGTTTCCATTATTTTGGCAGTTTCCTGTACATGTATATAGATTTATCTCACGATCAAACAAATTGTCAACAAATGGTATGGCTATCAGTACATTGAGAGGTTTGGGAATTGTTAGATGCTGTTTGCTCTCTAACACCCTGAGAATATTTAGGATAATGCCTTTCCAGATACAGTGAGTATTGGTACAGTGTATTGGGACAGTGTCACCTGTTTTGTTGTTTTGGATCTGTACTCCAGCACTTTGGATTTTAAATGATACATTGACTTTGAGGTTAAAGTGCAGACTGTTAGCTTTAATTTGAGGGTATTTACATCCACATTGGGCAAACTGTTTAGAAACTACTGCACGTTTTGTACATAGTCTCCCCATTTTAGGGAACCAAAAGCATTGGGACAAATTCACTTATGAGTATTAAAGTAGTCAAAGGTTTAGTATTTGGTCCCATATTCCTAGCGCTATATCAGCCCACACAGTTACAAGGATGGACCTCATATTGAAGCTTATAGAGATCCCAACTGATGTATAGAATGAAAATGTTTGGTTTGGCATCATGAAAACTCTAACACAATACATTCAGTTGACTTGGTGAAAATCATTTTTTTTTAGACTTGATTACCACTTTTTCCATGTGGTTTCTGCCTTCAGACTTCATAAAATTATGATCTCTTCCTAAATATTTGGTCAAATTATTCATTTTGTGTATGGTTTCCTAGAAACCAAGGGTGGCTCAATTTACCCCCATGATAAAGTACTACTGAATTACTACACAAAACCTATTTGTGCAGTATTTGAATTTATTATGGATCCCCTTTAGCTGCTCCCAAGACAAGAGCTACTCTTTGTGGGGTCCAGCAAAATGAAGGCAGTTAAACATTTAAAAAAAAAAATGATAATACATTCACAGCAGATTTCACAACATAACTGTGTACCCTCAGGCCCCTACTCTACTACCACATATCTCAAATCAAATCACATTTTATTTGTCACATACACATGCTTAGCAGATGTTAATGCGAGTGTAGCGAAATGCTTGTGCTTCTAGTTCCGACAATGCAGTAATAACCAACAAGTAATCTAACTAACAATTCCAAAACTACTGTCTTATACACAGTGTAAGGGGATAAAGAATATGTACATAAAGATATATGAATGAGTGATGGTACAGAGCAGCATAGGCAAGATACAGTAGATGGTATCGAGTACAGTATATACATATGAGATGAGTATGTAAACAAAGTGGCATAGTTAAAGTGGCTAGTGATACATGTATTACATAAGGATGCAGTAGATGATATAGAGTACAGTATATACATATGCATATGAGATGAATAATGTAGGGTATGTAACATTATATTAGGTAGCATTGTTTAAAGTGGCTAGTGATATATATTACATTTCCCATCAATTCCCATTATTAAAGTGGCTGGAGTTGTGTCAGTTTGTTGGCAGCAGCCACTCAATGTTAGTGGTGGCTGTTTAACAGTCTGATGGTCTTGAGATAGAAGCTCTTTTTCAGTCTCTCGGTCCCAGCTTTGATGCACCTGTACTGACCTCGCCTTCTGGATGATAGCGGGGTGAACAGGCAGTTGCTCGGGTGGTTGTTGTCCTTGATGATCTTTATGGCCTTCCTGTAACATCGGGTGGTGTAGGTGTCCTGGAGGGCAGGTAGTTTGCCCCCGGTGATGCGTTGTGCAGACCTCACTACCCTCTGGAGAGCCTTACGGTTGTGGGCGGAGCAGTTGCCGTACCAGGCAACAGCCCGCCAGGATGCTCTCGATTGTGCATCTGTAGAAGTTTGTGAGTGCTTTTGGTGACAAGCCGAATTTCTTCAGCCTCCTGAGGTTGAAGAGGCGCTGCTGCGCCTTCTTCACGATGCTGTCTGTGTGAGTGGACCAATTCAGTTTGTCTGTGACGTGTATGCCGAGGAACTTAAAACTTACTACCCTCTCCACTACTGTTCCATCGATGTGGATAGGGGGTGTTCCCTCTGCTGTTTCCTGAAGTCCACAATCATCTCCTTAGTTTTGTTGACGTTGAGTGTGAGGTTATTTTCCTGACACCACACTCCGAGGGCCCTCACCTCCTCCCTGTAGGCCGTCTCGTCGTTGTTGGTAATCAAGCCTACCACTGTTGTGTCGTCCAAATTGGAGTGGGTCTAGGGTGTCAGGTAGGGTGGAGGTGATATGGTCCTTGACTAGTCTCTCAAAGCACTTCATGATGACGGAAGTGAGTGCTACGGGGCGGTAGTCGTTTAGCTCAGTTACCTTAGCTTTCTTGGGAACAGGAACAATGGTGGCCCTCTTGAAGCATGTGGGAACAGCAGACTTGTATAGGGATTGATTGAATATGTCCGTAAACACAACGGCCAGCTGGTCTGCGCATGCTCTGAGGGCGCGGCTGGGGATGCCGTCTGGGCCTGCAGCCTTGCGAGGGTTTACACGTTTAAATGTCTTACTCACCTCGGCTGCAGTGAAGGAGAGTCTGCATGTTTTCTTTGCAGGCCGTGTCAGTGGCACTGTATTGTCCTCAAAGCGGGCAAAAAAGTTATTTAGTCTGCCTGGGAGCAAGACATCCTGGTCCGTGACTGGGCTGGTTTTCTTCTTGTAGTCCGTGATTGACTGTAGACCCTGCCACATACCTCTTGTGTCTGAGCCGTTGAATTGAGATTCTACTTTGTCTCTATACTGACGCTTAGCTTGTTTGATAGCCTTGCGGAGGGAATAGCTGCACTGTTTGTATTCGGTCATGTTACCTGTCACCTTGCCCTGATTAAAAGCAGTGGTTCGCGCTTTCAGTTTCACGCGAATGCTGCCATCAATCCACGGTTTCTGGTTAGGGAATGTTTTAATCGTTGCTATGGGAAAGACATCTTCAACGCACGTTCTAATGAACTCGCACACCGAATCAGCGTATTCGTCAATGTTATCTGACGCAATACGAAACATATCCCAGTCCACGTGATGGAAGCAGTCTTGGAGTGTGGAATCAGCTTGTTCGGACCAGCGTTGGACAGACCTCAGCGTGGGAGCTTCTTGTTTTAGTTTCTGTCTGTAGGCAGGGATCAACAAAATGGAGTCGTGGTCAGCTTTTCCGAAAGGAGGGCGGGGCAGGGCCTTATATGCGTCGCGGAAGTTAGAGTAACAATGATCCAAGGTTTTTCCACCCCTGGTTGCGCAATCGATATGCTGATAAAATTTAGGGAGTCTTGTTTTCAGATTAGCCTTGTTAAAATCCCCAGCTACAATGAATGCAGCCTCCGGATAAATGGATTCCAGTTTGCAAAGAGTCAAATAAAGTTCGTTCAGAGCCATCGATGTGTCTGCTTGGGGGGGAATATATACGGCTGTGATTATAATCGAAGAGAATTCTCTACAACACAAAATATGTGTGTGTGTATAGTGTGTATGTTATCATGTGTTTGTATGCATGTGTCTGTGCCAATGTTTGTGTTTCACAGTTCCTGCTGTTCCATGAGGTGTGCTTAGTATCTGTTTTTTAAATACAATTTTACTGCTTGCATGTGTTACAGTAGTGACAATTTAAAGACTTGTAGGGATTGTGTAGTTTATGCACTACTCAAGATACACAAGTAGTGTTCAGTAGGAAAACAGTAGTAGTGTTTCTAGTAGTAATCGGGTAGAGATTTTTCTACACAAGTTTTTCGCTGCCACAGGAGACAAAACAGGAAGTAGTTTGGTTGTTGTTAGCTATCTACTGTTTTTTACCATCCTGTAATCAACTTCCATCCTTCATCATCCTGTCTTTCGTAGCCCTTATGCCGGCACCACCTGTAAGTTTAATTTTCCTTTTATGTTTTATAAATTAATGTAATTTATATAACTTTTTACCAGATGAAAAAGATTGCTAGCCAAAATGGCCTTGTTTGTTAGCCCCATTGAAATACTGTAGCAATGTAGCCTGTGTTTCGTCATGCTAGCTAATTCGTATGTGTGTTTGTATGCAAATGTACAGCATGTTCATTTTGTTCCACTTACCTCTTGACCTGTTGCCAAAGAGACCCTCGACATACTGTAAGAAGACTGGAGGCCATTGTTTGTAAGATTAACATTGTTTATCAAATGTTTTTCTGTGTTTTCTGTGACCTTTATTAAGCAGATGATGAATAATGGCTTATAATTGGTTGTCTCTTTTGCTTGATTTTATTTTCTAAAAGGGTAAGGGATGGAGAAATGTGGCTGCAACGCAAAACTACAGCTAATAACTTGAGCAAATAGCATGTGCACTAGTCTAGTAACCAGTGGTGTAAAGTACTTAAGTAAAAATACTTTAAAGTACTACTTCAGTAGTTTTTTGGGTATCTGTACTTTACTTTACTATTTATAATTTTGACAACTTCTACTTTTACTTCACTACATTCCTAAAGAAAGTAATGTACTTTTTACTCCATACATTTTCCCTGACACCCAAAAGTACTAGTTACTTTTTTGACAGGAAAATGGTCCAATTCATGCACTTATCAAGAGAACACCCCTTTTCATCCCTTCTGCCACTGATCTGGTGGACACACTAAACACACATGTTCTGTTTGTAAATTTGTGTTGTAGTGTGCCCCTGGCTATCCGTAAATAAAATAAAAAACAAGATTGTGCTGTCTGGTTTGCAGAATATAAGGAATTTAAGTACATTTTTAGCAATTCCATTTCCTTTTGATACTTAAATATATTTAGATCCAAATTACTTTTAGAATTTACTCAAGTAGTATTTTACTGGGTGAGTTTTACTTGAGTAATTTTCTGTTAAGGTATCTTTACTTTTACTACAGTATGACTTTTGAGTACTTTTCCCACCGCTGCTAGTGAAAAAGATGTCAACAGTAATTCAAGGGGCTGAAAGGGGGAAATGAAAAAGGATTGAGTAGACATACATTTGAAATGGGTAGGCATTACATAGTAATTCAATAGTGAATGTGTAGGTTTTAAGTAGCAGATGCTCAGTTGCACAGTAGTCATTAAGGGACAATTTAAGAAGTTAATAGGAAATAGGTACAGTGCCTTCAGAAAATATTCACACCCCTTGACATTTTGTTGTGTAACAAAGTGGGATTAAAATGGATTTAGTTGTCATTTTTTGTCAACAATCTACACAAAATACTCCGTCAAAGTGGATTTAAAAAAAATAACATAACATAAAAAAACAAGAATACATTGTTTAAATACAGTGGGGCAAAAAAGTATTTAGTCAGCCACCAATTGTGCAAGTTCTCCCACTTAAAAAGATGAGAGGCCTGTAATTTATCATAGGTACACTCCAACTATGACAGCCAAAATGAGAAAATAAATCCAGAAAATCACATTGTAGGATTTTTTATTTATTTATTTGCAAATTATGTTGGAAAATAAGTATTTGGTCAATTACAAAAGTTTCTCAATACTTTGTTATATACCCTTTGTTGGCAATGACAGAGGTCAAACGTTTTCTGCAAGTCTTCACAAGGTTTTCACACACTGTTGCTGGTATTTTGGCCCATTCCTCCATGCAGATCTCCTCTAGAGCAATGCTGTTTTGGGGCTCCCCATTCCTTAACGATTACAAGCATGCCCATAACATGATGCAGCTACCATTTTGCTTGAAAATTGGAGAGTGGTACTAAGTAATATGTTTGGGGCAAATCCAATGTTTTCTTGCCTCACATCATTATTTGGAAACGGTATATTGATGATATTTTTGTTCTATGGAGGGGTGATGCAAAACAGCTCCAGGCGTTCCATGCTTTTCTTAACTCCTGTTCTGAGCATCTGAGATTTACTATGCAATCTGATACACGTATAATCAGTTTTCTTGATCTTCTGATCTTGTGTGAAGATAATGTTCTATACACTGATCTTTACAGGAAACCTACTGATCGTAACAGTTTGAGGGCTGATAGTTGTCACCCACTTCCCTTAAAAAATAGTTTGCCCTACAGCCAATTCTGTCGAATCAAAAGAATTTGCAAAAAACAGTCCGATTTCGACAGAAATATGGCTGAGACGCAAAGAAAGTTCAAGGAGAGGGGCTACAATAATGATCAGATTAATACTGCCATTGAGAAAATTCAAAACAAAACGAGACAGTCTCGCAAAAAGACGCATTCTTGCGTTCTAACTACCCGCTATTCAAAGTGCTCTGAACAAATTAAGGATATTGTTCACAAACATTGGCACATCCTAAAATCCGATGATAGTCTCGGTAATGTGTTTTCGGAACTTCCCTTGGTCTTATTCTCGCGGGGCAGAAATCTCAGAGACCAATTTACCACCCCAAGATATTCCTGAACAACGTCTATTTGCGCCCCTAATGGATGGAAATGACAAATGTAATGGCTGTGCTCAATGCAATGGCACTTATAAATGTAGATCCTTCAAACACCCACAAACAGGGAAATCGATCCCAATAAAAGGTGTTATTACGTGCTCCACTAAGGCAGTCATTTATCTTATAACTTGTCCTTGTGGTAAAAATTATGTAGGTAAAACAAAGCGCGAATTAAAAGTACGTATCTCAGAGCATCGTAGCACCATTAGGTGTAAAAACTTTACTTATCCAGTTGCGGCCCACTTCTTGGAGGTAGGCCACTCGATTTCGTCTCTGCGTTATATTGGCATCGAACATGTCACCGTCCCTAAGGAGAGGGGGTGTCCTTGATAATTTATTGTTAAAACGAGAGGCTGCCTGGATCTTTAATTTAAAGAAACTTGCGCCCTTCGGTCTCAACGTAGACTTTGATCTGAAGCCATTATTGTGATTATTGTGACTTTGCCATTGTAATTGTGTGTAAACTTGTATAGTCAAATTCATCTATGATCGTATGCTATCCATTTGTTTGTATGCTGTTCTTTGTATGACATTTTAATATTTGATTATTCACCAATGATATTCGGCCACTCCTGGCCATGATTACAGACACCTGTGTCTTTTGACACTATATAAACGAGTCATCCCGCAGTGTTTGTGATTATACCCTGATGAAGACAGCTTGGCTGTCGACACGTTGGTATTACATTTTTTTGCATCTGAGCTCCAAGAGTGTGCGGCTCTCTTATTTTCATGGGGCAAATTCAATAACACTTTATATTCAGGACAAAAAGTGAATTGCTTTGCCAAATTTTTGGCAGTATTACTTTAGTGCCTTGTTGCAAACAGGATGCATGTTTTAGAACATGTTTTATTCTGTACAGGCTTCCTTCTTACAGTCTGTCAATTAGGTTAGTATTGTAGAGTAACTACAATGTTGTTGATCCATCCTCAGTTTTCTATCACAGACACTAAACTCTGTTACGGTTTAAAAGTCCCCATTGACCTCATGGTGAATTCCCTGTGCGTTTTTCTTCCTTTAATTAAAACACAATTCCACTTTGACATTATTGGGTATTGTCTGTAGTCCAGTGACAAATCTTAATCTATTTTAAATTCAGGCTGTAACACAACAAAATGTGGAAAAAGTCAAACTTCTGAAGGCAGAGTATTGTAGTCGTTCAGCAGTGAATCCTCCCAATTTATCACTCATTACTACTTCAGTTAATACATACATCACTACTGGTTTACTACACATCTCAATAGAAATCAAGTAGTAAAACAAGTTTTGTGTTGTAGTGAAGAGTATTATTTAAATAGTAATTCTTCATGAGGGTCAACTTACCCCACTCTCCCCTATCGCCATGTTTTGCCTATTTTAATGTGGAACGAATTGAGGACGATAAAGCAATGTGTTTTGAGGATTAAACCTGTCCAGGTTGCAAATGAAATCTAACCAAGATTTCTACTTGTTCCCAGGTTGTATCTTGCTTGCTAGTACCATAGCGTGGTTACCAATGTCCCAGATGTCTTTTGATACTCTTACCCAATCCATCATCCAGCACAGGGAAACTAAAACAATTCCAAATCCATTCCAATGTTATAGGGGTCATTTCACTTGATGGAATGGTTTAAAAATGTAAACTGCAAAGCATTGGTCTAGTAGGCTCCTGTAATTTCAGTCAGTTAGCTGTACTGGGAATGTTACAGCAAGAGATGCATGTTCTGCTGATCTGTTGCTTTTGATGTTGGTTATTTAGTTGGTTCCTCGTATTGACAATAACACACCACTGAAAACTGTTAGGGAGCCAGGCAGCTCTGTTCTAGGTATCAGCCAGGATAAATGAACAGGTGGCTTTTGACATAATTCCCTTCAGAGCAGGAGCTGAAAGCTACAGTGTCTATTGATGATGTGGAGTTAAGCACTGGAAAGACATAATGAGCCATGCTTTATTTAACCCTCTACAGTCTAAGCTAAGTCTAAGCCAGGGGAGGGGGGATCTACTAAGCTATATGGAATTGGTTTAAGAAGGTCATACTAAGGATAATTTAGCTTCATAAAGAGCCATGTTTTAATGGGCCTTGTTGGCCATCCTCGGGCTCTTATTAACAGAACATGTAGGCCTAGGTTTTTTAATCAATCCATTAGCCTATTTAAGTAAATTATTTTTCAATCTTTTATTAATTTATGAAGACATCTCCCCTCATAGATAAAAACAATAAAATAAATGACCCACTGGGCACACACAATACAATTATGTTGAACCAACGTGGAATAGACGTTGAATTGATGTATGTGCCCAGTGGGGAGGCTCCTATTAGTGCAGTAGTGTGATACATCCTCAGTTTACTTTACATTATTTAACAACAGCTGACAGACTGCACAACATACATGAGAAAAAAAGGAAGTGGGTGTCAGTCAGAATTGTATTTAAAGGCACAAAACAATTATGCTCTTTAAAGTCAACCACAATACCCAACAGCCTTCAGGTGCATTAAAAAAAGGTTACATAACTTTAATATTTGGAGGTCGCTGACTCATCTCTGAAGGTTCTCACAGACCTGTTCTGTTGGGGATGCAACTCGTATTAGCTGTTCTAACACAGAAAAGTCTTGTTTGCAAAGGATGTTATAACAATTCACACGTTACAAATTTCTAGCACATCTTGGGTCTCACAACCCATTTGAGATCCCTTTCTTGCACATAACTACTTTTCATGTTCCACTGACTCCTCTCCAGACAGTACACTTCTTTGCAGGCATCACTGGAGCGTATTCAATAGGTTGGTCAACCTAATTGATTTGGATGGTGAAGCCTTCCTAATCCCATCCATGGCAGCCAAGACATGCCAGTCAAATTGAAGGTGTCAAGATCCAACTGCCTTGGTTTGGGGCATCAGTAGGCTAAGCACGCAGGCCCATCTCAATGATCGGTCCAACACCATCCTTTACAATGGGATAGCGGTCTGCATACAGGATACAGAACACTGGTCTGAGTCCCGTGGAGGGAGGCATCAAGGTTATGTCTGTGATGGACAATGACCCACTGGGCAGGAAGTATCAGAGTTGATATGGTGGAGAATAAGAATGTGGTTCACTCACTGTGTAGGTTCATTGCAATGGCTTAAGTTGTTGAAATGGTATTGAATATGACTGCACACAAAATAATATCATAAATATATATAACCAAAAAAGTGTTAAACAAATAAATATATTTTATATTTGAGATTCTTCAAAGTAGCCACCCTCTGCCTTGATGACAGCTTTGCACACTCTTGGCATTCTCTCAACCAGTTTCATGAGGTAGTCACCTGGAATGCATTTCAATTAATAGGTGTGCCTTGTTAAAAGTACATTTGTGGAATTTCTTTGCCTCGAATGCATTAAGAAGGAATCATTTGCGTGTGACAAGGTAGGGGTGGTATACAGAAGATAGCCCTATTTGGTAAAAGACCAAGTCCATATTATGGCAAGAACAGCTCAAATAAGCAAAGAGAAATGACAGTCCATCATTACTTTAAGACATCAAGGTCAGTTAATCCAGAACATTTCAAGAACTTTGAAAGTTTTTTCACGTGCAGTTGAAAAACTGTGGTATGATGAAACTGTCTCTCATGAGGACCGGCACAGGAATGGAAGACCCAGCGTTACCTCTGCTGCAGAGGATAAGGTCATTAGAGTTACCAGCCTCAAATTGCAGCCCAAATAAAATTCCAGGTGAAGCTGGTTGAGAGAATGCCAAGTGTGTGCAAAGCTGTCATCAAGGCAAAGTGTGGCTACTTTAAAGAATCTCAAATATATTTTGAGTTGTTTAACTTTTTTGGTTACTACATGATTCCATATGTGTTATTTCATAGTTGTCTTCATTATTATTCTACAATGTAGAAAATAGTAAAAATAAAGAAAAACCCTTGAATGAGTAGGTGTGTCCAAACTTTTGATTGGTACTGTATTAGGACTAAGTTGTGTCAATAGGGCTGCCTGCGTAAAAGCAGCCATTGGATCATCAAATAGCAGAGATTGTGCACACACAGAATGTTCTTGATGTGTGGAATAGGCTACAACATGCTGTGGTATAAATTATTTTTTAAATGGTGGGCTGCAATCCCCAAAATAAAATCATATGATTATGTTTGAGGTGCATCAATGTCCTCTTAATTGAGTCGGTGTGTGTTTCTGTTGTGAATTACCTCAGGCAATATGAAAGGCTGATTCCAATCCTCAGGATGCATGAAGATATCATATGCAAAGCTATGAATATTATAATTGGACAATTTGTCATGGGTGATATTTAAATGTTTAATTGTATTTAAATGCACCAGCTCTGTTCAAAGTAACACAGGCAATATTAAAACAGGAAACAAAACAATCCCATTGAGTCTATAATAACCATGGAAAATGTAATAGATTACATTACAACAAATATGGCCTCCTCTGATGAGTATCCTATCTTTCCTTAGAAGACGTTCAAAATTAGAACAATATTATGGAGAGCATCTGTAAGAATTAAATGAGAATAACATTAAATTGTTTCATATATTCATGTACAACCATGAATAGGTATTCTTGTACACTCAAAATGACAGTGCTATAGTTGAGACAAATTGTACTCTGCATTGACAGCCAAGGCATTAAAGTTTTGTAATAATATGTAATAGTCTTGACTGAGAGAATAATCTATTTATACATTTGTACAAACAGTGAGATGAAAATGTGAAAGTACTGAATAGAGTTGCTAAGCAACTGGCAATGGGAGCAAACAAACCGAAGTGGGTGGGGTAGGATAGGATCTAATCATACTCATTTGCTGCTTTGAAGTACAAATAACAATTAAAAAAATATATAAAAAAAAAAGAGACCTCAGCACTTCCTCAGATTGTATTTAAGGGATGCATCTAGGGAAAAGATTTGCGAAATAAGCAAAGGGAAATAGATGTGCACAAAATTAATATTAATTTAAATTAAAAATTCCTACAGATACAGTTGAACAATTTGCCAGTGCAATCACTGCATTTAGTGTAAAATGGCTCCATAGTCAAATGTTCACTTCGTGAATTATGCCTGCATATGAAATTGTCTGGACTGGGCAAGAAAGTATCAAACAAGTAATGGAACACAAATGATAAAAACTGTCCTCATTAAATTGTACAGTATCAGTAACAATGGTCAGGTGAATATAGATATGTTTGATACACCTGCCTACCTGAGGAAAAAACTAAAATAACAGGAGCAGGTAGACATGCTATCTTGATATTCAACCATTAATTCATACTTTAAACTTAAAGCCTTTCAAATAAACTAGTACATGTGTGTATCTTCAGGCTGAATCCTCACACTAACACCAGTGCATGATTTCTGAGTGAAAGTCAGTCATTTGATGGTTGCATCACAAATGACGACGATTTGTATCATGATGCCTTGGGCAGGTTGTCCTCTGGTTTCGTCTCGTACTCCTTATGGACATCCAACGAGCCATATAAAGACTCCAGGACGGCTAGTATCCTACTCTGGATGGAGTTTACCTGTTCAGTTGGGCAGTACTCATCCAGACTGGATCTGCCAAACAAAACACTGAATCAATCAGCTGTCAAATTGTCCAATAACACATTGGGAAATTTGGACAGGTTGCATAACACGATTGAACAGAATCTTGTAATTCAGTCATTCAAAAACAATGTCATCCAGGCAAAGGTGATGCGTCATTATACTTTGATAAATGGACTGTGCTTTGCATGAAAAACAACAACTTTGCTGAGAATACAATGACTAAGGTGTTTGTGTCAATTGACGTAAGATCTGCATTATTTGAAGATTAGATCAAATTTCTTAGTAGCAGAACAAACGTGTCTATATGCGTCAAGACTATGTTTTCACATCTTTGACATCCGCCTTTGCTAACAAACACTAACTGAATGAGTCAGTACTTCACGAACTTTCCATCTTGCAAATAAATTGATGGCTGTCAACAATAAACTGTTTGTTACATGTCCAATGTCCTTCAGCAAGCTACAAATCCCATTTTCTTTGAATAAGTAAAATGGCTGTTTTCCAGGGAGGGTGAGTGGCGCTGACGTACCTGGAGACAGTGACAAGGGTGGGCTTCGGCAGGGCCTCCAGGATGAGCTGCACTGCCAGGACCAGTCTCTCAACCTCCTCCTCACTACTGATGTGGTGGGGCAGCTCTGAGTAGTCACAGGTCAGCCCCGCCTGGTGCACCTTCATCATCATCATCATCATAACCATCGCATAGGAAGGGAGAGAATGTCAGCCAACCACATAAAGAAAGCCAGCTTTTTATCACCATGGTGCCTTTCAGAGTAAAAGGTTGGAAAGAGGCAGGGAGCAAAAAGAAAACCCTTTTAGCTGTTAAGGGGACAGGCTATATTAAATGATCTAATCGAACTGTTAATTAGTGCTACATTATGTTCTTCCTCATCTTATTTTCCTTCCCTGAAATTAGAAATGTAGAAAAAAAAACACACTAATGGTGATGACTCGGTCGGTGAAAAAAGCTGTTTACCATTTCGTAGTCAGGGGCCTCGTTTCGACTCCGCAGGCTTCCAACCAGTTTGACCAAAGAGGTCATCCTAAAAACAGGAGAGAAAAAAAAAACCTTCAAAATAAGTTTCTGATATTTTCCACCATGATCATCACCTCCAGGCAGAGCCCTACAGTACCACGCCTGTACAGTATCTCTCTATCTAAAATGATATCCTAATGTCAGCCTAATCTAATTCAGACTGTGTGAGAGGCAGACAGCAGAGAGGTGATCAACCCCAGAGGACAACTTGGATAAAAGGTATTATATCAGTTGTTCATGGGAAAGACACACTGCAGATATAGAGTAGGCCTAGATCTACAGTGCCTTCAGAAAGTATTCATACCCTTTGACTTATACCACATTTTGTTGTGTTCCAGCCTGAATTTAAAAAATGTATCCAATTAATTGTTTTGCTCACCCATTTACACACAATACCCTATAAGGACAAAGTGTTTTGTTGAAATGTTTGCCAATTTATTGAAAATGAAGTACAGAAATATATCACTTCCATAAGTATTCACATTCCTGAGTCAATACGTTAGAATCACCTTTGGCAGAGATTACAGGTGTGAGTCTTTCTGGGTAAGTCTCTAAGAGCTTTGCACACCTGGATTGTACATTGTTTGCACATTATTCTTTAAAAAAAATATTCAAGCTCTGTCAAGTTGGTTGTTGATCATTGCTCGACAGCCATTTCCAAGACTTCCCATAGATGTTCAAGACAATTTAAGTCAAAACAGTAACCAGGCCACTCAGGAACATTCAATGTCTTCTTGGTAAGCAACTCCAGTGTATATTTGGCCTCCACAGTTGTGTTCTGTGGGTGTCACAGAGTAGACTGATACCCCATTTCATTGCTTCACATTCCAACCTTATTTAGACTAGATCATGTTAAACATGGCAAAAGTCCACTAATTGTAACCTTCTGCATCGCTTTCATTTTGAAGGCAAACCGCAAAGTCCACTATTGTGCCTAATCCTTATTGTGACTCGCTTCACAACACAAAACACGGTCCGGTCAAGCCTCATTAGCCAGATGAAGCTAGCTGGCTGCTTATAACGTTAGCTTTGGGCAACAGGGTTAAGTAACTGGCTAGCTTTTTATTTTCATGAACTGAAGTTCAATTTCAATAGGAAGACAACAAGTGGCTACCTAGCTAATACTTACTCACAAGGATTCCTAAATCATTGCTAAGAATAATGAAAATGACTGCAGTTTCTACTGGTCATTGTTTTCAGGCTGGTTCTATTGGTGCTAGCGAAGTAAGAAAAAACTAGCTAGCTACCCCAGAAGTTGTGGTCGAACAAATAACGACATATTACTAAAGCAGTATTGTAAGCACATCGTTCGTATCCGGAGTTTGCAGACTTTTTTTGTACAGCTTTGACAGTGCTACTGATAGTAGTGATGGCGCTTGGCTTGCAAATGCAAACTCATCACACAAAATTCTATACTATAACTGTTATTTGACGTGTCAAATGACAAGCTTATTTAATGCGTCAAATTCGTTTTTGACACGCAAAGACCCAAACGGCGTTCCATATTATGTCGTAAAGCTAATAGCAGCGACGCTATTACTGTGGAACTCCGGTAGTGCAACATGTGTACCGGTGGTCGACCAGTCGGCGAAAGCCAACATCACCCATGACAGAAAACAGTTGATTGTCAAGGGCAATGAATTCCATTATCTTGGTGTTAATGGATTTCGCCTTTGAGTTGTCTCGCTGAAATGTTCTTACTCATTCAAATGACTGCTCGATTTGATGACTGCTTGATCCACACAGCAGACATTGTGGGCTAGGTTAGGAATGCTGTGTTGCACGTGTAATGCAACATTTTACGTGGCGTCATCAGCTTTGACATCGGTTTTGCACGTCGGCGTTAAACTAGACATTGGGCCGATACCGATGGTGGTATTTTTAGCTAATATTGGCCGATTCCGATATGTTCACCGATATATTGTGCTTCCCTAATCACAACCCTACAGGAAAGGTGAGAAATCATCATGATCATGTTCCGGCCTCAATTAGAAAAGGGGACCGTCTTACACAGCTAGACCGAAAATAATGTTTAGGGATTTCTAACCTACAGGCCACTAAGTACCATGGTTTAAATGAAGATATGGATTTCTGTTTCAAATATTTTTATTAAACACACACAAGAATGGTGTATAGGTATACATGACAGGTATACACTTCTTATCTAAACATAAAAGAGCATACAGGAACAACAAGACCCAGAGTTCTGGGTGCAGAACAAATAATACAGAACACGACATACAAAACAAGGACACGTAGAAAGAAAGAGGGAAGATGTCCCCCCTATCCCCCCCCCCCCCTCCCAACTGCTCGGGTGGTAGGGCCAGCACACGCTGCCCAAAGGTAGATTAAAATTTTACCATTGCGAGTGCGTTAATAAGTACAAATTCACAGCGCCGACTCGTCCAAGTAGGAGAGGAAAGGCTGCCAGATTTTATCAAATGTTGATAATTTATTGTTCAGAATATATCTAATTCTTTCTAAGTGTACAGTGTTTGCCAATTCACTGAGCCATAATTTGGTGGAGGGCGCTTCCCTCCTTTTCCAAAACAACAAGATTAGTTTTTTTGCCGAGATGAGACCATACGAGATTAGTTGTTTTTGGGGTTGGTTAATCTGTTTAGGACTCAGATACTCCCAGGATTATCAGAAGCGGGTCTGGATCTATTGAAGTCTCCAAAACTTCAGAGAGGATCCTAAAATTCCACACCAATAACCATGCAAGCTAGAGCATAGGGCAAAGCAGTGGAGTAGTGTACCCTGCGTAGCCTGACATTTATCACATGTAGGGGATGTATCAGGAAATATCCTATGCAGTTTAGTTTTGGAATAGTGTAATCTGTGTAATACCTTGAATTGTATGAGACGATGTCTGGAATTAATGGAGCATGTGTGGATATACTCCAAGCTCTCTTCCCAGTCTGCCACTGAGATGTCAGTCCCTAGTTCTTCCTCCCATTTTGCCTTGATGGCATCAGTAGAAGGTGTGCTAACAGATTGAAAAGCATCATATAGACGCGATATCAGTTTATCTGAGGTGGGGCATATTTTTATGCATCCGTCAAACATGGAAGGTTTAGCATTCCCAAATGTTGGGAGGTGTTTTCTAACGTAGTCTCTAATTTGTAGGTATCTGAAAAAATTACTTCTGGGAAGATTATAAGTTTCCCTCAGCAGCTCAAAGGAAGCAAAGGTCCCTTCTATGTATAAATCCCCTATGGTGCTTATCCCCAACTCTCCCCATCGCTCAAAGGTGTTGTCAAGGTTAGAAGGGGCAAAGGAGGGATTCCTGGCGACAGGGAGCATGAATGACATTGGTCTGAGCTCAAAGTGGACTTTAATTTGCTTCCAGATTCGGACTGTGCTATGTATTATAGGATTGTTACAATAAAGTGACATCTCCAGATTGACAGGCGACAAAATCACAGCGCCAATAGAGAAGGGGTGACACTCCTCACGCTCCATACTAAGCCAGCTGGATGCCGGAGTACGTCATCCAACAGAAACGTAACAATACGGAGGTTAGCGGCCCAGTAATAAAATATAAAATTTGGGAGAGACAATCCTCCTTCCGTCTTGGATTTACAGAGGTGTTTTTTACCTATCCTGTGTGTTTTATAATCCCAGATGAAAGGATTGATAATTGAGTCCAGTTGTTTATGAAAGGATTTAGGTATGAATACTGGGATGTTCTGATATAGGTAGAGCAGTTGTGGGAGGAAGACCATTTTAATGGCATTAATTCTTCCGAGCAGAGAAATTGGGAGAGTTCTCCAAAATAGTATGTTTGCTTTGAGTTTTTGTATCAGAGAGGGGAAATTCTCTTTAAATAGTAAGGAGTATTGTTTGGTAACTACAATTCCTAGGTAGGTAAATTTTTCTGAAGATAACTTAAATGGGAGATGTTCTAGCCAGGAGGTATTTTGCGACCGTATGGGCATTAATTCACTCTTGTTCCAATTTATTCTGTATCCCGAGAAGGTACCAAACAAATTGATCACATCAAGAATAGCTGGGATACTAGCCTGGGGTTCTGTTACATAGAGGAGGATGTCATCTGCGTATAGGGAGATCTTATTTAGAGTATCTTTAGTATTATAGCCGTGTATTGCTGCATAAGATCTAATCGTCTGAGCGAGCGGTTCGATAATTAGGGCGAAGAGCATAGGCGACAGCGCACAACCCTGCCTTGTCCCCCTGTTGAGGTTAAATCGGGCGACAATGATTGGTTAGTGAGTATTCTGGCACAGGGGTTCCTATATAAAAGCTGGATCCAATTTATGAACCTATCTCCAATATTAAATTTCTGTAGGACCTTGAATAGATAGGGCCACTCAACTTGGTCAAAGGCCTTTTCGGCGTCAAGAGATATGACGGCAAGGTCCACGTTGGGTAACCTCTGAGAATACATAATATTGAAGAGGCGCCTGAGATTGAAGAATGAGTTTCTGTTAGGGATAAAGCCGGTCTGATCCGAATGGACCAATTTGCCAATTAAAGTGCTAAGCCTGTTAGCCAGCGTTTTTGCTAAAATCTTTTGGTCTGTATTAAGGAGAGATATTGGTCTGTATGACCCTACCTCTTCTGGATCTTTACCCTTCTTATGTATAACTGTAATGAACGCTTCGTCCAAAGTAGAAGGAGAGCTCCATTCTCATTGGCCTGAATCAACATTTTGTGCAGATGGGGGAGAGCATGTTGCTGAATGTTTTATAGAATTCACCAGGGTATCCATCTGGGCCCGGGGTCTTGCCACTCTTTAGAGATTTAATTGTTTCTCGGATTTCATCAAGAGATATTTCCTTATTCAGGAAGTTAGAATCTTCCTGGTTCAGGGCAGGAAGATTACAGTCCTCCAAAAATGTTTGCATAATTAAGGGGTTAGGATCCGCTTTAGATGTATATAGAGTCTCATAAAACTGCCGGAATCTGTCATTGATGTCTTTGGGGGAAGAGAGTAATTCCCCAGATGCAGATTTAACCCTGTGAATCATTCGGTCACTCACATTTTTTCGAAGTTGTCTGGCGAGTAATTTGTGTGGTTTGTCACCAAACTCAAAATATTTTTGCTTGGCATAGAGAAAAGATTTAGCGATTTTAGCTGAGAGAATCTGATTATATTCAAATTTTAAAGAGGTAATTTTTTTATGTTTCTCCATAGATGGGTGGCTAGCATTCTCCCTATCCAGTAAGTGAATTTGTCCCTCTAGTTCTTCCAGTTTTTCTCTGTTTTGCCTACTCCTGGCAGCCTGAAAGGAGATGATACAGCCTCTCAGATACGCCTTCAGTGTTTCCCACAATAATGCTGGGGAGGTCTCTGTGTTGTCGTTGGTATCAAAGAAAATGTAATTTGGTCTTTAAGATATTCACAGAATGTTGGTTCTGTGAGGAGCTGAGGATTCAACCTCCAGACCCTCTCGTTTGGTACAATGTCACCCAATCTCAGGGAGAAGGTGAGTGGACTGTGGTCCGAGATTATAATATCATGATACCTCACATTACAGGTATAGGGGAGTAGTCTAGCGTCCAACAAAAAGTAGTCAATTCGAGTGTAAACCTTGTGAACATGAGAGTAAAAGGAGTATTCCCTACCCGTAGGGTTAGCGATCCTCCATATATCAAATAAGTTTGAATTTTTTTATGTAGGTATTCAAGAATTCGCTTGAATAGGAGGTAGGGGTTCGCCGGGTAGAGGATCTATCCAAATATTGGTCTAGCACACAGTTAAGGTCCCCTCCAATGACCAGGTTAGTATGGGAGATATCTGGAATCAGGGCAAGGACTCTTTTGAAAAAGAGGGGTTGTCAATGTTTGGCCCATAGATATTTAGTAGAGTTACTGAGGTAGAGTGGATTTCTCCTATTGCGATCACATACCGACCCTCTTTATCCGCAATAGTGGTTTTATGTAGAAAGGGAATTCCTTTCCGTACCAGAATCGCTGTGCCTCTCGTTTTGGCAGAGAGGTTAGAGTGATACACTTGCCCCACCCACCTACACCTAAGTCTGCTATGAGAGTTATTCTTCAGATGGGTTTCTTGCAAAAATATAATATCAGACGAGAGTGCTTTCAAGTGGGCTAGGACCTTGCCCCTCTTAATTGGTTCGTTTAAACCCTTGACATTCCAGGAAGTGAATGTAAGCCCCACCCTCCTCTCGTTTGTAGTTCCTATGGTGGCCTGCATACCATGTAACTTGATAAAAAGGTAAGAAAGCGCACCAAACCATCACGATCAGCATATGTAGCACCCACACCCGAGCAGTATCCAACCCACCCCTCCCCCTGCAAGCACCTTTACTTCCCCCCCTGTTCCCCTAATTTCCACAACACTTACCCCCCCCATCAACCCACCTTTAACAGGAATGTACAAACAGGAGAGAAAAAAAAGGAAAAATAAAAATAATAAACACATTGTCTGGCCGATGCCAAAAAAGCACGGCGCGACCTCGAACCAGAGGTAAAACAAAAATAAAATACCAACTATACGTTCACCTCTCACTATTCTAGAACTTCTACTAACATATGAACTGAGGAGGCTCCCGCGAGTTAAGTGTTCAGTTAGCATCTAATAAACCTAAACCGAATAAGTTGCAACTTAAACATATTGCGCATTTAAGCGTCATCCTGGGTCAATCCCAGAGATAAGCAAGATAAGCCTCAAGATAATATTGCTAAGCACTGCCGGTCAAAAAATAAACCATCCGCAACCGACCTAGTCAGCCGTACCTTTACATACTGTGGGTCAGGAGATCGGAACAAGGATTTGTTAAATTAAACGTTCCCCCAATTTAAAAAAAAATATGTTTAATAAAAAATAAGTAAAAATATATATCTTATATATATATATATATATATACACCTATACACATATATATATATATATATACATACACACATATACACATACATACACCTATACACATATATATACACACATACACATGCATACACACACACACACACACACACACACACACACATACATACATACATACACACACCCATATATATATACACACACACACCCCCATATATACACATATACACACACACACACACACACATACATACATACATACACACACCCATATATATATATACACACACACACACATACACACACACACACACACACACACACACATATATACATACACACATATACACACACACATATATACACACATACACACACCCACACACACATCCATACATATACATGTATGTATACATACCCACACAAAAAAAAAATCATATATTTAAAGAATATGTATATACATCCATATGCACACATACACATACAAACATTCATACCCCAGAATAACAATCTACACTGATTTAAAATATACACATACATAATACTAAAGTGCTAAGAGAAAATAGTAATAAAGTACAAATAGTAATTATATTTACGCACACCTACACATACATAAGCACTACAGAGGGCTGGTGGGACTCTAGTCGGGAGGAGGCCCACGGCCAGACAAAGGCAGAACGGCACAAAACATCAACTTGCTAACCAGGCGTCTGCCCCTCCCAACCATCACCCCCAGTCCCCTGCAAGCAATAAATAAATGGTATGGTAGTAAGAGTGATGTAAGGATTGTAAAATAAATAACGAAACAAAACAAAAGTGGGGGAATATAAGTATATCCGTCCGAAGGTGTCAGTGATCAAACCTGGAAGTAAAAAATATGCATCGCTGAGCACAGCCGGGATGAAAGTGAATTTAACGTTAAATGAGAGCTCTGACCGCCATCCATTGGTCTGCTCAGCGTCTTACATGCTCGGTAGCCCTTGTTGAGCCCGTTTAATACGTTTTCACCCAATATGGTATAGTATGGATTCGAGTCCATGAGCAGACCCTAACACGCACTAACAAGGCACTCTAACCTGTACGGGGGATTGGTGTATATCCCTGGATAAACTTCTCTGCGTCCAAAACCGAGGAGAGCCAAATCTTCTCACCGGAAGGCGGGGTAATTCTTAGTCTTGCAGGGAAGAGTAAGGCTGGGCGAAGATGGAGTTTGTAGAGTTTAGTCATGACATCTCTGTAGTCGGCGCGATGCTTTGCCACATCGGGCGCATAATCCTCATAGACACGGAATGGATGCCCTTTATGTGACAGGTTGCCCCTCATTCGAGCTTCACGCAGGATAAGATCCTTGGTCTTGAAACTGTGACAACAGATTATTACTGGGCGAGGACGTTGGCCTGGTCCAGGCACTGGGACAAGGGAGCGATGTGCGCGATCCAGCTGGGGATCCGAATCCAAAACATCCGATCCCATTGCATCCTTCAGTAGCTTGGCGAAGAAGTCGGTAGGGCGAGAGCCCGCCTCTATCCCCTCTGCCAGACCAACAACGCGAAGGTTATTACGTCTGGATCGGCCCTCCAGGTCCACCACTTTCACAGAAAGC
The DNA here is from genome assembly GCF_023373465.1 of Oncorhynchus keta. NCBI lineage: Eukaryota > Metazoa > Chordata > Actinopteri > Salmoniformes > Salmonidae > Oncorhynchus > Oncorhynchus keta. The sequence continues at coordinate 26,806,842 of NC_068443.1, read as the reverse complement.
CTCTGCACAGTATCCTGCAATGACGAGCATAGCTTCTCTAACTCGTCGATCCTACCAGCGTTGAATTCAGAAGCTTTCTCAAGGTCCACAATACTCTGGCCATGCGAAGCGACCGTTCGAATGACGCTCTCGATTTTGGTGTCCAGCTCAGCAATAGTGGCCTTAAGATCCTCAGCTATAGCAACACGTAGCTCCCCCAAAGCCCGGGTAAGTTCTGTAAGTGTCACGTTGTTGCATGTGCCTCCCGCCATGTCTGTCTCGTTGTTTAGTGGGGAGTAGGCCTCCGCTGTGGATTTATTGTCCTTTGGTCGCTTATTACTCGGCATTTTCATATAAAAAGTTACAATCTTGTATTAGAAAGAAACGTTTGTTGTAAAAAGTGAATAAAGTAGGTTAAATTAGATTATTTTGCAAAAAAGTTGCAGGAGCCTCTCACGCACAGCCGTTCACTCCCAAGATATGGATTTCTAACCTACAGGCCACTAAGTACCATGGTTTAAATGAAGATATGGATTTCCAACCTACAGGCCACTAAGTACCATGGTTTAAATGAAGATATGGATTTCTAACCTACAGGCCACTAAGTACCATGGTTTAAATGAAGATATGGATTTACAACCTACAGGCCACTAATTACCCTGGTTTAAATGAAGATATGGATTTACAACCTACAGGCCACTAATTACCCTGGTTTAAATGAAGATATGGATTTACAACCTACAGGCCACTATTAAGTACCCTGGTGTAAATTAAGATATGGATTTCTAACCCTTCCTGTACGGTCGTGATAGGTCCATTTGCTGTCATCTAGTGGACATTTTGCTCCATTGCCCTCAGTTATGTTGTTGTCCATGTTGGCTGTGTTCTAGTGTACTATGGAATAGATGGCTCTCCTATTCTTGGCACTTTGCCCAGTCATATTTAAGGTTAAAACTACCTTTCTAGGCATTCTGATGCTGATCCATTCCCTCTTCAAATCAGGGCTGATTGGAAAAAGCTGTTCAAAATCCTTTCTTTGTACTCCATGACGAAGGCCAAGCAGCCGAAACGCGTCGGAGTTTGTAAACTTTGTTTCCATTAAACATGCCATACAAATAAATGCATTTCAATTAATTATATGAAGAGTGCCTTGGTCCTCCTTTCTTTTTGATGACCCCTTTTACCAAAGAACACCTTCAGTCTACCAAAATCTACTATTGTGTACCTTAGCAGCGCTTCCCTTCCTCTTTTTTTCCCTAGGGGTTGAATACTTATTGACTCAAGACATTTCAGCTTTTCATTTGTAATTAATGTGTAAAAAAAAAAAAAAGATCTAAAAACATAATTCAACTTTGACATTATGGGGTATTGTATGTAGACCAGTGACAAAATCTCAATTTAATTTATTTTAAATTCAGGCTGTATCACAACAAAATGTGGGAAAAGTCCAGGGGTGTGAATACTTTCTCAAGGGACTATATGTGGGGAAATAATCATAAGTAGATCTCAATCTCATCTAATCTTTCTCCAGTACCAATTTTAAGCTGGCCAGTGCTGAGTGAAGGATTCTAAGGATAGAAGGGTTCTGAGGATTAGGGCTCGTTGGGCTGATGCAGAAATTACTGCCTGGCAGGTACAGAAGATTTACTCAGCAACGCCAGCCCAGATACCATAAGGAAGGTAGAGGGGATTTACCCTACCCAGGGTTGGCAGCCCAGCGCTTGACTGTCTCCTCACTATCATCCTCCACCAGGTCTGCAAATGCTGCCTCCAGATCCTCCAGCTGCCGGATACGTCTCTCCACACACTCTGTCAACTCCTCCTGAAAACAACACAACATGACACAGTTGTAGTGTACAGCAGGGGAGAAACACCACATGCTTCTGATACAGAGACACCTTCCGACACGCATAACACCTTCAGAACAGACGGTATTTTCTCTCACCTCATCTGGGTCTTCTCTAGGTTTCCTGAAGCTGTATAGCTCCTGTAGAATATTGTACTCATCCTATGGTATACAGAGGGGGAAGTAAAACTGATGGCGTCAAATCATGAGATGAATGCCAAGGAAAAACCAACATGTCTAAACATCTTACAACACTTCTGCTGATTCTAAGTAAGATATCTGCAACATCTCAGCAGTATATGTTTTCTTGAGAAGGTTCAGCCTCTGGTAACCAATAATTGCCTTTACCTGTGTATACATCTCCTTGAAAGGATTCTTACAAGAGAAAAAATCAAGGTCGATGTCAAGTATGTATGGATCAGTTTGTTTCATAACGGAGAGAAGGCTGTTCACAGCGTAGGTCATTGAACCCTCATCCTTGTCAGTCTTCAAACAAGGCTTTTTGAGTGGTTCCTTTTCCTCTTCTCTGTTGTTGCCATTGCTGCTGCTCCCTGATGTTATACTGCCACCTGGTGGCTGAACACTGTCAGTACAGCTACTAGAGCTGCTTTCAGACTTGGAAGCTGAAGCAGAGGGTTGAGCATCATTCAAATCCCCAGCTCCCTTGTTCTCTATCCTGGGTCTTTTGGCAGAGCTCTTTTCAATGTCCCTTCCCATGTCTTCCCTCTGGCAACACGCCACAGGGTTCACTAAGACAACACTCAGTCCCAGAGGTTTAGGATTCTCCAGCTGATCCTGAGGAACATACAGGCCGTCACTTAAAAAGTAATCGTCCTTACTTGTAACTCTGAAACAAAATCAAACAAAGTACAAATAAGAAATGTATTTGGGTCAAACCATACCTCCCTGTATAAGAAATCCAGAAAATCAGGAAGTGATTGGCTAACAATTAATTACCTGATGGTGGTTGTGGAGGAGTCTTTTCCCACAGAAAAGGTGTGCTCGCCTTCCTTGATCTGCTGTGCCCAGTAGGGATGGAGCCATGCCACGTGAGACACATGCCCAGCATATACCATGGGCATGATCCAGTTCTCAATGCTCAGCTCACTGCAAAAAAGTAACAATACATGATCAGCGAGTGAATGCATGTAATGTATTTGCTAATACTGGTCATGTCATGCCCTATTAATTTAGTGAAATTGAATGAATGTTAGTCTGTGCTGTAGGCTACCTGAAGAGGTAACTTAGCAAACAAAGAGTTCAAGGATATATAAAATGTGGGATGATGGCATGTCCGTGTCCATACAGTGTGTTTACCGGGACAGTACAGGCCAGTCTCCCTGTTTATCAGTAATCCCACCTGAGCAAGGAGTCCTTGTCAAACACAGTATCTGCAGGCATATTGACAGGTATGAGGAGGTCTGGGTGGGAATCCAGATGGACCATCTTGATGTTCTTCAGCGGCAAGTGCCTTGATGCTATAGCCCGATATATAGGACTTACCACCTGAGGGACACAATTCAAGCAGATAACAGATAGATACATTCTCAAAATTCATTAAAACAATGTGTCTATGTCAAGCAAGACTGGGGGAAATCAGTGGTACCTATCTATATCTAGCCCAGGGTCCTGGACTGGGTGTGCAGGCTTTTGTTCCAGCACTAAGCTAACGTCACCTTTCAAATAACCAACAAAAATCATGATCTCCAGTCTGGATAACAAAGTATTGCATTTGATGTGTTGGTGCTGGGCTGGAACAAAAACCTGGTCGTTCAAAACCAGAAAGGAGACCTAATCTGGTTACAATTATAGAGTAAGCATGCATGAATCCTTAGTAAAGTAGATAGCTAACGTTAGCTTGCCAGCTAGCTAAGCAAATGTAATGTGATCTCTTAGCCAGCTACGGAATTTGCTATTTTAAGACAGTGAGGTAGCATCGCAGATCGCCATTGTAGAGACATTCAAATGGGTAATATATTGTATTTTTTCAGTGTGCAATCAGCTAGCAAGATAACGTTAGATATTACAAAAATGTAGCTAACTTTAGCTAACTAGTAGCTAATAGCTACTGCTAGCTAAATGTTCTTACATCACAGTGATCTTCTACGATCCATACGGGCAAATCTGCATAAATCCTTTTCGATGGCGGACAATTCATTTTTCAGTCCGATGTTGTTTTTACTTGTGAACTAGGTAAATTTCAAATAATCTCTGAAATATTAGCTAGGGAGACTCAGGTTTGCATGCGACACCTGTCTGAAAACAAAACCCGAACACGACCGCCTCTCTCTCATATGTCTGACTTTCTATTGGCTGGTATTTGAAAGCCAGCTTGTGATTGGTGTGATAGTGTCCACCGTCTCTTTTACACCGACTGGAAACACGGTCGAATAGCTGGAGCATATGTCATACATTAAAATGGTCGTTTTTATATTTTACTCTCGATTTGTTACTCATAAAAAACGGTTGTAGGAGCCTTTAGTCAGCCTACAGTACTGGTAGTCTACTATCAGAAAGATTTAAATATATTTGGTACAATTCTGCCCTCTATTGGTCAGTACAAAAAGTGAGGGTCAACTTTCAGCTGATGTCTTCAACTTTAGATTTTGTACTCGTAAGATTTGGATCTTTTCTCTACATTGATCCTCAAAACAACTTTATCTACATCATGGTTAGAGATCAGAGAGACAGCAGCCCTTCCCGCTCTGATGGAGCCATTTTCCTGCTTGCTTTGATGCCAACATGTATCTTGTATCATCTGCCTCAGAATGATTGACTTGGCTGCATATTGCCTACAGTAGTTAAGTGTACTGCAACAATGTCACTGCAAGCCTATTCCCACGTCCATTTCGATAAAGAATGTTGTAATTGCACAGATCCCTCTTGGCTTTGAAACAAATGGGTTGTGCTCTCTGCTCTGATAAATATCGCCTTATTTCAAATCAAATAGTATTTGTCAAATGCGCCGAATGCAACAGGTGTAGTGAAATGCTTACTTACAAGCCCCTGACCAACAATGCAGTTTTAAGAAAACACCCCAAAAAAGCAAGTATATTTAACGAGAAGCAGTAAATTATCAATAGCGAGGCTATATACAGGGTGTACCGGCAGAGAGTCAATATGCAGGGGCACCGGTGTCAGGGGGGCAAAGCAAATAGTCTGGGTAGGCATTTCATTAGATGTTCGGGAGTCTTATGGCTTGGGGGCAGAAGCTGTTTAGAAGCCTCTTGGACCTAGACTTGGCACTCCGGTATCAATTACTTACATAAAAAAACAATACAGATAGACATATTATGCCTGCATGGTATCCCTGTAGGCTAAATACCGTAGGAAGGGTTTCAAATCTCACTTCAAATCTCCCCAACTGTTGCTGATAGCCAGCAGAAACCTTTAGCACATTTGCAATTGGATTGACTTGTGTCAACCTTTTCTGCTAATGGATTGACTTGTATGAACCTTTTTTGAAATGGAGACAACTCAGCAGAGCAGAGATACATGAGGAGAGTGCCAATTCAAAAACTTCCATGACAGTATAGTTTTTTGAATTGGCACTCTGTTCATTTTATTCCTACTCTTGACTGTAAGGACTGAGTAAGACTGGTGAGGTGTGTTATTTTCTTGTCCTTTGAGCAGTATATCTCCTGCACGTTACTCATCTCTCCAGCTCTCACACACTGCCTGTCAAAGAGGTGGCTGGCTCAGAGTTCAAATCAGATACCTCAAGTCTGGGAGTTTCAAAGTTCTTCCCCAAGTTTAAGGTGCTACAGAGTAATCTTTTGTTGAATTATTCCTCATATTATATGCCTTTCACACCCTCTGAGTCTGTAACTGTTTGAAAAGTCCACCAGAAGGTGAGACAAGAAGATGGTAGAGAGAAACTTTGATACAGTGTTATTCATCTATACTGTAAGCATCCCACAGCGCTCTATGCCTCATCAGTTTGGAATGGCAGAGAAATCTTTCTGTGTTCCTCAGGACACATTGACCACTCTCATTTTGGAATATTAGTTTAGGTTTTGGCGGGGCCTTGTTAAATAAATCATACCTGTCTGATGGATTTCTATGTTTTTCACCAAGGCTCTGTCTCTTTCTTGCCCATCATAATGTTCCCTCTTCACCCTCTCTCACTGTGCAGTGTGCAACTTACTGTATTCTACTCTGTATGCTGTGTTTGTTTGATTTAGATCTCCCTCTCTCGCTCTCTCTCTGTCTCTCTAGCGCTCTTTCATTTTCTTAAACGGGTTTATATATAAACAAGTTTCAACCCCTTTCTTGCTGCCTCGTCTCATATCAGTGATGTATTCATCATCAACCTCCTGTTATTTTTCTCTCCCAAAGTTCCAAATGGAAAGACTCAGCCAGTGTGTGTGCACGGCTTATGAGGCTCATCCCACACAGCCGTGGCTTCCCCATCCAGCGCATCTTCCACATGGCCCTGGGCCCTTTGGCTGTCTGATTGGTCGCGGCCCAGTCTGCTGGGGGTGAGTGGGTGGCTGGGTAAGTGGTGGCTGCCTGCATCACGCTAACCGTCGAGGATGAGAGGGTAGTGGGGGTTGGACTTTATTTACAAAAATGACTGATTTGATTGCCCTGAAATTCCCTCCACTACGATCAGTGCCTCCTGGCCTCTCTTCTTTTTTTTTTACTCTTCAACTGCCGTCTCTGATTTCCCTTTGATTTTATTATCACTTTTTGCCATGATTCTCTTTTGTAAGTGCTCAGTCAGATCTGGTTATATGGTTATAAAAACATATTCATTCTGATGTTAAAACTTTTACTTCAGGATTTCTGGTTGTCTGAGTCTCTTCTTATTCAGAATTTCTCAGCGGATTTTGACAGTTCTTCAAAATACTGTTGAACTTCTAGCAGAAGTATTTGGGAATCACACAATCCACCTGCTTATTGGAACATGCCTTTCTGGCACCTATTATGAGCACATGTCATCTCTTCAGTATGTTATGAAGGCACACCCACTTCTGTAATTACTGTAATAAAGCATCTCAAAAGATTTTTCATGTTTCCAATTATATATTTCCTTGCCAATATATTTCCTTGTTACATAATTTTGTACACTTACATATGATCACATACACAAGTGTGTCCTGTTGAGGTGTACAGTATTTCTTTCCCAAATCCAGTTGAATCAGGTGTGCTTGTCTGGGACTACAGTACAAATGTGTACTGTTGAGGGTACTTGAGTACTGGAGTTAGGAAACACTATGACTGTCCTAAGTAACCCCTGTATATAGCCTTGCTATTGTTATTTTACTGCTGCTCTTTAATTATCTGTTACTTTTATACTGTGCAGCCGTCTTCATCGACCTCGCCAAGGCTTTCGACTCTGTCAATCACCATATTCTTATCGGCAGACTCAACAGCCTCGGTTTTTCGGATGACTGCCTTGCCTGGTTCACCAATTACTTTGCAGACAGAGTTCAGTGTGTCAAATCGGAGGGCATGCTGTCCGGTCCTCTGGCAGTCTCTATGGGGGTGCCACAGGGTTCAATTCTCGGGCCAACTCTTTTCTCTGTATATATCAATGATGTTGCTCTTGCTGCGGGCGATTCCCTGATCCACCTCTACGCAGACGACACCATTCTATATACTTTCGGCCCGTCATTGGACACTGTGCTATCAAACCTCCAAACGAGCTTCAATGCCATACAGCACTCCTTCCGTGGCCTCCAACTGCTCTTAAACGCGAGTAAAACCAAATGCATGCTTTTCAACCGATCGCTGCCTGCACCCGCATGCCCGACTAGCATCACCACCCTGGATGGTTCCGACCTTGAATATGTGGATATCTATAAGTACCTAGGTGTCTGGCTAGACTGCAAACTCTCCTTCCAGACTCACATCAAACATCTCCAATCGAAAATCAAATCAAGAGTCGGCTTTCTATTCCACAACAAAGCCTCCTTCACTCACGCTGCCAAGCTTACCCTAGTAAAACTGACTATCCTACCGATCCTCGACTTCGGCGATGTCATCTTCAAAATGGCTTCCAACACTCTACTCAGCAAACTGGATGCAGTCTATCACATTGCCATCCGTTTTGTCACTAAAGCACCTTATACCACCCACCACTGCGACTTGTATGCTCTAGTCGGCTGGCCCTCACTACATATTCGTCGCCAGACCCACTGGCTCCAGGTCATCTACAAGTCCATGCTAGGTAAAGCTCCGCCTTATCTCAGTTCACTGGTCACGATGGCAACACCCATCCGTAGCACGCACTCCAGCAGGTGTATCTCACTGATCATCCCTAAAGCCAACACCTCATTTGGCCGCCTTTCGTTCCAGTACTCTGCTGCCTGTGACTGGAACGAATTGCAAAAATCGCTGAAGTTGGAGACTTTTATCTCCCTCACCAACTTCAAACATCAGCTATCCGAGCAGCTAACCGATCGCTGCAGCTGTACATAGTCTATAGGTAAATAGCCCACCCATTTTCACCTACCTCATTCCCATACTGTTTTTATACTGTTTTTATTTATTTACTTTTCTGCTCTTTTGCACACCAATATCTCTACCTGTACATGACCATCTGATCATTTATCACTCCAGTGTTAATTTATTATTCGCCTACCTTCGTGCCTTTTGCACACATTGTATATAGACTGCCCATTTTTTCTACTGTGTTATTGACTTGCTAATTGTTTACTCCATGTGTAACTCTGTGTTGTCTGTTCACACTGCTATGCTTTATCTTGGCCAGGTCGCAGTTGCAAATGAGAACTTGTTCTCAACTAGCCTACCTGGTTAAATAAAGGTGAAATAAAAATAAAAAAATAAAAAATGTCTTATATTTTTAATTCATTTTTTAAATAATGTTTTTATTTTCTTATTTCTTATTTTCTTTTTAGGTATTCTTCTTAAAACTGCATTGTTGGTTAAGGTCTTGCAAGTAAGCGTTTCACTGTAAGGTCTACCCCTCACCTGTTGTATTCAACTCATGTGACAAATAACATTTGATTTGATTTTAAAGAAGGTGAACCCATTCCTTGACACACCAGCAGAGAGCGCTATTTATCATAAAATCCCACAATGTCAATGAAATGAGTCATATTTTATGCAAGGAAATTAGTACGCACAAGCAAGGCAACGCAAGGCAGAACTGAAATTATAACGATGTTCTTGGGTTCTAGCTTGTGTGATGCGTTTCGTAACTGTTTCAAGACACAACCTACAGTACTAAACCAGCATCTCACTGGCTAGGATGATGAAGTGATGTGCTTGTTCCGCATTCCAGTCATGCTCACTCCAGGATTATGATTGGTGCCTTGCTTCCTGTAGTGTGCTCTGTGTCTCTCATCATGAAGTGTGCCATGGCCTTTCCCACTGTACCGTAGTAATATTTGTGACAGCTTACCATGTTACAGCAGAAACAAGGTTTAGAACATCTGCCCATCCAACAAGACCAAACAGATCATCTTTTTCTTTATCAGTGTTAACGGTTTCGGATGTGTAGGAAACTACAACAAATAATACACCAGTTGTTATTGTTAGGATTATGTATCAGATGGATATAATTTCAGATTTCAATATGACTTTATTGTGTGTTGTCCCTGATCCTTAATCAGTTAATACTGTGTGCTTGTCCAAAGCATTGCATCTGATTAGTGATGAGCTCTGACAATCTGTACAAGTGGATGCCCCATGTCATGATGTTGCGATGTCATCCACTACATGCCATGCATGTTTACACAGAGTGAACACAATTGTTGAATTAAAACAAATCAAAAATGTATATTTGCAGGACTAGGATATGGTAATTTCGAGTAAACCTTGTGTTTTAAGTCTCAGTCTGAAAGGGGCCCAAGCTTGGCTGTCCACTTGTTTTAGTTATCTGAAAAGTTTATTGTCTTCTCACCACCACTTTTCTTGGATGCTTGAACTCTTTTCATCATAGCGTGATGGGGATGTTTTGTCACATATTCAGTTCCATCGATGCCCTTTCATCACCCCAGCCAACCGACCAGGCACTCAGGCAGGACACTGAAACTCTGATGCATCTTATCTCTGTCTTCAGGTTTCATGAATAATAAACAGACACAGAATAATAGAGCTAAGGACATGGCCAGAATGGGGCTCCCTCTGGAAAACGAAGGCCCCAGTTGCACTGAGCTTTCTGGATCAGTGACGTGGAAATAGATGTGCTTTTCTGATATTCTGGTTTGTCATCTCTCCCCGACCGTGGATAGAAGTGGCTCAATGTTTCCCACAGCCTGGGAGCTTGATAAGGCAATATACATTTTAGTATACATTTTAGTGATACCGCGGGATGTGAAAAAGATGGAGTGTTTGAATAGGGTGCCATGCAATATACATACATACATATATATATATATATATATATACATTTAGTGCTAAAATCTCTCTCTCTCTCTCTCTCTCTTTTAGCACTAAATGTATCAGGGCCTTTACATGCAATGCCCTGATACATTTAGTGCTCAAATGTCTGGCAGCTGAACCGTGATGTGGACAATTATTGTTTAGGAAAGTAGCCGAAATCCCCTTCAAAAAATGGCTATGAAGTTTGTCATATGCTATACACGTACATTGAAACATAAGGAATAGGGCTTTTGTAATTTGTTATAGGCTGTTTTTAAGGACACGTAAATGTGTCTAATTTGGCCAACATCACTTGTTTATTGATGGCGCTGTCTGCTCCAGGTAGGATCTGTCACCAATTGGATGGAAACCTAGCTATAGACACCCTAAATACTGGCAAGTGCGCCTGTCCCGTGTTACTTCGATTATGCCTGTATATCATAGGTCAAAACATCTAAACAATAAGATACCAGTCAAAAAAGCTTGTACTTAACCCCCCCCCAAAAAAGAAAGAAAGAAATAATCTGGAGGTAGTGCATTTTTTTCATCTCTATCTCTGTAATGTGTCTGTATCTAATGTATGTAATTGTACATGTATTCATGTAAAACATAGGGACCACAATTGAAATAAGTCCTAGACTTTATTGTGTAAATCCCAGGCACAATATATGTTACAAAACACCAAAAGGTTTAATGACATTCAGAGGTTGTCAACACAAGCCTTCGATACTAGGTGCTGTACGCCTACAAGGTAGGGAAGGATGCATTTTCTGTTTGTCCAGATTGATATAGTCTATTTATTGTGGTGTTGAAAAGGTAAACCATGATATTGAAGTGCCCAAAGTCTGTATGCTTTGTTTATTGGTTGTGTGGTGCATTGGCACAGAAACCTATTGGTGGAAAACTTGTTGCATATATTTTCTATAATTATAAATATGCCATCAACATGTTGAACATCTGATTTCCCCCAGCTGATCATTATCTGCAGCCATTGCTGATCGTAGTGTAATGAAACAGGCAGGGAGAGTGAGCTCGTATGTGGTGGATGGCAAACCCTCAACCTTCTGGCCTGTAGCCCTGCGTGGCATCTAATGTGCCACTAAATCATGCTGAAGTGGCAAAGTTGATAGCTACGTTTATAAACACAGGGTCCCTACAGTTATCGTTATTTGTGGTCATTAACATTATTTTGAGTTCATTCTATGAGGAGGGAGGGTGTTTCATTAATTTTACAGTACAAGAAAAGGGTCATGTGAAAATATGTTTTACTTTGGGGAGGGGGGTGACACATTGAGTTGGAACAGCCCCTTCCACCCATTACATTTCGATCTGTCCCTTAGGCATAGGCTATTTCAGCAATTCAGCTTGCAATTTCAGCTAGCGGTTGCTGTGTAAAGAGAACCAAAACATGGATTACTGTTTCTCTTGGCCCATAGACCAACGTGAGGAACCATCTAACATTAAAGTTGTAAAATAAAGTTGTAAAATACTTCCCCTTCAACATTAAATTCATATAATAGAGGACTCTGCGAGGACTGTGTCTCTCCTCTCATCATCCCTACAGTCTCAGCACCATTCCTGCTGAAGGGTATTATTCAGAGTGGCAAATCTAAATGTGAGACAGTGTTCATCAACTTCTCATGGCACTGAGGAGCTCTCTCTAGGGGGTCCGTTTTCTTTTATGCCTGCTCGAACGCTTTCTCCTCCGCACCTGTGACTGAACTACTGAACCTTTTATAGACCTTTTGTTCATTCTACTCTACTAAGTCATTCATTTTCATTTCGCTCTAGAACATGAGAGGGAGGAAGTCAATTCTTGTCCCATCTTTATGTCCCTAATTTCCATATGAGGTTGATGTATGGATAATGGTCTGCTAGCTGCTCTCGTGCAGCAGATGGTGGCGTACTGTGTGCCATTCTAAGCTTTTCTCTGATAAAGAGACCAGAAAAAGGATTATCTTTGATTCACTGAATGTTATTATTTTCTCAGAGGGTGTTCAATGCTGTGAACGTCTATTGGCTGTGTGGTGGACTTACGGCATACGTTTATCAGAGAGTGGATAAAATGCTCGAGTTTCACAGTACAGTCATGTCCATTCTCCTGGACTCAATTGTTGAAATATCGGTGTGCAGAATTGTACTTGGGTCATCCTTGGTGGGTAGTTCTGACAGGATACAGCAGCACAGAACATTCAATAATCTCTCCACCAAAGAAAATGTAATTATCTGCTGAAGGACACTCTTGGTGCGGACACATCCTGTGAACTAGTTTAGTAAACCCTCACAAACACAATGCATCCAACATCGTCATCATGCTGTGTGTTATGAGGACATTTAAATACTACAAGTATATGAAATTAATATATTAGTTACAGCCCAACTGCCCTTAACGGGCCTATTTAAAGCAACAGTAGGTGGTTGTGATGGTGGGACAAATTAGAAAATAGTATTTCAACATCACTGTATGCAAAACTAATAAAAGGCTTATATGGCACAACATTTTTGTGGAATTAAGATAGTTAGAAAACAACACAATTAATTCACTGCGTTGACCTGCCATAGCCTGAGTATTTGGAGAATATCAAAGAGGTTAATTCAATTTGACGCGGACAAATGTGACCTGAGATGCTCCTTGCACTGTATTGTACAGTATCACCACTGGCAATCACATCCATATTTCATAATACAGTATCTGTATGTGCAGGGGAAGGGTTAGCCTGCAATCTCAACCTCTCCAATTTGGGGAAGAGTGGAGAGGTCGTGCTCATCTTCCAAACAGCTGTTTAGCCTCTGCCCACATCACCCTTGGCTGACTGCTGTGGTGGAAGCCATTTCTATTCTCTGTATGTACAGACAACTAAACGGTTGAATTCTCCTCTTCTGCTCCTGCCGTAGCCTAGGCAACATTATTCATTTTCAAATAGACTCTCAGGAACAGAAGCAAGTGCTTTAGATGGTATTGGTACTACACAAGATGGGGTAGATGGGGTATATTTTTGACCAAGTGGACTCTTATTCATTCCAAGTTAGCTTAGGCCTATTATGATCTAGTGCTCTTTAGTGATCTCTCTGGCTAAGAACTCAATATAGTCATCTGTCGAGATCATCTATAGGAAATATTAATATTCTATCATATTTCTTAAACAGCACAACAATTCTGGAATGGTTGTACCAAGTTAATACAGTATCTACTGTATGATAATGTCCTTGAACAACATTTTTTAATCAAGATAGCTGCCCTTTATCATTTAGCCTCAGGAGTTTGCAGTAGCCTTCCCTCCCTCAACTACACATAAAAGTTCACATCACCATTTCTCTCACCTACCTGCTGCTAAGCCAGCTGCTTCCATGCGGTGCATTAGAGTGATGAGATGATCGATTGTAAAAAGATGAAAACAGTTGAGCATGCTGCCTGGTGACAGTTTGGTCTCTGAGGTACGCTGGGCGGCACAGCGAAATACCACACATAGACAGGTGGTGATTTATGACACATTGGAGTGGACGTATAGGTAGCTATATATATGTGTGTGTGTGTGTGTGTGTGTGTGTGTGTGTGTGTGTGTGTGTGTGTGTGTGTGTGTGTGTGTGTGTGTGTGTGTGTGTGTGTGTCTGTCATAGTCTTTGTGTGTGTTCTGCGCTGTATGTGTACAGTAGAACTGTAAGATGCATTGTTATTAGCTGCAAGCCCTACCCACCTCCCTCCCAACTCACTGAAGATTGATAGATACCTATAGCTGGCCAGCTGGAGCAGATACACCCCCTGCTCTTCTTGAGTGACAGAGCCAATACATAACACACAGGACATAATTTACATTTACAGCATTGGTCATGCAGTTCAGACCCATCAGATCCCCCTGAAGCATAATTAAGGTATTCAAAGACTAGGGCAGGGCTATCACAGGGAACAGCTGGGTGGTAATCTGCGTTTGGTCTCTCTCCCTAACCTAATCTGGTGGACTCTCTTTTTTTCTATTTTCCCCTCTCTCTCTCTCTCTCTCTCTCTCTCTCTCTCCCTCTCTTGCCTTTTAATTATCTCTCTCTCTTTTTCTTCCCCTCAGTACCATGTTGTTGGCTCCGAGACAATTAGATTTGTCCCACTCTTCCACAAGTTCCTAGAATTTGAATAAACCTGCTTTACTCTCCATACCCCATGTTGTGAGCTCCCTGTGGAGCTCTTCTCTGTATCGTCACTCAAATATTCCATACTAATCTTTAGACCCTCGACAGGCAGGATTTAAACACAGCAATTTTTCATTTTTTCACTGCCTACCAAACAATATGAAATCTATTTTGTCACTGGGTGGGGTTCAGTTTAAAGGTATCTGAGGACCAAAGTCAGACATACTGTACTTCTAGCTTTTCTTCTAATACAGTCATGGTCAGAAGGAAAGCAAGTCTGTGATTGACTATAATACATTCTGCCTTACAAGGTCCTTATAGTCAACTAAAACTTTTTGAAAAACTAAAACTATACTGGAACTATTATATTTGACTCCAAAACAAAAATAAAATAAAAACCATCATGGTTTTCAAACCCTATTTTCTAATGGGGTTTTCAAGCTTCTGAATTTGGCCGGGCTTGTTGAGATAAAACGAAAAAAAAAATGTAATGAGTCTTTATTTAACTTGACTTGAGATTGACTTGATAATTTAAAGGTACACTCAGCGAGACAACGTTGCCCTGAGCAGCACCTCAAATATTGGGTGTGTCTGAGTGCTAAGGCTAAAGCAACCAACAACAGACGATAGTTGAGGAGTGAAGCCAGTGGAGGTTCATATGCAGCAGCCAAAAGTCAGACACGAATGTGGTTTTCCCACAGCAAGGCACAGATCAACATGGCAGTGTTGACATTGTTTATAAAAGGTTTCCTTTAAAATGTTGAAATAAACATGTATCTATATCACACTCACAAACTGTGTGTACACATTGTTAAATCAATTAGTGAGAGAGCCTCAAATATCACCTTTATTTATATATATTTACATATATATATAAATATAGGAACATCTCAAGGATGATATATATATATATATATATATCCACGGTACACATAAATCACAAAACATTGGTTCCTTTTAACTAGGCAAGTCAGTTAACTGCAGAAACTTGAAGTTAACTGCAATCAAAACTTCACAACCTGTGATCACATGATATTCGTAGTTCATGCAGTCGACATGTAGGTGCAAGTCGGACACTTTTTATCTCCAGAATCAGGGGTTGGAACCGGTTCAGGGAACAGAACAGAAAACTTGTGATCGACCGACTCGATTTGGTCTTACAGTAGGTCGCAAAATGTGTATTTTTTTCTTTTAATAAAAGCAGAGACTCAGAGCTATAAAACGGTATACCATGCACTACAGTTGAGGAACAATGGAAAAGTAATTCTGCTTTGAAAGTTGATCAAATTGTAATCTCACTTTTGAGTAAATGCGATTAGATGTTTTGTTACACCTAGTGGAGAGGTCTTCCTTGTCTACAAACATCCACCCTCGTTCAAACCAACTTAAGCCTTAGCCCCACCCATCTCTTTAAAGATTCACATGTGAGGCCATGTGCTAAACAGAGTGAGTATGGTAGTGTACTAAACAACCAAAGATTTCAAGACTGAAGGCTGGTTTATGCTACGTCTATCTACATGCCTGTAGACAGTTGATGCAGTGACATCATGAGCATTCTATTGTCATCCAACATCAAACTTGTTGTTATGAAAAAGTATAAACACAAAAACGACAGGCTGCACGACATTAGCAGCCTGCTGGTCCAAAATAGCATAACTGGTGTATTTTAACACCAATAAACCCACCCGTTTAAAAATGTATTAGGTATATGTCAATTTAGCAAACCAGATAACTAAAATAAACTGACTAAACAATGTTTTGGTTTGTTTCTAGCTTGTTAGCTAACTAACTAACTTTAGGTTAGCTGGTAGCTTGTTCAAATAACGACCATATCATAGCAGTGCATTCGGAAAGTATTCAGACCCTTTCCCTTTATCCACATTTTGTTACATTACAGCCATATTCTAAAATTGACTAAATACATTTTTTCTAAACACAATATCCCATAACGACAAAGCAAAAACTGTTTTTTAGAAATATTTGCAAATGTATTAAAAATTAAAAACAGAAATATCTTATTTGCTTAAGTATTCAGACTCTTTGCTATGAGACTTGAAATTGAGCTCAGGTGCATCCTGTTTTCATTGATCATCCTTGAGATGTTCCTACAACTTGTTTGGAGTCCACCTATGGTTAATTCAACTGACTGGACATGATTTTGAAAGGCACAAACCTGTCTATATAAGGTCCCACAGTTGACAGTATATGACAGAGCAAAAACCAAGCCATGGGATCACAGGAATTGTCCATAGAGCTCCGAGATAGGATTGTTTCCAGGCCGAGATCTGGGGAAGGGTGCCAAAAAATGTCTGCAGCATTGAAGGTCCCCAAGAACACAGTGGCCTTCATCATTCTTAAATGAAGTTTGGAACCACCAAGACTCTTCCTAGAGCTGGCTGCCCGGCCAAACTGAGAAATCATGGGAGAAGGACCTTGGCCAGGGAGGTGACCATGAACCCGATGGTCACTCTGACAGATTTCCAGAGTTCCTCTGTGGAGATGGGAGAACCTTCCAGAATGACAAACATCTCTGCAGCACTCCATCAATCAGGCCAGGGGCCAGACGGAAGCCACTCCTCAGTAAGAGGCAGATGACAGCCTGCTTGGAGATTGATTTCATGACTCTCTCCTGGGTGAGGATCAAAGGCGCCAGATCAGTTTGGCATATGGCTGATCGATAGCCAGACCTAGCCAGAGGAGAGGGGGAAGTTGTGCCAGTTTGGTACACCTTAACACCCGGTCATGCATTGTGTGTTGCAAAAGAGTCTTTCTTGCTCTGCAGTATTGGGAAAGGAATGTGCTTTGGGTAGAGAGAGAGACTCTTGCCGCCAAAAGCTTTTTCTCCAAGAGAATGAACTTTGGAACAATATTCATAAGATAGGAATGTTAGGAATGGTCCATGGGAACAATCGTGTCATATTGTTTATTATTTAGTGATCTTGGTCTTTCATTCAAAATATTCACCAAATATCTAACCATTAATTGAAGTAAAATGATTGGAAAAAATAAATGTAAAGTAAATTAAATCAATATTTTTCTCCAAAATATGTGTGCTACAATTAATCTAACTGAAGTATTTTCTCAGTCATATTTTATATTTTTAAGATCACCTGAGTGATTAGGAATCCTTAAGTGGTAAGCCATGTCTTCCTGTTTCACTGGGGTATAAATATGAGCTGACATACAGGCCAAGTTCCCATAGTCATCCATCACTATGGGAAAGACCAGAGAACTTTCAATAGGACCGGGTTCTATGGTCAGATGAGACCAAAATAGAGCTTTTTGGAAACAAACACCAGAGGTTGGTTTGGCATAGCCAGAAAGATATCCATGCAGAAAAGTACCTACCTGTGAAGTATGGGTGGTGGATCTTTGATGTTGTGGTCCTGTTTTTCTTCCAAAGGCCCTGGACAACTGCCTCTGCTAGGACGGTTAAACTGGGCGGTGGTTGGATCTTCCAGCAGGACAATGAACCAAAGCCCACCTCAAAATCAACACATAAATGGTTCACTCACCACAGAATCAAGGTTTTTCCATGCCATCCCAGTCCCCTGGCCTAAACCCCATAGAACACTTGTGGGATGAGCTGAAGAGGAGAGTCCACGAGCGTGGATCTAGGAATCTGAAGGCTCTGGAAAGATGATGTATGGAAGAATGGTCTCAGATCCATCCATGTGTTCTCCAACCTCATTACGCATTACAGAACACTCAGAGATGTTATCTTGGCAAAGGGAGATTCTACAAAGTATTGAATGAAGGGGTGCCAATAATTGTGGCACACATATATTTGAGAAAAATATTTGTTTTATTTTAAGATTTTTTCTTTCAATTATTTTACTTGAATTAAAAGTTAGATTTTTGTGAATGTTTAGAATGAAAGACTGAGAGGATAAACAATGAAAAAGAAATGTACAGCCTGTTTTGCTCATATTTACCATGGGTGACAATATTAGTGGCAGGCACTGTACATGATTAAATATGAGAACACTTGAGATAATTGTTTTGAGATAATTGTTTTTCATATAAACCCAGTCAGTAACAACGCCCAAGTGAGGACAGACATTGTGTCGGCATGATGTCGGCATGATAAAAGCCTTGGTAACAAAATGTACATTAGACCAAGCAGACGTACGGTGTGAGCCAGACGTTGCGAATAGTTGAAAAGTGGTCGGATGCTGAACCCTGAATAATCAACCGTTGAGACCAAAAGACGTGAGACCGTGGTCCACACGTTGAAATGGTTAGAAACTCTGAAGCTCTCAACCTCTACACAAGAATATGAACTCACTAGACCTTGTCATATCATTCTGCAGCTGGCATGTAAAGTAGTCTAGAACATTTCACTAAAGACCCAAGGTGGCAAGGTCAATCCCATCTCAGACAACCGTTGGTACATCTGAAGTATTTGTTCTAACAAACACTTCACTGTCAGAGAAGCTCAACAACTAAGAAGGACATTGTGACCTCTGGTGGACAACCAGAGCCGTACACCCATCCAGCCCCGTCCTCATAGAAGGCTTGATTGGTTTCAACAGAGAGATGGCAGAGAAAGTAATCTACGAGTAAATATATACCTTACATTTCTTATCCGAATGAGCGGTGGTTCATGTGCAAAATATTACTATTCCTTTATAGCGTAGGTTCCAAATGTAACACTGACAAGTTGAATCTCTTTGTCTCTCCCTTTCCCTCTCTTTCTATTGACCCCTCCCCAAGCAGTCATGCTGTTGTTAGTCCAGGGACCTGTTTCATGTTGTTAGTCCAGGGACCCAGGGACCTGTTTCATTGTATTACGACTAATCAATAACTATAACATGTGTGTGTGTGTGTTTATGTATTCTGTGTTATTATTTAGTTAGTTAGTAAATAAATAATTAAGCCAATTTGTGTATTGCTGATTCATCGACAAGGTTAGGGTTCTTGCGGATTCAAGTGGTCTACAACGTTCAGAATGAGACTGATATTAGGTAATGATTATAAATTGACTTTTATCAATATAATTTCTGTATCTTCGAGTTGAATTCAGGAAAGGGTAACTCATTAAACAACTTATTTTGTGGTGCCCCAAATTCCTAACGAGTTCATTGTTACATAATTAATTTGATCGAGTAACAATTAAACATAGTTAGTTTATAAGATAAATAGTCATCCCGTTAATGATGGTCACAACACGACAATCCTTACGGTGAAGCATGGTGGCGGCAGCCTCATGCTGTGGGGATGATTTTCAGTAGCAGAGATTAAGAGACTAGTCAGGATTGAGAGAAAGATGAATGGAGCAAAATACAGAGAGATCCTTGATGAAAACCTGCTCCAGAGCACTTAGGACCTCAGACTGGGGTGAAGGTTCATCTTCCAACAGGACAACACTCCTAAGCACACAGCCAAGACAACACAGGAGTGGCTTTGGGACAAGTCTCTGAATGTCCTTGAGTGGCCCAGCCAGAGCCCAGACTCGAACCCAATCGAACATCTCTGGAGAGACCTGAAAATAGCTGTGCAGCTACGCTCCCCATCCAACCTGACAGAGCTTGAGAGGATCTGCATAGAAGGGAGAAAGTCACCAAAAACAGGTGTGCCAAGCTTGTAGCATCTTACCCAAGAATCCTCAAGTCTGTAATCACTGCCAAAAGTGCTTCAACAGAGTACTGAGTAAAGGGTCTGAATACTTACACTACCATTCAAAAGTTTGTGGTCACTTAGAAATGTCCTTGTTTTTGAAAGAAAAGCACATTTTCTGTCTATTAAAAAAACATAAAATTGATCAGAAATACAGTGTAGACATTGTTAATGTTATAAATGACTATTGTAGGTGGAAACGGCTGATTTTTTTATGAAATATCTACATAGGCACACAGAGGCCCATTATCAGCAACCATCACTCCTGTGTTCCAATGGCACAACGTGTTAGCTAATCCAAGTTTATCATTTTCTAAGGCTAATTGATCATTAGAAAACCCTTTTGCAATCATTTTAGCACAGCGGAAAACTGTTGTTCTGATTAAACAAACAATAAAACTGGGCTTCTTTAGACTAGTTGAGTATCTGGAGCATCAGTATTTGTGGGTTCAATTACATGCTCAAAATGGCTAGAAATAAAGAACTTTCTTCTGAAACTCGTCAGTCTATTCTTGTTCTGAGAAATTAAGGCTATGCCATGCGAGAAATTGCCAAGAAACTGAAGATCTCATACAAAGCTATGTACTACTCCCTTCACAGAACAGAGCAAGCTGAATCTCACCAGAATAGAAAGACAAGTTGGAGGCCCCAGTGCACAACTGAGCAAGAGGACAAGTACAGTTGAAGTCGGAAGTTTACATACACTTTGGTTGGAGTCATTAAAACATGTAGTGGAAGGCCAGCATCCTGGAGTCGCTTCTACACTGTTGATGTTGAGACTGGTGTTTTGCAGGTACTATTTAATGTAGCTGCTAGTTGAGGACTTGTGAGGCATCTGTTTCTCAAACTAGAATGAACTTGTCCTCTTGCTTAGTTGTGCACCGGGGCCTCCTGCCTCCTTTTTCTATTCCAGTTAGAGCCAGTTTGCGCTGAGTGGCTCGATTGTGGGCGTACTGGCAGGATATTACAGAATCTTTGGTTGTGCGTCAAGAATTCATTCAATATATGACATTCCTGGCAGTGTGTAAACTTACATTTTTTATTACCATAGCATTCTTTCTCTTGCATTTCAAAGATGATGGAACAAAAAAATTAATAGAAAACACTTGTTTTTTGTTGGTATTATCTTTTACCAGATCTAATGTGTTATATTCTCCTACATTCATTTCACATTTCCACAAACTTCAAAGTGTTTCCTTTCAAATGGTATCAGGAATATGCATATCCTTGCTTCAGGTCCTGAGCTACAGGCCAATCTGGGTGTCATTTTAGGCAAAAGTGAAAAAAAGGGTCCGATCCTTTAACCCAACGCTAACATACAGTGCCTTCAGAAATTATTCATAACCCTTGACTTATTCCACATTTTGTTGTATTACAGCTTGAATTCAAAATGTATTAAATCGCCCCCCCCCCCATCTGCACACAATACCCCATAATGACTAAGTGAAAACATTTGCACATTTATTGAAAATGAAATACCGAAATATCTCATTTACATACGTATTCACACTCCTGAGTCAATACTTTGTAGAATAACCTTTGGCAGCGATTACAGCTGTGACTCTTTCTGGGTCTCTAAGAGCTTTTCACACCTGGATTGCGCAACATTTGTCCATTATTATTTTCAAAATTCTTCAAGCTCTGTCAAATTGGTTGTTTATCATTGCTAGACAACCATTTTCAATTAGATATAAGTCAAAATTGTAACTCGGCCTCAGGAACACTCATTGTCTTCTTGGTAAGCAACTCCAGTGTAGATTTGGCCTTCTGTTTTAGGTTATTGCCCTGCTGAAAGGTGAATTTATCTCTCATTTTCTGGTGGAAAGCAGACTTAATCAGGTTTTCCTCTCAATCTTGCCTGTGCATTGCTCCATTCTGTCTATTTTTTATCCTGAAAACTCCCCCGTCGTTAATGATTACAAGCATACACATAACATGATGCAGCCACCACTATGCTTGAACATATGGAGAGGGATACTTTGTAATGTGCTTCTACACCTGCATTGCTTGCTGTTTGGGGTTTTAGGCTGGGTTTCTGTACAGCACTTTGAGATATCAGCTGATGTAAGAAGGGCTATATAAATACATTTGATTTGATTTGATTTGATGTGTTGTATTGGATTTCCCCAAACATAACCCTTAGTATTCAGGACAAAAAGTGAATTGCTTTGACACATTTTGCATTATTAATATAGCGGAGGGCTTTCCAACCCTGTTCCTGGTGTCACGTCCTGACCTTAGTTCCTTTTTTATGTTTCTATTTTAGGTTGGTCAGGGCGTGAGTTGGGGTGGGGCATTCTATGTTTTGTTCTTGTGTTTATATTTCTATGTGTTTGGCCTGTTTTTTAATCATGTGTGCTAGATTAGGGTTGGAATGAACCTACATGAAGGTAGCTCTCCAGGAACAGGGTTGGAGAGCCCTGCTTTAGTGCCTTATTGCAAACAGGATTCATGGTTTGGAATATTGTGTTTCTGTAGAAGTTTCCTTTTTTCACTCTGTCAATTAGATTAGTATTGTGGAGTAATTACACGTTGTTGGTTCATCCTCTGTTTTCTCATATCACAGCCTTTAAACTCTGTAACTGTTTTAAAATCACGATTGACCTTAGGGTGAAATCCCTGAGCGGTTTCCTTCCCCCTCCAGCAACTGAGTTAGGAAGGATGCTTGTGTCTTTGTAGTTGATACAGTATCCAAAGGTTAATGAATAACTTCACCATGTTCAAAGGGATATTTGATGTCTGCTTCTTTTTTACCCATCTACCAATAGGTGTCCTTCTTTGTGAGGCATTGGATCACCTTCCTGATCTTTGTGGTTGAATCTGTGTTTGAAATCCACTGCTCGATTGAAGGACCTTACAGATAATTGTATGTGTGGGGTACAGAGATGAGGTACTCATTCAAAATTCATGTTACACACTTATTGCACACAGATTGAGTCCATATAACTTAAGTGACTTGTTAAGCATATTTTTACTCCCGAAGAAAGGGGATGAATACTTATTGACTCAAGACATTTCAGCTTTTCATTTTGAATTAATTTATAAACATTTATAAAAACACAATTCCACTTTTTGTATGTAGTCCAGTGACAAAAAAAAATCGCAATTTAATAAATGTTCATTCAGGCTGTAAGATAACAAATGTGGAAAAGGTAAAGGGGTGTGAATACTTTCTGAAGGCACTGTATGACCTGACCCATCACCTTATTGTCACGAGTCCGACCGAGGGTGTTTCCCTTTCCCGGGCGGGTGGAGCTCGGCGGTCGTTGTCACCGGCCTATTAGCTGCCACTGATTGTTTTTCCTCCCCCTCCTTGTATGTTTAGTGGTAGCACCTGTTCATATTAATTAGTTTGTCTTTATTAGACAGCCGGCCAGCCTGGTTGTTGTGCGGGATTATTTCATTGTAAACTTCGGCTCTGTTGTAAAGGTACCTGTTTGTGCCTGGTCGTGAATTTTTCCATTGTATTTTTTGATTCCCTGTGTTTGGGAACGTAACTTTTGTGAGCACCCTGTGGTGCGTTGGTGCTATTAAAAGATGCACAGCATTGAACTCTGTCTCCTGCATTTGACTCCACACCCACGACACCCGGAGCATTACAGAATCCCGCACCACAAAATCGAATGGAGTCAGCAGGAGCAGCAGCCAACCCTCTCCCATCGATGGAGGAACGGGTTCTCCACCACACCACCGTTCTCCATCGGATCCGCGATGGATCAAGTGATGGAGAGAATGGACAGATGGGAGAGGAATGGTCTCCTCTCTCCACCTTCGGCACCCACGGTTCCGGACTCCCCATCTCCCGACTCCAGCACCCTCCGTCTGACGCTACCGAGGGCTTATGATGGATCGGCGGCGGGTTGCCAGGGGTTTCTGCTTCAGCTGGAGCTATACCTGGCCACCATCAGACCCACTCCCTCAGGATCAGAGAGGGTGAGTGTCCTCATCTCCTGCCTCACGGGTCGTGCTCTGGAGTGGGCGAACGCAGTCTGGAATGGCCCCAGACTCAGCGCGGGAGCACTACACAGAGTTTTCCTGCCGCTTCCGTGCCGTGTTTGATCACCCTCTAGACGGCTGAGCGGTGGGAGAACGACTATTTCATCTCAGGCAGGAGAGGAGGAGCGCCCAGGATTACGCACTGGAGTTCCGGACCTTGGCAGCCGGATCTGGGTGGAACGACAGGGCCCTTATGCACCACTACATGTGTAGTCTCCGAGAGGACGTCCGCCGGGAGCTAGCGTGTCAGGACACCACTCTGTCACTGGAGCAGCTGATTGACATGTCCATTCGACTGGATAATCTGCTGGCTGCCCGCGGGCGTTCAGAGAGGGTTCTGTGCGTTCCACCACCCAGCCCCTCCGCTCCCATTCCAATGGAGTTGGGAGGGGCTGCGCCGAGGGGTACCGGAGGAGGAGGCCTTCCCTGCACCAACTGTGGTCGGAGAGGACACACGTCTGATCGGTGCTGGGGGGGTCCGTCTGGGAGTAGAGATGGCAGGCGGAACGCTTCTCGGTCACCCCAGGTGAGTCAGCATCAAACTCACCCAGAACCCCTTGTTGGCCACATGTTTGTCTTAACCTTTTTCCTTCACTTTTTCCCCTCTTCCCAGCATAGGGCGCTAGTCGATTCAGGCGCAGCTGGGAACTTTATGGATCGCGGACTCGCCCTTAAGTTAGGGGTTCCGCTGGTGCCGATAGATTCTCCTTTCCCCGTGCACTCCCTAGATAGCCGGCCATTAGGGTCAGGGATGGTCAGGGAGACCACGGTCCCACTGGACATGGTGACGCAGGGGAATCATAGGGAGCGTATCAGTTTCTTTATTATTGATTCGCCTGTGTTTCCAGTGGTGCTGGGGACTCCTGGCTGGCCCGGCACAATCCTAAAATTTCGTGGAGACAGGGGTTCTCCAGGGGTGGTCAGAGGAGTGTTCTGGAAGGTGTTTGGGAGTTTCCATCGGTGCCACGTCGGTGGAGAGTCCAGACCAGGGTTCCACGGTGTGCATTCCCCGAGTATGCCGATTTGGCAATCGCTTTCAGTAAAGTGAAAGCGACTAAATTACCACCTTATCGACCGGGAAGGGATTGTAAGATAGATCTCCAGGTAGACGCTGCGCTTCCCAAGAGTCACGTGTACCCGCTGTCCCAGGAGGAGACGTTGGCAATGGAGACATATGTCACGGAGTCGCTGGGACAGGGTACATTCGGCCCTCCAATTCACCCGTCTCCTCGAGTTTCTTTTTGTGAGGAAAAAGGAGGGAGGTTTGCGTCCGTGTATCGATTATAGAGGTCTAAACGCCATCACAGTGGGGTATAGTTACCCTCTACCTCTCATCGCTACGGCGGTGGAATCGTTCCACGGAGCGCAGTTCTTCACAAAACTGGATCTCAGGAGCGCGTATAGTCTGGTGCGTATTCGGAAGGGAGACGAGTGGAAAACCGCATTTAGTACTACATCCGGCCACTATGAGTACCTAGTATGGGTTAAAAAAATGCTCCAGCCGTTTTCCAATTTTTTGTAGACGAGATTCTCAGGGACCTGTGCGGGCAGGGAGTGGTTGTTTATATCGATGACATTCTGATCTACTCGGCCACTCACACCGCGCATGTGTCTTTGGTGCGCAAGGTGCTTGGTAGACTGCTGGAGCATGACCTATACGTCAAGGCTGAGAAATGCGTGTTCTCTAAACGATCCGTCTCTTTTCTGGGATATCGCATTTCCACCTCGGGGGTAGTGATGGAGGGTGACCGCATTAGGGCCGTGCGTAATTGGCCGACCCCGACCACGGTAAAGGAGGTGCAGCGGTTTTTGGGTTTTTCCAACTACTACCGGAGGTTTATCCGGGGTTTTGGCCAGATAGCGGCTCCCATTACCTCACTGCTGAAGGGGGGCCCGGTGCGGTTGCAGTGGTCAGCAGAGGCGGACGGAGCATTCAACAAGTTGAAGGCGCTGTTCACTGATGCGCCCGTGTTGGCGCATCCGGACCCCTCTCTAGCATTCATAGTGGAGGTGGACGCGTCCGAGGCTGGGGTGGGTGCTGTGCTATCACAGCGCTCGGGTACGCCACCAAAACTCCGCCCCTGCGCTTTCTTCTCAAGGAAGCTCAGCCCAGCGGAGCGTAACTATGATGTGGGGGACCGGGAGTTGCTAGCGGTGGTTGGAGCTCTGAAGGTGTGGAGACACTGGCTTGAGGGGGCTAAGCACCCTTTTCTCATCTGGACTGATCACCAGAATCTGGAGTATATTCGGGCAGCTAGGAGACTTAACCCACGTCAGGCAAGGTGGGCCATGTTCTTCACCCGTTTCCGGTTTACTTTGTCTTATAGACCGGGCTCCCAGAACGTGAAGGCTGACGCACTGTCCCGCCTTTACGACACGGAGGATGGGTCCACCGAACCTACTCCCATCCTTCCTGCCTCAAAGCTGGTAGCCCCAGTGGTATGGGAGGTGGACTCGGACATCGAGCGGGCATTACGGGCTGAACCCGCGCCTCCTCAGTGTCCAGCGGGGCGAAGGTACGTGCCACTTGGTGTTCGGGACAAACTGATTCGGTGGGCTCACGTCCTCCCCTCCTCGGGTCACCCTGGGATGACGAGGACAGTGGGGAGCCTTCAGGGGAGGTATTGGTGGCCTACGTTGGCTAAGGACGTTAAGGGTTATGTCTCCTCCTGTTCAGTGTGTGCTCAGAGTAAGGCTCCTAGGCACCTTCCTAGAGGGAAGCTACAACCCCTCCCCGTTCCACAGCGGCCATGGTCACATCTGTCCATAGATTTCCTGACCGATCTTCCACCGTCTCAGGGGAACACCACGGTTCTAGTGATTGTGGATCGGTTCTCTAAGTCCTGTCGTCTCCTCCCGTTGCCCGGTATCCCTACAGCCCTACAGACTGCGGAGGCATTATTCACCCATGTCTTTCGGCACTACGGGGTGCCGGAGGACATCGTTTCTGATCGGGGCCCCCAATTCACGTCTCGGGTATGGAGAGCGTTCATGGAATGCTTGGGGGTCTCTGTCAGCCTGACCTCCGGTTATCACCCCGAGAGTAATGGGCAGGTGGAGAGAATGAACCAGGAGGTGGGTAGGTTTCTGCGGTCATATTGCCAGGATCGGCCAGGGGAGTGGGCACGATACATTCCCTGGGCTGAAATGGCTCAGAACTCACTACGCCACTCCTCTACTAACGTGTCCCCTTTTCAGTGTGTGTTGGGGTACCAGCCGGTCCTGGCACCATGGCATCCGAGCCAGACCGAGGCTCCTGCGGTGGAGGAATGGGTACAGCGCTCCAAGGAGACCTGGAGGGCCGTCCAGGAATCTCTACAACAAGCGAGTGGACGGCAGAAGAGGAGTGCTGACCGCCACCGCAGTGAGGCCCCGTGTTTGTACCGGGGGACAGGGTCTGGCTCTCGACCCGAAACCTACCTCTCCGCTTGCCCTGTCGGAAGCTGGGTCCGCAGTTTGTAGGGCCCTTGAAAGTCCTGAGGAGAATAAACGAGGTGTGTTATCGATTACAACTCCCTTCCTATTATCGTATTAACCCCTCGTTTCATGTGTCTCCTCAGGCCGGTGGTAGCTGGTCCCCTGCAGGACAGTGAGGTGCCGGAGGTCCCCCCCTCTGGACATCGAGTGGTCCCCGGCGTACACGATCCGGGCCATTCTGGACCTCAAGATGCCGGGTGAGGGGCCTGCAGTACCTCGTGGACTGGGAGGGGTACGGTCCGGAGGAGAGGTGCTGGGTACCGGTGGGGGACATCTTGGATCCATCCATGTTAAAGGGATTTCCATCGCCTCCATCCGGATCGCCCTGCACCTCGTCCTCCGGGGCAACCTCGAGGCCGGTGTCGGCGCGCTGCGAGAGGCGCACATCAGGGGGGGGTACTGTCACGAGTCCGACCGAGGGTGTTTCCCTTTCCCGGGCGGGTGGAGCTCAGGGGTCGTTGTCACCGGCCTATTAGCTGCCACTGATTGTTTTTCCTCCCCCTCCTTGTATGTTTAGTGGTAGCACCTGTTCATGTTAATTAGTTTGTCTTTATTAGACAGCCGGCCCGCCTGGTTGTTGTGCGGGATTATTTCATTGTAAACTTCGGCTCTGTTGTAAAGGTACGTGTTTGTGCCTGGTCGTGAATTTTTCCATTGTATTTTTTGATTCCCTGTGTTTGGGAACGTAACTTTTGTGAGCACCCTGTGGTGCGTTGGTGCTATTAAAAGACACACAGCATTGAACTCTGTCTCCTGCATTTGACTCCACACCCACGACACTTATGCATTACTGCCCCACATTGGGAAGTAGTGACATCCCAAAAAGCCTCACACGCATAGGCTTCTTTCTGAAACTAAACACTAAAACTAAACCTAAAAAATATAAAAACAAAACAAATGTTTTTGTAAAACTTAAACAAAATAAAAACGAGTAAACTAAAATGAAATTGAATTGCTAATAGAAGTCTGAAAATGAATAGAAATATAAACTAATATAAAAACATAATTACCTTGCTATCTTGCCACTCCAGAATACATGGCAACTCCCCAACCCACCAGCCCTCCCTCTTTTATAGAGACTGCATTGTGTTGAGTGCTGGCACTCACCCATTAAATAAAATTGCAATTCATGTTGCACCATTTGTATTGTAAAGCATATTTAGAACAGTTTTCCAGGCAGTAGACCACCCCAATCACACATCACATAGAAATCCATAATCTGCATCTACCTGAAGCACATTTCTTGTCAAAGTGGACCCTTCAGTGGACGCTACCATTCCAAGCCACTAGACTTGAGAAATGTATTTTTGTTATATTACAAATATGCAAACATCTGCATGTAACAAATATGACCAATCAGTCTAAACTAATACTGGAAGGCACAGGCACTATGATCATCAAATCTATTTACATTACATGTTCCATCTTGGAACTCTGGAGCTCTTATGCTGTGAATTATGAACATACAAATAGCAACTTTAATCAAGAATACCACCTTCTCTCTAGATCTCCCAGTCGTTTATCTCCTCTCCTCTCTGCAGCACTTCTTCTTAGACCAGCAGGGATCACACACTGCCCTGTAGCACGTTTGGGATACAGAAACAGCATGTGGTTCTCTTTCCTGCAACGTATAAATATATTGAACAACATCGGCAGAAGAGTTTGTGGCAAGAAAGTATACTTTAAAAAAAGAATAATTGCACAACATTTTCTGATGTGATCCTCTTTGTGAACTAGAATGTGTTGTGTGTGGGACTATGCCTCACGTTCTTTGCATTAAGCTCCCTTGGTGTTTGATGGTTAAAGTCCCTCTGTAAGATCAGACCTCCCCTTCCTGAAACCTTGATCAGCCTCCATCCTCATTCCAGATGAGAATATATCCTAACTTTGATCTGCTCGCTCCTGAGACTCGGTCCACACTTTGATCCCTTCCCTGTTAACGACACAGACGATAGTAGATGACAGCATTCCATCCAGGGTAGAGGGAGGAGAAGTGAAGAGAGTGAGACAGCTATGCAGTATAGTAGTAGAGAGGGAGGAATGAAAAGAGCAGGAGTAGAATGGAGGTGAATGGTAAACGCTCTCCAGAGTCAGATAAAACAGAGAAAGGGCTAGGTTGTGGTGATGAATTGGCGTTCTGCTCCAGCTCCCACCTCAGGTTGATCTCTCTATATCTCTCACATCCATATTCTTTATGGTTCTTTTGTCACGCTGGAGGAGGAACGGCCCACTCATCTTCCCTCAGCCTCCATTGGTGAGAATAAAAGTGCATTTCAAAACATTCCCTTTCTTCCTCTTTTCAACCACTTGGATTAGGCTTTGTTGTTATAGAAAATGCCTGAAAATAGGAATTTGTGGTTTGATATAAAAAGAAACGTGCCACACATGCACAAATTGACAACATTACTTAAATAGCACATTTAGTGTAAATTATGTTTAGCCATCCACTTGGTGGAAACAATATAAAACAATACCATGTAATGTGCATTCAGAATTAGCAAGCTAGAGTATGACTACACCTTTCAAAATGAATACTGGTCTCTTTTCATTCATCATTGTGCAGTTAGACTTCTCTCACATCTCTCATTCTACTTGCAATATCCATTAGAAAGACCTAATTGAATGTCGGTATTGTAGATCTTTTGAAAAGGGTCATTCACCTTTTATTCTCCAAGCCGGTACTCTGAGAATATCAATCACTCGTCTCTCAAAACGAATAAATGTGCAAACGAGAATAGAGGGATTTTTCCATGCAGCATCTTACAATTCCCCATAAGTGGGACCTGCAGCTGGAAAACATCAGAAAATGGAACCTATCCAATAACTCCTACCACTCTCCTATCCTATCCTTGAGGCTAGGAGAGGTATTCTAGATCAAAGTCACCCAGGACTTAAGACTTTGGTTCCACTTCTCTCCCATTACAACGTTCCTACCCAACCCACACTCCCTCCTGGACCTGGACCTGGACCTCACCTCATCTCACAGATTGGGTTTGGTGTATGCATCAGTCTCCAAAAACAACAGACAAATATGTATTTTTCTTTGTGTTCTGCTCTCCCACCCCCACAGCTCAGAGGAAAACGTGGTGTCTTTTTAATGTTGATATTCGTTTATTTTTGGCTCCCATTTTTAATAGCATCTAAAATCTAGGGATATTTCATTTTATGTTTCATATCTATTATTCTCTCTGTTGCATCACATCCCTCCTAATGATCGAGTTTGTCTTTGGAGAGAGAAAATTCAAAATACTCTGCCTTATTCAACTAGATTTCATTAGTGAATATGGGACAGTCATATTGATGAAAAGTTTTAATTCCTTGTTGGTCATGGTAGCAAACCAACTATGTTAAATCAACGCCCACAGAGTGGGGTAGGGATACATAAAATTGATGCTTGCCCTGCTTACCCAGACTCCTTGCTCCGGCCAAACGCTACATCATACCCATGGGCATTAGTTTCTTCTCCACAATGAGTCTGGATCTGAGTACCTCCCCAACCCTTCACTGAATGTGAACACATTCAGGGCCGTCTGATTGGTCCAGAAACCGATGGGTTGGGCCAGAGCCAGAACACACGTAGGTAAAGCGGCGGATTGATTTGTCACTGGCTTTGATACTCTGATTGGCTAGAAACGATCCAATCACTGATTACTTTGTTTTGTACAATGCCCCTCCTGCCCCTGATCACCATAAAGAACTTCAATGATGGCAGTCTCAGACTAAAGTATGTAGCGAACAACAGAGCAGCGGAATAATTAAGTGTGAGTCGTCAGGCTAACAAAATGCCACCAGGATCAGCCAGAAAGAAAGAAGTCCAGATTCTGAGGCCCTTCTAACACACAACATCCACTTAGTCCAGATATAAACCCTTCTTTCCTCACATCCCCCATCTTGTAAACAGTTGAAGAGGCGGCCAAAGATTTCTTCAGGGTTACCTATAATTCCGCTGGTCAGGAAGTACCTGATGACCACTAAGAAGGCCTTTTCTCAACTGCCCTTATAGGTAAGAACACAGGCATCCACTGAGTCAGCTGAATAAAGCCCTCAGAGCCCACATGCTGAGGGCTCTCAAGGAAGACACTAACTGAAGAGGCCAATGAGGTCATCAGCTCGACATAGTTTTGAGAGAGAGAAGTGCTATTTTTACTATGGTGGTTCGGTTGAAGTACCTGAAAGAATTCTTAAAGGATAGACAAAGAGGGACTTTAGTTTGGAGTGCCATTAGCTGTCTGTGGCTGCCTCTGAGAGTGTACGCCGTGAGAGGGAGAAATGTGCTCTGAATTAGGCCCTTGGTCTGATTGTTACCACCATGTGGGGTTTTTGCAAAGTTAATTCAAATCTGCCAGTGAATATTTGTCCATCCTATCCAGATTAAAGTAGTTTAGTTTGTTTGAATATTTATAACCAGGTCAACAAAAGAAAACAACAACATTGCTTTGAGACCGTCGATTGTCAATAAATCTGGTGTTATTGTGATGCAAAAAACCGTCCTAAATGATTGCTAGTCTATTTATATTGGGTCACAAGTAAGTGTTTGTACAGATTATTGTTGTCATTTTTCTCAAATAAATGTTGTTCCCAACAACGTAAATTGAGCTTTAAATAAAGGTACTATATGTATGTCTTATCTTCCAATAAAACCTTCTAATAATGATTTACCACTATTTCCCCATAATATTACCCTTACAGCCAATAGATGATGGTAAGAACCTACCCACTGGGCACAAATGTCATTTCAACGCCTAGTTTTGATTTACATTTGGTTGAGTTGTCAACTAACGTGAATTCAGTGTGAAATCTAAATAAAATGTCACTATGTCGTTGGATTTAGCTTAAAAGTGTGTGTGTGGGGGGCCCTTCGAGCTTAATCAATTAAGCTCTTGTCTTGAGGATCAGTAAGTGGCCCTAATGGCCACACATGCTCTAACTTAAAAGGGCTGTCTCCTGAAAAAGATTAGCAACCCTGTTTGTACCCAGGTTTCAATATGTTTCTAGAATTCTTCTCCCATTAAGAGAGAGAGGGTTCTATTTGTAGACCAACCATGCAGACACTTTTGTGACACTTTCTCTCCTTCCTTTCCCAGAATTTAGAATCCAATTCCAATTGAACTCTGTTACAGTAAATGGGAGTAAAATGCAATTTTATGTAGTTAAGATGCTGTGTTTTCCATTCACACATAAAGCGAGAACAAAAGTCCTTCAATAAACAGTGAGTTTCCACATATTGAATAATTGATGTGCAATTTCATTCATCAGCTAATTTATCTATATGATTGTATCAATGAAACACAGTCAGGAATAGAATAAAAACACATTTCAAAACCATAAGTATGAAAAGGAAAGAGCAGCTTCCAACTTGAGGAATAACTAATGGGAATTTTTAGATATCCCTGTGGAATGCAGAGAGCTGCTTGCTATTCGTGTGGATGCCTTTGATACTGTGGCCCCTTCCATATCTCCTCTACGTACCCTGCGATCTGTGCTCATCTTCACTGATTTATACATATACTGTATATGTGCGTTATCTGTGCCATTGTTGTACTGACATAAAATATCAATAGCATTAGTGCTATTTTGACTGGACTGTTAAGAATGAAAATACATTTCACAGTACCAGTTTCTGGTTTTGTTAGACAATATCTCTGTATTATCAGAAGACAGTGTAACGATTTTCGTTGGTGGAAGAAGGAGAAGACCAAAGTGCAGCGTGGTACGTGTTCATGATGCCTTTAATAAACTGAACACTGAATACAAACGAACAAAAGAATAAAGGAATAAAGGAAAACCGAAACAGTCCCGTATGGTGAAAACACTGAAACGGAAAATAATCACCAAAACAGGCTACCTAAATATGGCTCTCAATCAGAGACAACGATAGACAGCTGCCTCTGATTGAGAACCATACCAGGCCAAACACATAGAAATAGAAAACCTAGACCTACAACATAGAATACCCACCCACATCACACCCTGAACAAACTAAAAATAGAAACATACTGTACAAAGCAATCTACGGTCAGGGCGTGACAGACAGAATGTTCTCTATAAACTAAATGTAAATGAAGAGAAAAACTGATTCTGAGGAAACTTTTCTCTTGTATCATCAAATGAATGCATATTTCAGACTAAATAGTAAAAATCTCAGACTTTGTACTGAGGCATACAAGGTTATCTTTGCAAAAACATCCTAAAAGATGGTCCATGGTGAACATGTCAATTATTTGTTTTAGGATTGGTCTATGTGTAAAGTCCATCTTCCAACCGATTGGAGAAAGATGTTAGCACATTCAGTGTGTTCTGTTTGATGGAGAGCCCTGATCTGTTCAGCCACAAAATTGTATTTGCTCAGTGATCTTGAACAAGTTCAAAAGTTGAAGAAGCACCTCAAATGGCACTGATGTGGTCAGTCCACACACAACAAACCATGTTCATATTGATTTGTTCCCATTTTACCCATTTACCGTGTACTCCAGTACACAATCACAACACAAGACACGAACATCAGCCTGCTCAAACACACAGATTAACTTGAAAATGATGGAGAGTATTTGCTACTTCTTAAAGGGAATGTTTATCGCTGCTCCATTTCACTATAAATGTCAATTAATATGTTATCAACATATCATAGTATGCTCACAACTGAATTGTGATAACGCAACACGTAAAGTGTTGGTCCCATGTTTCATGAGCTGAAATAAAAGCTCATAGACGTTTTACACACGAACAAAAAGTGCTTTTCTCCCACATTTTGTGCACAAATTTGTTTACATCCCTGTTAGTGAGCATTTCTCCTTTGCCAAGATAATCCATCCACCTGACAGGTGTGGCATATCAAGAAGCTGATTAAACAGCATGATCATTACACAGGTGCACCTTGTGCTGGGGACAATAAAAGGCCACTCTACAATGTGCAGTTTTGTCACACAACATAATGCCACAGATGTCTCAAGTTTTGAGGGAGCGTGCAATTGTCATGCTGACTGCAGGAATGTCCACCAGAGCTGTTGACAGAAAATGTCATGTTAATTTCTCTGCCATAAGCCGCTTCCAAAGTTGTTTTAGAGAATTTGGCAGTACGTCCAACCGGCCTCATAACCGTAGACCATGTGTCGCCACGCCAGCCCAGGACCTCCACATCCAGCTTCTACACCTGCAGGATCGTCTGAGACCAGCCACCTGGACAGCTGATGAAACATTCTGACTGACTGGCCTGGCCCCTATGCCCTCCCAGGCCCACCCATGGCTGCACTTATAATAAATACTACAGAAGGGAATACTTGCATATGGTGTGTTTGGGTGGTGCTATGAGGTGTTTGGGGTCATTGATACAAGTGTATATTGTTGTTTATTAGCTACGCATAGTCACGTTACCCCTACCTACATGTACAAATTACCTCAACTAACCTGTACTTTGTAAGTCGCTCTGTAAGTCGCTCTGGATAAGAGCGTCTGCTAAATGACTTAAATGTAAATGTAATACTTAAATGCTGTACCCCCTCGGTACCGGTACACCCTGTATATAGACTTATTATTGTTATTTTATTGTGTTACTTTTATTTTTTACTTTAGTTTATTTAGTAAATATTTTCTGAACTCTATTTTCTTAAAACTGAATTGTTGGTTAAATGGCCCAGCCAGAGCCCAGACTTGAACCTGATCTAACATCTCTGGAGAGATGTGAAAATAGCTGTGCAGCGACGCTCCCCATCCAACCTTACAGAGCATGAGAGGATATGCATAGAAGAATGGGAGAAACTCCCCAAATACAGGTGTGCCAAGCTTGTAGGGTCATACCCAAGAAGACTCAAGGCTGTGATCGCTGCCAAAATTGCTTCAACATAGTACTGAGTAAAGGGTCTGAATACTTGTGCAAATTTGATATTTCAGGCTTTTTGTTTTGCAATTTTAAAAAAAACTGTTTTTGGTACTTCATTATGGGGTATTGGGTGTAAATTGAGGGAAAAAAGTTTAAACTATTTTAGAATAAGTCTGTAACATAATAAAACGTGGAAAAAGTCAAGGGGTCTGAATACTTTCCGAATGCACTATACAACACACAGGTATAGTTCCTCCAAGACTAATATTTGTCATCAAGCCAAAGTCATTCTCTTACTCTCCGCCAGCATCATCAAAACATTTCTCCAGTTTGCTCCTAATGAGAAGCACTGAGGCTAGCTAGGCTGGTTAGATAGCTATAACATTAGACTAGAGTACATTTTAGGTATAGCAAACAGAGCTAACTAGCTAAACTTGGCTAGCTTGGCTTGTAGTGGTACTAGCAGGCCCATTACTGCCAGATCTATCACCGAATTGTACTGTACTGAACAACATTGCCTTGTGTAAAAAGATAGCTTATATTGCTATCTATCTACCAACAGCAAAACAACTGACTCATTTGTAATTTACTCTTTTGAGTCCTGGTCCAGCTGGTCTAGGCTGTCGCCGCTGCCACAATTATTTTTCTCGCTGTCTCAACTCCTATTCAGTGTATTCCGGCTCAAATAAATAGGGCTGTATGTTCCTATGTAAAAGAGCATCTACTACAAACACACCATGTTCAGCAGGTAATCATCATCCAGCTCTTCATTTAGCGGCAGGTAGCCTAGTGATTAGAGCATTGGGGCAGTAAACAAAAGGTTGCTGGATCGAATCCCTGAGCTGACAAGGTAAAAAGCTGTCGTTCTTCCCCTGAAAAAGGCAGTTAACCCACTGTTTCCTGGTAGGCTGTCATTGTAAATAAGAATTTGTTCTTAACTGACATGTCTAGTTAAATAAAGGTAACATTCTTGGAAAGTGGAAGAAGCCATTGTAGCTAATAATTTAGCAATCTCTGATAGTGCACGGTAACATAGCTCCCGTCAACCTGTAATCTGGTACTGCCCCAGGTATTGGAAGGCTTGCCTTCGAGGGTGGAAACATGGGACTATGGCTCCCGTCAGGCTGAAGTTATTACGCCTGCTCCCATCTCTGGCGCCAGGCTACCCTTCTTTACACGCACCTGTCACCATCATTACGCGCAGCAGCGCTTATTGGACACACCTGGACTCCCTCACGTAGTTGATTACCCCCTGTATATCTATCTGTCTGTTCCTCAATGGTGTTCCCTGTGTCCGTATAAATTGTTGTTATGTGTTCCTGTCCAGACGCGGTTCCTGTTCCGTTTCATGTCCGTCAGTTATTAAACCTTCACATCCCGTACCTGCTTCTCATCTCCTGCGTCGATCCTTACAGTAGTCTTTACAAAGCCAGGGAAAACAAGTCAACCAAGATATCCTGCAATGTCCTGGCAGATAGGAACATTGTTGAGACAAGTCCAATGGCTCTACTGAACAAGGACAACCATATCTACTCGCTGCTAGCGTGATCACGCAATCGGCAAAATAAATGCCACAGTATTTTCTACAAAACATGACTCTATTCATTTTTAGATCAGACAGCAGAGGCTCAATCAACCAATGATGTCATGCCACAACCCTTGTCACACATGATGTTGATCGCCTGAAGACATACATCCAACCCTGGCTCATATTTGGGAGTTGACTATCTTATTCCACATAGACTTGGGTCCCAGAAACCCTAATCCACCTTCCCTATGATTGACTTTATGTCAATGTTTGACAGACTAAATGTCAAGGAGATAAGATTTTACCATGGCTCTAGCCTAGTCTATTTGGAACTAAATCAGTATGTTATGTTTGCCAACAACACAAGGGACATTCATCCAAAGCTGTTTTGTATACAGATCTTAATTTGAGCCAGTTTGCTACAGTTGGAAAATAGTCCTGCAGCAACAGGAAAATTGCATTTTTATGTGGATTGTAATTAATGAAAATGTTTCATTTTGGCAAATTAAGTCTAACATTTTAAAGTGGAAATTACAAACTTTAGAATAGTTTTTAATCCTCGAATACACTACAAGTTAGCATTTCCTGCTGTGCAGTAAACTTCTAATCAACAATGGCGTGATACAATTAAGGTCATACATCTCTAAATAAAGTAGCCTACTGTTTGGTTTTTAATGGTGGCTGATGACAAAATATCTTACATAACTACTTTAAATGTTTCGAGAAATTCAGTAACACCTTTGGAGACCCAATCCTTTATCAAACGTGACATGTCATCCCTTTCTTCAATTTGGTGTAATTACCAAACCTTACTGGCTTCATTTCATCAGAATGCATGGACCAATTTGATTGAATCTAATTTCAAAGCTGAGTGAAATAAAAAAAGCTCTGTGAAATTGAGGAGAAAGAGTGTCGAGACAGTGGTGTTTTAGAGAAAGAAAGGCATAAGCAATATTAATTAAAATAATCCATCAAATGTAGCAAACATGATAGTGCCTAACCATCCCTCTCTTTTTATGAGCTTCCATCCATAAGTTCCTGGTGAGTGATAACTGTGTTTGTCATAGAATTTAAATGATTGACTCTCCTCTCCCTGAGTCCTATTTCTATTTATCTTCGCAAAGTCACATCATTCCTTTGCAGCTGAGACAATACAATGCATAATGATTTTCATTGTGAGTTGTTTAAAAGCTCAACTAGTCACGTGTGGCTTAGTCCGAGGCCTCAATTGGATGAGACTGAACACCAAAACATCTGCAGCTTTCTTTGGCCCGCTCAGCCTGTCAATTGAATGTAAACTAGACGTGTTATGAAAGCAAAACAGAACTCTGCTTTTTTAAATGGCTGTCTCCCTAACAAAGCCAAAATATTAACATGGCATTTAGTATTTAATTAGGATCCCCATTAGCTGCTGCCAAAGCAGCCGCTACTCTTCCTGTGGTCCGAACAGTAACAAAACAATACATCACAACAGAATAATAATCATAAATAGAACAATTCACACAAGACATTGTGCACGACAAAAATGGACAATATAAAATGTACGATATCACAACAATTGCAATATTACAATGTGTGGGTGTGTGTAAAGTGTGTGTGTGTTAGAGTGTATGCGTGTGTTAGAGATTATGTGTGTGTGTGTGTGTACAGTATGTCTCTTCACAGTCTGTGTTGTGCCGTGACGAGTTATTTGATGTTTTTAATCTGTTTGAGCAGACAGTTTGGTGCTTTAAATTCAATCTCTCCTATACTTTTAGCCAGGAGAGATTGACATGCATGTTTTTGATATAAGCCCTCCGTGTACATTTCCGGGCCAGCAGTGCTGCTCTAGGGCCTGTAGGACTTGTTTGGTTGATCGTGATGTCATGAACAGACCTCCCCCCATTTTAGCAAACATTGCATCAATATGTTTTGACCATGTTAATCTAGAGTTACAACAAGCAGTTTAGTCTCCTCAACTTGCTCAATTGCCACAGGTAAGAGGTAATGACGGCCGATGAATGGCACAACAACGGGGCTCAGGAACTCGTCACGGTATCTCTGTGCATTCAAATTGTCTTTGATAAAATGCAATTGTGTTCGACATAGTATGGGCAGGCATAACCTACAACCCCACCACTCTGTTCACAACATTGACATCAGCAAACCGCATGCCCACACAATGCCATACACGGTTGTGAGGCTGGTTGGATGTACCGTGACATTCTCTAAAACGATGTTAGAGGCGGGTTATGGTAGAGAAATTAACATTCAAACCTCTGGCAACAACTTTGGTTGACATTCCTGCAGTCAGCATGCCAATTGCATGCGCCCTTAAAACTTGAAACATGTGGCATTGTGTTGTGTGACAAAACTCCTTTTTTTTACCTCTATAATGATCATACTGTTTATTCAGGGGTGAAAAGAGATTTCATTTCTTACCGGTAAGGGACACACAAGTGCGCACACAAACACAATTGGTTTTATACTACAAAAATTACAGGGTAGCCTATTCTGCTGACACTGACAAACAGATCAATAAATCATGTTGTCTGATCCATATAATTGGCCTACGAAAAGGAGAGACACAAGTAGTATCTAACCTGGAGGAGGAAAACAAAACAAACAAAAGTGGCACTGACACGATTATAAACAAAGTTAATATGCACACTCACCGCTGTGCTCTGCTGGTGCCAATAGGCCACTGTTCGCTCAATTAAGTTTTAATAACAAAAAGACAGATTGGAGTCTTTCCTGTCAGGGGGAGCCGTAACGGGTGAACCCAAGAGCAGACTCAGACGAGGAGACTTGGATGAGGTAACCAAGGTATTTATTGAAACACGAGGGGAAGATTGAGTGCAGGACAGGGGAAGCCCGAGCGTGTTGCGGGGAACCATGTGCGGGTCTGAGGCTGGAGTGAGAGGTGTTGGGACAGGGTAAGCAGGTTCGGAGGGGAATCCGAGGGAGCGTAGAGTGGGGAATCCAGGATAGAGTAGCAGGACTGCCGAGAAGTCGGACTGGAGACAGGGACCAGAGTCAGAACGGGCAGAACTGTAGCAGAGAGGAAAACAGTGTCAGGCAAGGGAAAACAGGCACAACAGGACAACAGGAACAAATAGCTAGAAACATGGACTGACTGAGCAGAGATTACGATCTGGCAGTGTGGAAATGGCAGGACTGAGTATTTGTAAAGGCCTTGATTGTGGAACAGGTTGCAGCTGGTGGGAATCTGCTCTGACTCCAGTATACCTGTCTCTGCCCACACAATCACACACACAGAGAGAAAGAGAGGGAGAGAACACTGGGGGAGTGGCAGCAGGTCAAGGAGACACAGGATTAGCATTAGACGGCGTGGCAGGAACAGATGTTACACTTTTCTTTACAGTAATAGCCATTTGCTTTCCAAACACCTTTTCTATGATTGTACTTTTAATATTACAATATGCCTGGATGGGTCGCTTTGATTTCAGTGACAGTCGCAACAAATCAATCATATATTTGGTCTTTTCAGCTCACTCCACAAATTGCGGGACGTTCTGACTGTAGGCTATGCGATTTAAAACAATCCAGCTTTTTTTTAAAGAAGCTAATGATCCTCTGTGGCCAAATCATGCTTTTGAATGATGTTTATTCATTTCTGTATAAACAGGAGTAAACTGTCCATGAGCATCTCGGCCACTTATCTCTGCCTTAACAAAATGTAAGTGTTCTCATCAAACCACAAGGCAATTTGGAGCATATACCACCAGGTTTCCAGTCAATTTGGAGCATATACCACCCGGTTTCCAGTCAATTTGGAGCATATACCACCAGGTTTCCAGTCAATTTGGAGCATATACCACCCGGTTTCCAGTCAATTTGGAGCATATACCACCCGGTTTCCAGTCAATTTGGAGCATATACCACCAGGTTTCCAGTCAATTTGGAGCATATACCACCAGGTTTCCAGTCAATTCGAACATTTTTCTGGTGGTTGACAAGCAGTAATGTTAAATAATAGTGTAATAACCTATTGTTTTGGGGCATGTATTCGTTGTGATAGGCTCACATGTTACTGGACCATACCGCTTTACTTTCACCCCTGGATATGCCACACTTGTCAGGTGGATGGTTCACCTTGGCGAAGGAGAAATGCTCACTAACAGGAATGTAAACACATTTGTGCACAACATTTGAGAGAAATAAGCTTTTTGTGCATATGGAACATTTCTGGGATCTTTTATTTCATGAAACATGGGACCTAGACTTTACATGTTTTGTTTATATTTTTCTTCAGTGTATTTAGGACTAGCTTATTACTAGCCACCAGTGGTGATTTTAGCCTGTAAATCTTGGTGGGGAAAACTCAGCCAATTTGTATAGATGCATGCCAGCAAAGCCACTACACAACAATTTATATTATTATTATTATTATAATTTATTATTTCATTAGGCCTATGTGGTCTAAAAAGGAAAGTAAATACAATCACGAGGACTCACTTTTATAGACAATATACCGGACACCCTTCGCAATATTAGCTGGAATTACATGGGTCTATTACTGAACTTTTTGCTGAAAAAAACTATTTGAATGGGATGAGACTGTCACTGGCAAACATGGTTCCAAACCCAACAACGTCACATAGTATCCCCTCCTCGTGAACAAAAGCACGAGTAAATTATAATACACAAAGTAAGCAAAATAAGGAAATCATTCCAACATTACCTACCATGACGAATAAGACACGAGTAAGATAGACCGACTGACTGTATGTTAGCAATATAGCAATTGAGATGTACAAACTATCACGTAAGGGAACGATGAGCGGACAAGAGGCAAGCCGTAATTTAAGACATTAATGAGCGAGTAGTCGATATAACTATTTCTTCAGCACTTTTGAAATGTACAGCGACAGAATTCAGAACATGGGCTGTTCTTATAGCATTCTCCCTGTACACCAAGTCAGAAATGTAGGATACAGTTGAAGTCGGAAGTTTACATACACTTAGGTTGGAGTCATTAAAACTTGTTTTTCAACCACTCCACAAATTTCTTGTTACCAAACTATAGTTTTGGCAAGTCGGTTAGGACTTCTACTTTGTGCATTACACTTGTTTACAGACAGATTATTTCACTTATAATTCACTGTATCACAATTCCAGTGGGTCAGAAGCTGTG
Organism: Oncorhynchus keta; assembly: GCF_023373465.1. Lineage (NCBI taxonomy): Eukaryota > Metazoa > Chordata > Actinopteri > Salmoniformes > Salmonidae > Oncorhynchus > Oncorhynchus keta. The sequence goes on along the minus strand of NC_068443.1, from coordinate 26,764,991 downwards.
CCTTTAAACAGCTTGGAAAAGTCCAGAAAATTATGTCATGGCTTTAGAAGCTTCTGATAGGCTACTTGACATCATTTGAGTCAATTGGAGGTGTACCTATGGATGTATTTCAAGGCCTACCTTCAAACGCAGTGCCTCTTTGCTTGACATCATGGGAAAATCAAAAGAAATCAGCCAAGACCTCAGAAAAAAATTGTGGACCTCCACAAGTCTGGTTCATCCTTGGGAGCAATTTCCAAACGCCTGAAGGTACCATGTTCATCTGTACAAACAATAGTACGCAATGGGACACCGCAGCCATCATACCGCTCAGGAAGGCGACACATACTGTCGCCTAGAGATTAACATAATTTGGTGCATAAATTGCAAATCAAGGAGGCCTACAAACCTGACTCAGTTACACCAGCTCTGTCAGGAGGAATGGGCCAAAATGCACCCAACTTATTGTGGTAAACTTGTGGAATGCTACCCGAAATGTTTCACCAAAGTGAAACAATTTTTTTTTCAATTTAAAGTTTTATTAAGTTTTCTTGTTTTTCAATCAACCAACAAAACACATTCCACATTCACAGATGTGACAGGCTTTAAAAAAAAAAAAGTAAAAAAATAATAATACATTTGAAAAAAATAAAAATACAATTAAAATGAATGATAAAGTCAAATAAAAGCATTTATTTTTCTTAATCTATATATTTTCCTTGGTACATATATATACATACATACATACATACATACATACATACATACATACATACATACATACATACATACATACGCACATATACATACACACACACATACGCACACATACTCAAAAACTAAATTAAAATAAAAACACAAAAAAACAAAAAAAAAAAAAAAAAACATAACACTTGCAGCACTATCAAGGTTCTTATCAGCTATTTCAAGCATTCGCTGAGACGACGGGCCAATAATTCGTTTTTAGGTTTTACAGTACCTTACACAACATGCGCATTTCCCTAGTCACCCCGTTCACTCTGTCCAGTTTGAAATATAGTTGAATAGTGGAGACCAGAGTCTATCAAACTTGGGCTGTCTCTTGTGGAGGTCATAAGTGAGCTTTTCAAGAGGAAGAAAGTCAACAATCTGGTCAATCCACATTTTAAATGTAGGGGGGGGTATTAGAGGCCCACAATAGAAGAATACATTTCTTAGCAAAGTATGTAATAGTCATAAGCAAATTTTCTCTGTCAGGATCAAGAACAAAGTCCTGCTGGGCATTAAGAAGATAGATACACGGGGTCATATCAAACTGTACCTCTAGTATTTTCTGTGCAGCAGTGTGTACAGATTGCCAGAATCTGGCAATCTCCCTACAGCTCCAAAATACATGCATATAGGTTCCACATTCAGAGGTACATCTTTTACAGTTAGGAGACATATCTGTTTTCATTCTATGGAGTCTCAAAGGAGTATAATAAAATTTGTACAAAAATGTGTAATTATTTTCTTTCATTGGTAGAGGAGCAGTATACCCTGTCGCAAACCTCCGCCCATAACTCATCACTGATAGTCAGACCAAGGTCCTTTTCCCAGATTATTTTCAAAGGAGTAAAGGAGGGGCTTCCTTTCTCAGAAAGGAGTCTATAGATGTAAGATATTTTGCCTTTAATGGATTGTGCTGTGACAAGAAGGGTTTCAACTTCATTCAACTGAGTTCTAAACCTCCTCTTGGAGGTAAATGAGGAAATTACATGTCTAATTTGAAGATATTTTAAAAAATGGGATCTTGGCACATCGAATTCACTGCAGAGCTCTTGAAAGGATTTCAGTGTAGTGGTTTTCTGATGAAATAGGTCTGAAAAGGTCCTGATTCCTAGAGTATGCCAAAGATTAAAGTTGGCATCCCTCAGGGCTTTTGGCAAGTCTGGGTTGCCTACTATAGGCGAGTGAGAACATATTTGGGAGGAAATGCCCAGGTATTTCTTACAGTCCCTCCAGGCTAGTAGGGTGCTGTAAATCGCAAAGGTTTTGGCTATGTTGCCCACTTCACTAAAGTTATTAATGAATATAATTGAGCTTAAGGGCAATGAACCACAGGATTGGGCTTCTGTCTGAATCCTCGTTGACTCTTGTCTGTTTGTGATCCATGTTAGCATGTTGCAGATTTGGGCAGACCAGTAGTACAATTGAAGGGAGGGAAGGGCAAGACCACCTTTAGATTCAGGTTTTGATAAAGTGGAAAACTTGATCCTAGGTTTTTTATTGCCCCATATAAATTTGGTGATGCTTTGGTTAGTTGTTTTGAAGAAGGAAACTGGGAGATAGCATGGGAGCATCTGAAATAAGTAGTTCAGTCTAGGGAGGACGTTCATATGGATTACATTAATTCTTCCTACTAAGCTAATTGGGAGGGAGATCCAGGTTTGGAGATCGTTCTTGATTCGATCCAGGAGTGGAAGATAATTTTCCTTGAAAAGTCTATTCAGATCTGGTGTTATGAAGATCCCGAGGTATTGAAACCCCTGTGTTTTCCATTGGAAAGGACAAAGTGTCTTCATAGAGCTGGTGAGTGTAATATTGAGAGGGCAGACAGTGGATTTGTTAAAATTGATCTTATAACCTGACAACTTGCCATACTGAGCAATTGTGTCTAAAATGAGAGGGAGGGATTTCTCAGGGTTGGATATGTAGAGCAAGACATCATCTGCGTAAAGCGAAATCTTGTGCTGCAGGCCACCTGCAGAAACACCCATAATACTTGGATTGCTCCGCCCCAAACAAGTAGAGCAGCGGGGACAGCGATCACCCTTGTCTTGTGCCCCGTTCCAGAGGGAATCTGTCGGAGTTCAGTCCATTAGTAGTCACCATGGCATTTGGATGAGAGCATAGTGATTTGATCCATTTAATAAAATTTGGGCCCATATTGAACTTTTCTAAGACTGAAAACAGAAAGCTCCACTCCATCCTGTCAAATGCCTTCTCAGCATCCAGTGAAGCCAGCAGGACAGGGGTCTTTTGTGCGTTTACTTGATCAATAATATCAAAAAGACGGCAAATGTTATCAGAAGAGTATCTGTCTCTAATAAATCCAGTTTGGTCCGCTTTTATTATTTTGGGAGTGTTTAGTCTTTTGGCGAGAAATTTGGTAATTATTTTATAGTCGAAATCCAACAAGCTTTTGGGCCGGAAGGACGAGCAGGATAGGGGGTCCTTGTCCTTTTTTAGCAACACTGTAATGCGAGCTGTGTGCATTGAGTCTGGGAGAACTCCGTTTTTGCAAAAATCCTCCAGCATTGGCATGAAGATAGGGCTGAGCTGGGGCCAAAAAGCTTTGTAGAACTCTCTGGGGAATCCATCTGGGCCTGGGGACTTATTTAGGTGGCATGGAGGTAATTGCCTCCAGGATCTCCTCAGGAGTGAAGGGGGAGTTGAGATCTTCCTGGTCGGTCTCTGATAGTTTAGGTAGCGAGATTCCCTCTAGGAAAGAGTGGAGTTCTGCCTCTGTGTGTTTTCTCTCAGAGGTATATAGTTCGCAGTAAAAATCATGAAAAGTTAAATTGATCTTTTTGGGTCATATGTGACCTCGTCCTCTGCTGTTCGGATAGCCATGATTGTACGCTCTGACTGCTCCTTTTTTAATTGGTAAGCAAGCAATCTACTGGGCCTATTGCTATACTCATGGTATTTCTGTTTAGTAAAGAAAACTTTTTTTTTTATCTCCCGAGTGTAGTCCAAATTTAGTTTGGCTTTGGCTGCTTTAAGATGACTCCAGGAGGTGCTGTCTAGGGATTGTTTATGTATTTTTTCACAGCATTCCAGCTCCCTCTCCAGATCTAGCCTGTGTGCTTCCATTGCTTTTTTCTTAGAGGAAGCATAGGCAATTAGATGACCTCTTAGTGTGGCTTTAGCAGCGTCCCACATTGTGGCCGGAGAAACAGGAGAATCTTTATTGTCTTGTGTGTAGTTGTCTATCCATGTAGTTACCAATGTATGGAACTCGTCATTTGATAGCATGGAGGTGTTGAATTTCCAGCTCTTTGACCTCGGGATGTTTTTGCAGAGGTCAAAGCGGAGGTGGACAAAGGCGTGATCTGAAAGTGCTATGGGTCCGATTGTACAAGTGGCTTAATTTATGAAACTCTTTGGGATAAAAATGTAATCTATACGGGAGTAGGTGTTATGGACATTAGAGTAGTATGTATAGTCCATAGATGAGCCATTATTCTCTCTTCAGATATCTATCAGTCCCATCTCTTTAGTAAGAGAGTTCAACATCTTTGCAGATCTAGGATTTGTGGTGGGGACTTGAGATGATTTGTCTAGGGTTGGGTTAAGGGTACAATTAAAATCTCCGGCCACCACGCCAAAGGAGACACAATGCTCATTGAACAGGGTATATATATATATAGGCTAGTGATACATCTATTACATAAAGACGCAGTAGATGATATAGAGTACAGTATATACGTATACATATGAGATGAATAATGTAGGGTATGTAAACATTACAGTATATTAGGTAGCATTGTTTAAAGTGGCTAGTGATATATTTTACATCATTTCCCATCAATTCCCATTATTAAAGTGGCTGGAGTTGAGTCAGTGTGTTGGCAGCAGCCACTCAATGTTAGTGGTGGCTGTTTAACAGTCTGATGGCCTTGAGATAGAAGCTGTTTTTCAGTCTCTCGGTCCCAGCTTTGATGCACCTGTACTGACCTCGCCTTCTGGATGATAGCGGGGTGAACAGGCAGTGGCTCGGGTGGTTGTTGTCCTTGATGATCTTTATGGCCTTCCTGTGACATCGGGTGGTGTAGGTGTCCTGGTAGTTTGCCTACGGTGATGCGTTGTGCAGACCTCACTACCCTCTGGAGAGCCTTACAGTTGTGGGAGGAGCAGTTGCCGTACCAGGCGGTGATACAGCCCGCCAGGATGCTCTCGATTGTGCATCTGTAGAAGTTTGTGAGTGCTTTTGGTGACAAGCCGAATTTCTTCAGCCTCCTGAGGTTGAAGAGGCGCTGCTGCGCCTTCTTCACAATGCTGTCTGTGTGGGTGGACCAATTCAGTTTGTCTGTGATTTGTATGCCGAGGAACTTAAAACTTGCTACCCTCTCCACTACTGTTACATCGATGTGGATAGGGGGGTGTTCCCTCTGCTGTTTCCTGAAGTCCACAATCATCTCCTTAGTTTTGTTGACGTTGAGTGTGAGGTTATTTTCCTGACACCACACTCCGAGGGCCCTCACCTCCTCCCTGTAGGCCGTCTCGTCGTTGTTGGTAATCAAGCCTACCACGGTTGTGTCGTCCGCAAACTTGATGATTGAGTTGGAGGCGTGCGTGGCCACGCAGTCGTGGGTGAACAGGGAGTACAGGAGAGGGCTCAGAACGCACCCTTGTGGGGCCCCAGTGTTGAGGATCAGCGGGGTGGAGATGTTGTTGCCTACCCTCACCACCTGGGGGCGGCCCGTCAGGAAGTCCAGTACCCAGTTGCACAGGGCGGGGTCGAGACCCAGGGTCTCGAGCTTGATGACAAGCTTGGAGGGTACTATGGTGTTAAATGCCGAGCTGTAGTCGATGAACAACATTCTCACATAGGTATTCCTCTTGTCCAGATGGGTTAGGGCAGTGTGCAGTGTGGTTGAGATTGCATCGTCTGTGGACCTATTTGGGCGGTAAGCAAATTGGAGTGGGTCTAGGGTGTCAGGTAGGGTGGAGGTGATATGGTCCTTGACTAGTCTCTCAACGCACTTCCTGATGTTGGAAGTGAGTGCTACGGGGCGGTAGTCGTTTAGCTCAGTTACCTTAGCTTTCTTGGGAACAGGAACAATGGTGGCCCTCTTGAAGCATGTGGGAACAGCAGACTGGGATAGGGATTGATTGAATATGTCCTTAAACACACCAGCCAGCTGGTCTGCGCATGCTCTGAGGGCGCGGCTGGGGATGCCGTCTGGGCCTGCAGCCTTGCGAGGGTTAACACGTTTAAATGTTTTCCTCACCTCGGCTGCAGTGAAGAAGAGGCCGCATGTTTTGGTTGAAGGCCGTGTCAGTGGCACTGTATTGTCCTCAAAGCGGGCATAAAAGTTATTTAGTCTGCCTGGGAGCAAGACATCCTGGTCCGTGACGGGGCTGGTTTTCTTTTTGTAATCCGTGATTGACTGTAAACCCTGCCACATACCTCTTGTGTCTGAGCCGTTGAATTGAGATTCTACTTTGTCTCTATACTGACGCTTAGCTTGTTTGATTGCCTTGCGGAGGGAATAGCTACACTGTTTGTATTCGGTCATGTTTCCGGTCACCTCGCCATGATTAAAAGCAGTGGTTCGCGCTTTCAGTTTCACGCGAATGCTGCCATCAATCCACGGTTTCTGGTTTGGGAATGTTTTAATCGTTGCTATGGGAACGACATCTTCAACGCACGTTCTACTGAACTCGCACACCGAATCAGCGTATTCGTCAATGTTGTTGTCTGACGCAATACGAAACATATCCCAGTCCACGTGATGGAAGCAGTCTTGGAGGGTGGAATCAGATTGGTCGGACCAGCGTTGGACAGACCTCAGCGTGGGAGCTTCTTGTTTTAGTTTCTGTCTGTAGGCAGGGATCAACAAAATGGAGTCGTGGTCAGCTTTTCCGAAAGGAGGGCGGGGCAGGGCCTTATATGCGTCGCGGAAGTTAGAATAGCAATGATCCAAGGTTTTGCCAGCCCTGGTTGCGCAATCGATATGCTGATACAATTTAGGGAGTCTTGTTTTCAGATTAGCCTTGTTAAAATCCCCAGCTACAATGAATGCAGCCTCAGGATGTGTGGATTCCAGTTTGCAAAGAGTTAAATAAAGTTTGTTCAGAGCCATCGATGTGTCTGCTTGGGGGGGAATATATACGGCTGTGATTATAATCGAAGGGAATTCCCTTGGTAGATAATGCGGTCGACATTTGATTGTGAGGAATTCTAAATCAGGTGAACAGAAGGACTTATTTGATTGTGAAGAATTCTAAATCAGGTGAACAGAAGGACTTATTTGATTGTGAGGAATTCTAAATCAGGTGAACAGAAGGACTTGAGTTCCTGTATATTGTTGTGGCCACACCACGTCTCGTTAGCCATAAGGCATACGCCCCCGCCCCTCTTCTTACCAGAAAGATGTTTGTTTCCGTCGGCGCGATGCGTGGAGAAACCAGCTGGCTGCACCGACTCCGATAGCGTCTCTCCAGTGAATGTTTCCGTGAAGCAAAGAACGTTACAGTCTCTGATGTCCCTCTGGAATGCTACCCTTGCTCGGATTTCATCAACCTTGTTGTCAAGAGACTGGACATTGGTGAGAAGTATACTGGGGAGTGGTGCACGATGTGCCCGTCTCCGGAGTCTGACCAGAAGACCGCTTCGTTTCCCTCTTTTACGAAGTCGTTTTTTTGGGTCGCCGGCTGGGATCCATTCCGTTGTCCTGGGTGAAAGGCAGAACGTAGGATCCGCTTCGCGAAAGTCACATTCTTGGTCGTACTGATGGTGAGTTGACGCTGCTCTTATATTCAGTAGTTCTTCTCGACTGTATGTAATGAAACCTAAGATGACCTGGGGTACTAATGTAAGAAATAACTTTCGTTTTTGTCTGTAAGCAGGAATCAAGAGGATAGAATTATGGTCAGATTTGCCAAATGGAGGGCGAGGGAGAGCTTTGTATGTATCTCTGTGTGTGGAATGAAGGTGGTCTAGAGTTTTTTTCCTTTTCCTCTCTCATTTCTACCAGCATGTCACGTGTGCAACATGCTGGTAGAAATGAGGTAAAACAGATTTAGGTTTGCCTGCATTTAAGTTCCCGGCCACTAGGAGAAATATAAAAAAAAAAATAGATGAACACTCTCTTGGTATATAGTGTGGTCTACAGCTTGTCATGAGGTACTCTACGACAGCCGAGCAATACCTTGAGACTTCCTTAATAACAGACAAATATTTTGTCCCCAAATAAGAATATGGCATTAATTGCATCTATAGATATCTAGTCGTTGAAATAAAAACAACGTAGCCAAGGTGATTCTCTCCATAAAAAAAATAGGTATAGAGCTATAATGCCAGTAAGATTAAATGCATTCTGGTCACAAATCAGGCATGAGAGAGAGGGAGGGCTGTTCAGCCTCACATGACAGTCTCATTAAATATTAACAGAGAAGAAATGTCTAGGCCTAATGGAAGCTGGTCTGGCCTGGAGAGTTACGTCTCTTAGCACTCATGCTGCTGCTGATGGGATATGTTGGCAAGAGTTGATGTGCTTTTGGACAGCTCATTGTGTTGCATGGTATTTAGCTGGTGGAAACTCATGTGAGTCTCTCTCTCCTTTTAGTTCCTGGCAGGTGTTGCAATTGCCTGGAGCTTCTATGAACTTGTAGGGAAGGGGGTTTAAAACATGTCCATTAAAACATCACACAACATGTATGATGACAATGGTTGGCTTCTTCGTAGAATTGCTGATGCCATCTCCAACTGTTCTGTCATTTTTGTGAAAAACCAAATGAATGACCACAAACAACAATGATTAAAACATGAGCAGCTAGGCTAAATGTTAATATAAGGTTCTAGGTTGAATACAAGTATCCTTTAATCCCTTGGGATGTTTTCAACAATGAAACTAGGTGGCTAACTTCCACAGGTACCATTTTCAGCATTGGCTGCTCATCTACGATTGTATGAGGCAAACTTAGCCACCACCATCAGATGAGATGCTAGCACACATGCTTACAGATGGGGAGAGAGAGGCCTGGTACGAGTCAATTAGCAAAGGCATGGTCTTAAATGTCACCATCTGCCTAACATCTGATCTGCTAAACCAATATCAACTTAGAAATGAATACCCTCTCTCTTAATCAGGTTTCCAGTCCTGAGAGATCTCCAGATCTCAATCACAGATTATACTAATTAGGTAATGCTGGGGGAGAACCAGAGTGAGTCATGTGACATGCGTACAGTAAAGTGGGCTATTGGTACTGAAATGTAGCCAGCCTGAGAAAGATGTCAGTGACCAGTTTGTGTGATGGTACAGTAGTATTGTAGCTGAGTTGATTAAATTAGATGCAATGGGAAAGGAACACTGCGACTACCTCGCTGTCCAACCAAGTTGCATGAGTTGAGGAGCAAACTACATTGAAGATATTCAGCAGGTCTTGGAGGACCAGAAGCAGTTTTTTAATGAACTTCCACTGTCCTCCAAGAGTTGCTGGATTTCACTTTTAATGTAATTCGATGAGCATTTATTTTGTGGTTTACTGGAAAAGTTTATTATGGTAAAATTTGACAATTGTTAATACATCATAGTATGACATGTACTGTAGCCTGTAGTGTCCACATTTAGTTGTACAACTCCAAAAGACATCAAAAACAGCGATATTGGTTGGATGCTTGTGTTTCAACAATATTAATTCAGCATGTGTCCTATATATATTTGGTACAAAGAAAATCACAACATAAAAAGTAAAGTAGTACATCATGAACATCAGCTATGCTCTCAAATCACTGCCACAAAGCACAGTTTCAACCACAGTATATACCATTATTTAGTCAAACAATTTTACAGAGAAAAGTTTGATGTCAAATCAGAATGAGGTACCCAAATACCCAAAACACATCATTATCCACAAACACTTTCAAAGTCGAAGCGCAGATCAGTTGTAAATTGATCCTTTGGATCCCGTCTCAACTTCTTTAATGATGAAGTTGTTTTGGAGTGATTGCTTATGTTCGCTTAGCAACTAAGTGTGATATGAGTTCAGAGTGTGAAAAGCATTATCATCCAATGTTGTCAGAGAGAGAACAGAACAATTAGCAAAACACATCGCTGAATGAAATATTTACTTCAGATGCTTTCTATAGTTTTGGTTCTTTTCAAGGATGTTAGGTAATTCTTCATGTAAATGCTTTCTCTCTGTAAAGTATAAGCTGTACTATTAACATGAAGAGTTAAAATGTCTGTTTTTCTCAGCCAATCTCCTTCTCTGGTGGTATGCTCATTCACCTTGTAGGCTTTTTGTGCAGAATTTATGTAAGTAAGACATACAGTATGTGTATATATCGCTGCGCCCATAAACATGTCTAATATGACCATTATTGATTTGTGATGGATTATGTCGATGTTGTCAGATGTTGCTGAAATTCGCTGTAAATCGTAGAGCATCAAACCTCATCTCCGTCCATTTCTTCATTCATCATCATGTGCAAAGATACACACATACAGTCCTTGTATCAAAGCATGTCTTCAGAGAGTTACTCTTGGATACAGTTCCAACAAATGGACGGATCACATAATAAATGATTGGCGAAATAAACAAACAACGTCTAATTGGAATAGTGAACTTTCTGTGCATCAGAAGGCTTGATAGGGGAATGGAGTAAGTACAGAGTGGCTGCCCAAGTTCCATAAACTTTCATGAAGAAATGTTTTATTTTGGTCCTGGGCTTTCCTGCCATGAAAAGTATTTGGCCATTTTAAAATAAAGTACGAAGAATTACCTAAAGAGATGTTCAATTCCGGTTCCTTGTTCCTGGAAAAGCAAAGTTCAAATTCACTAAAACACTCAAATATACAAAGTACAACATACTGCACTTCAGTAACAGTACAGAGAAACTATATGAGATCTCTCAAGAATACACAGAATTATTCAGAGAAATGTGTAATCCCTTCCAATGCAGCATATAGATACAGATGTAACCAGAAAATAAAAATAAATGTATATATTTATAGTTTATTTTGACATTGAACTCAGGATCATTAACTGAAGTTCACCTTCTCTGGAAAAGTTGGCCTTGCACTAAAATAGTAAAAAAAAAGATTCCACACAGTTGCACAGTCTCTATCTGGTCTGGCCATCAGAAAGAGCTATGGCCTATAGTTGCGTTGGAAGAAATAAAAGGGCACTTTGTAAAAAACTCGGGCTGCAACATTTGTCCTCATTTTTTGAGAAGAGAGATTACAGTCAGTTATTGTTCATAGTTCATCATCCTAGCTCCGGCCCCAGAAACAGGTCAGGTAGTGTGTTAGGAGTCACAGTCGCTGTCCTCAGCCCCGTACATGTCAGCCAGTTTCCTGAAGCGGGGCCCCCAGTCACTGAGGTAGTTGTAGTCCTGGTCCCCTTCAGAGGAAGCTGACCCCAGGGAGCTGAGAGACTCAGCCACTGAACCGGTTCCCTCGTAGGCATATGTGGCCAGAGAGTCATAAGGGGGGGCGGTGGGGTTATTGTCGTTATCCTGCACCCTTTGGTTTATGAAGTCCCGGACATCGGCGTTGTCCCGCGATGGAATGACTGTCTGTCTGAGAGGGGGGTACAGCGTGTCCGAGGGGATGATGTCCCGCCTCTGCTTGCTCTCCTCGATGGCTTCGGGGTTACGCAGAGCCCCGATGTCGAAGGCTTGGGTGTCCTCCTCTCCGCCCCCCTCGTCGTTGTAGCTGACGACGTTGTCTCGCACGTCCTCTTTAGAGATGATCAGAGGCTCCTTTTTCTTCTGCTTCTTCAGTGCCGCAAACAGAACTATGATCACTGAGAAACAGAGAGGGAGAGAGCGACAGAGAGAGAGGGAGGAAGGTAGAGAGCGCCGGAGATAGAGACAGATAGGGAGAGAGTGACAGAGATAGACACAGAGAGAGAGACACAGAGAGATGGAGAGAGAGAGCGAGGCAGCGTTAGCAAGAGGTTTGCTGTTCAGGGCTGGTTGATTTCATCTTATCTCGCTGCTCATGCTGCAGTGAACACTGCATTAGAACACGGGCTGGTTCCTGCAGCCCAGTACAACAGCGCAGTAACAATTTAGAAACAACTGCAGTTGAGATGCTGAAACATTTTTGAATTTTAACATCCCAATGAGATTGCAACTAGAAACTTATAGATAACCAGGAAATGGTGCCACGTTTAATAAATACCTTTCCATTATATGTAGTTAATGGTGCTGAAGTAATATATTGGGGTAATCGCATAATATTATTTTTCATTAAAGTAACTCCTGGTGTATCAGGGGTTATTTTTACTGCCTGTCTACTATCCTGTCTACAATCTGAATCCCATTGGACTTGTTGTGATCCTCCATAAATAACACGTTTGCCGTACACAGCCAAGAATGAAATAGACGGGAATTTAGGGCATTCTTAGAGGTGCCTGTGAGTGTGTGCGTACTCGTATGTCTACACATTCAGGTGATATACAGGAGGGTCAAATTGAACATCTAAAATATAGCAACTACACTAGAACCTGTGGAATTTCTTATTAAAAGAGAGATATTTTACATACTGTACATTAATGTGAATGACTAAACTGGAGATGGAGATGGTCAGAGCCAGACAGACAAACAGACAGCTATAGTCAATGAGGACTCAATCAATATACTGTACTCACACAGCCAGCCAGATAGACAAACAGACAGCTATACTCACTGAGGAGGATAATAACACAAAGCAGGATAGCCACCAGGGCCCCGGTGCTGAGTCCAGCTGAGCTGGTCTGGGCCTCGGCGTTGCACAGCTCCATGTTGCCCTCGCGGTCGCAGGTGCACACGCGCACCGTCAGCGTCCCCGTGCTGCTCTGCATGGGGAAGTCCCCGTCTGTGATCACCACAGGAACCAGGTAGACGCTCTTGTGCAGTCGGCTGTAGCTGGAGCGCCGGGTTAGGACGCCAGCTGTGTTATCTAGAGGGAAACAACATACATTTAACACACATGTTAAGACTGATGTAACAGCCACATTATAGTGTGTTATATGGCTATGAAGGGTGACGGATTGCACATAGACTACAGAATTGCCTTCCAGCCTGGTTCATTGGATTCATTGGAATAACCATAAGGTGCCATAATCATGTATGCAATTAGGCATTATAACATATTTACTATAATGTCAAATCAAATTGTATTTGTCACATGCTTCGTATGGCCACAGGTGTAGACTAACAGTGAAATGCTTACTTACAGGTCCATTTCCAACAATGCGGAGTGAAGCATAAGATAAAACATTTAATAGAAAATATAAATAGTATAAAAAATATAAAGAATCAGGTGTTGACTGTGTATGATAGACACCCAAACATAATATCAGGTGTTGACTGTGTGTGATAGACACCCAAACATAATATCAGGTGTTGACTGTGTAAGATAGACACCCAAAAATAATTTCAGGTGTTGACTGTGTATGATAGAGACCCAAACATAATATCAGGTGTTGACTGTGTGTGATAGACACCCAAACATAATATCAGGTGTTGACTGTGTGTGATAGACACCCAAACATAATATCAGGTGTTGACTGTGTAAGATAGACACCCAAACATAATATCAGGTGTTGACTGTGTGTGATAGACACCCAAACATAATATCAGGTGTTGACTGTGTAAGATAGACACCCAAACATAATATCAGGTGTTGACTGTGTAAGATAGACACCCAAACATAATATCAGGTGTTGACTGTGTATGATAGACACCCAAACATAATATCAGGTGTTGACTGTGTAAGATAGACACCCAAACATAATATCAGGTGTTGACTGTGTGTGATAGACACCCAAACATAATATCAGGTGTTGACTGTGTATGATAGAGACCCAAACATAATATCAGGTGTTGACTGTCTATGATAGACACCCAAACATAATATCAGGTGTTGACTGTGTATGATAGACACCCAAACATAATATCAGGTGTTGACTGTGTATGATAGACACCCAAACATAATATCAGGTGTTGACTGTGTGTGATAGACACCCAAACATAATATCAGGTGTTGACTGTGTGTGATAGACACCCAAACATAATATCAGGTGTTGACTGTGTATGATAGAGACCCAAACATAATATCAGGTGTTGACTGTGTATGATAGAGACCCAAACATAATATCAGGTGTTGACTGTGTATGATAGACACCCAAACATAATATCAGGTGTTGACTGTCTATGATAGACACCCAAACATAATATCAGGTGTTGACTGTGTGTGATAGACACCCAAACATAATATCAGGTGTTGACTGTGTGTGATAGACACCCAAACATAATATCAGGTGTTGACTGTGTAAGATAGACACCCAAACATAATATCAGGTGTTGACTGTGTAAGATAGACACCCAAACATAATATCAGGTGTTGACTGTGTGTGATAGACACCCAAACATAATATCAGGTGTTGACTGTGTATGATAGAGACCCAAACATAATATCAGGTGTTGACTGTGTATGATAGAGACCCAAACATAATATCAGGTGTTGACTGTGTATGATAGACACCCAAACATAATATCAGGTGTTGACTGTGTGTGATAGACACCCAAACATAATATCAGGTGTTGACTGTGTGTGATAGACACCCAAACATAATATCAGGTGTTGACTGTGTAAGATAGACACCCAAACATAATATCAGGTGTTGACTGTGTAAGATAGACACCCAAACATAATATCAGGTGTTGACTGTGTAAGATAGACACCCAAACATAATATCAGGTGTTGACTGTGTATGATAGACACCCAAACATAATATCAGGTGTTGACTGTGTATGATAGAGACCCAAACATAATATCAGGTGTTGACTGTGTATGATAGACACCCAAACATAATATCATGTGTTGACTGTGTATGATAGAGACCCAAACATAATATCAGGTGTTGACTGTGTATGATAGACACCCAAACATAATATCAGGTGTTGACTGTGTGTGATAGACACCCAAACATAATATCAGGTGTTGACTGTGTGTGATAGACACCCAAACATAATATCAGGTGTTGACTGTGTATGATAGAGACCCAAACATAATATCAGGTGTTGACTGTGTATGATAGACACCCAAACATAATATCAGGTGTTGACTGTGTGTGATAGACACCCAAACATAATATCAGGTGTTGACTGTGTGTGATAGACACCCAAACATAATATCAGGTGTTGACTGTGTAAGATAGACACCCAAACATAATATCAGGTGTTGACTGTGTAAGGTAGACACCCAAACATAATATCAGGTGTTGACTGTGTATGATAGACACCCAAACATAATATCAGGTGTTGACTGTGTGTGATAGACACCCAAACATAATATCAGGTGTTGACTGTGTAAGATAGACACCCAAACATAATATCAGGTGTTGACTGTGTGTGATAGACACCCAAACATAATATCAGGTGTTGACTGTGTAAGATAGACACCCAAACATAATATCAGGTGTTGACTGTGTGTGATAGACACCCAAACATAATATCAGGTGTTGACTGTGTGTGATAGACACCCAAACATAATATCATGTGTTGACTGTGTATGATAGACACCCAAACATAATATCATGTGTTGACTGTGTATGATAGACACCCAAACATAATATCATGTGTTGACTGTGTATGATAGACACCCAAAGAGATCATACAGTACAGTACTCACCTCCATTGTCTCTGACTGTGAAGTTGCCTCTGTAAGCTCCCTCCGTAGCCAGACTGAAGAAGAACTTGTGCCCACCTGCAGGGTCATCTGCATCCACCGCACTCACCGTCTGGATCTTCTGTTTACAGGATAAACAAAAACGGATTCATATTTTTAAAATAATATAATAATAATAATAATAATAATAATTATTTGGTTTTCCAGGCTGGCGATATTGATGAAAATTGTAGGCTAGAGACCATGCATATAGACATAACAGATTGGTATGTTTATTTAATTAATGACAAAAATAAATAACCATTTTGGAAGATCCATTGTAGATGATTGTATTGACTTCTCTCATGGGACATTGCATGGTAAACAGGAGGGCAGCAAACACAAACACAGAAGAACCAAGGATGGGCCTCTGAATTAATTATGAATAATGACAGAGGGATGAAGGAGGGATAAAAGGGGAAGGAGTAGAGGAATAGACATGTGGTGGGCACCTATTGAAACATGTCCTTGATGTGTGACAGCTACTGTCACCTGCCATGACAGATCATCTCATCAGCTGCCACAGAAAGTAGACCCTGGAGACCAATCACTTCCCCAGAGGAATGCAGCACTCATCACAATGCTTTATCGTCATTTGTGGTATTCTTGGGCATATAGCCTATTGTAGAACCTCTAGATGTCACAATGATATAGAGTAATTATAGCAATGCGAATAATTCATTCATGTCAAACACTATCTATCATGGGACCTAAGTGGAGGATCTGCGTTCCGTACCTGTCCAGCCTTGGTCTTTTCACAAACAAACGTCTCGTAGAAAGAGGCAAATGTTGGTGCGTTGTCGTTGACATCTAGAAGACGGATATAAACAGGCCCCCGACTGGTCTGCAGAGGTTTGTCTGTAAAGCAAACATACACATTATGAATAATATGAATGAATAATGAATAATAACTGTAATAAATAATTATATGATAATTGTTTTTTTTAATGTTTCAAAACAGGGCAGAATATAATAATTGAACTCCATAGCCTTTTTAGAATATTTTGTATTGTGAATTCATGTGCCTGATAAAGCTGTGAAAGACTTACTGAACTCTGTTGCGATAACAGAAATGTTGTGCCAGGCAGCTTCTTCTCGGTCGAGAGGTCTTGTGATGAATACGGTCCCATTCCCAGAATGCACGTTAAAAAGCCGGTCCAGATCTGTGCGACGATCAATGGAGTACCTATACGATAGATACACAAAATGTAAGACAATGATTGAAAGCATGGAGGTTTGTGAAACATTTCAGAGGGTTTACTACAGGCTTTTAAAACAATACACTTCTATTTTCTACCACTCACCAACATCTCCTACTGTATTTGACACCCCCTTTTCACTCAATAAGTTGAAAACTTTCTCAGTCCACTCATTCTCTGCCCTCTCTGTATGATAACAGCAGTTGATTCTGAATACTGCACGCCCGGAGGATCTGCCCTAAACAGACAGTGGGACTTATATCACTCTATTTTAATACCTGTACTGGAGAGGGAACAGCTCTGAGCAGTGGCACCGACCAGACCAGCCCTAACAGTTTCATCATCCAGCAGATTATGCAATGATCCTGTTATTTGTTCATACTAGATGCCCTTTCAGTGTATTTCCATGAGGAGTGGTAATTAAGGGACTTTGGACATTGAGAAGAACTCACTAAAAAAGGTATGTGTGGAGATGGTGCAGAATACACACCTTGTGCTTTGCTTAATATGAACACGACTTCTTCTAGACTCCCAAATGAATGAGATGACCTATCCAACTCTAAAAATTCTACAGTTTCAAAACTACTGTAACATAACCTTTAACATCCATCAAATTACCCATGATACAAATGACTATAACCAATCTCTCCATTACCTGTGGGTGGTAGGTAGAAATGAGTGGGCGGGCTAGAGGGAAAGCAAAGCAGTGCTCTAACTAACCTGACTGGGCTGTTGTATCCATCCGGGTCCATGGCCCTGACAGACCCTACTGCAGTACCCACGGCTGCATCCTCCTTCACCTCCATCACGTAGCTGGCTCTCTCAAACAGAGGAGGTTCATCCACATCCTCTATACCAATCCTGACTGTTGCCATGTCCTTGGTGGGTAGGTACCCTAGGAAACGAGTGTCCAAGGTCTGAGTGTTCTGTACCTGGATCTCCAGTGTGTAGGATCGGGTCTTTTCATAGTCCAACGGCTGCAAGGACAGGGATACAGTGACAATAGAACATGGTAGGGGAGTCATATTCTGCACTGATGCAGTACGGTTATGTTTTGAAGTATGTACTTATCATACAATAACAGATACAGTAATAGAGTTTCGGATGGTCTGATGACCTCAGGTCTAACAAAGCATGCACTAGTTATGGGTGACTATACAGTAGATGTAATTTACAGGAGTAACGGCTGTTACCTTTCCAACAGTAATGATGCCTTCCTGTGAGTCTTTGTCTGTGATGACATCGAACATGTCCAAGCCGTCCCCGCCGACAACGTTGTAGAACATCTCTGCATTCTTCCCACGGTCTTTATCCACTGCTTTGATTCTGCCAACAGGAGTTCCAGCTTTCATGGATTCTGCAACGCTGAACTGATATATGCCTGGAACATGAACATAAACAGACACACATGTAAATCAAGAATGTTCTGTATGAACCTGAGATCAACAGAACTTCATATTGGAATATCGGCAACATTCACCGCGATTTCACACCACTCAAAACCAATTGCCTCCGTAATTATGTTGGCGAGAAGAAGAAAAGTGTGTTAACGAAACAGAACCAGAATGGCCTAGAACCATGAGACAGAATTGCATAAGCTTGTCAGAAACAGAAGAGATTGTTGGTCTTCCTCTGGCATGGTGGTTTACTGTGCCAGGTCCTCATTCACACATCTATGTTTCTGACACTAACACATTTGCCTTAAGAAACTATTCACACCCCTTGATTTTTTCCCACATTTTGTTGAGTTACAAAGTGGGATTGAAATTGATTTAATTGTCATTAGTTTGTCAACGATCTACACAAAATACTCTGTAAAATCAAAGTAAAAAATGATTGGAAGTCAAATATGAATGGAAAATATTTTTAAAAATGGATTAGAAAAGTATTTAACCCACTGGGTCAATACATGTTACAATCACCTTTGGCAGCGTTTACAATTGGGTATTTTTCTGGGTAAGTCTCTAAGAGTGTTGCAAACATGCATTGTATAATATTTGCCCATTATTCTTTTTTAAATTCTTCAAGCTCTGTCAAGTTGGTTGTTGATTATTGCTAGACAGCCATTTTCAAGTCTTGCCGTATAGTGCATTCGGAAAATATTCAGAATTCTTAATTTTTTTCCACATTTTGTTACGTTATAGCCTTATTCTAAATTCAATTTTTTTTTAAATTCCCCTCATCAATCTATACACAATACCACATAACGAACAAAGCAGGTTTTAACATTTAGAAACAGAAATACCTTATTTAAATAAGTATTCAGACCCTTTGCCATGAGACTCAAAATTGAGCTCAGGTGCATCCTGTTTCCATTCCATTCCATTCTACAACTTTATTGGAGTCCACCTCCAGTAATTTCAATTGATAGGACATTATTTGAAAAGGCACACACCTGTCTTCTTAGAGTTTGCTGTCCAGCCAAACTGAGCAATCGGGGGAGAAGGGCCATGGTCAGGGAAGTGACCAAGAACCCAATGGTCACTCTGACAGAGCACTAGAGTTCCTCTGTAGAGATGGGAGAATCTTCCAGAAGGACAACCATCTCTGCAGCACTCCACCAATCAGGCTTTTATGTTAGAGTGGCCAGAAGGAAGCCACTCCTCAGTAAAAGGCACATGACAGCCCGCTTGGAGTTTTCCAAAATAGGACCTAAAGGACTCTGACCAGGAGAAACAAGATTTTCTGGTCTGATGAAACCAAGATTGAACTCTTTGGCCTGAATGCCAAGCGTCATGCCTGGAGGAAACCTGGCACCATCCCTACTGTGAAGCATCATGCTATGGAGATGTTTTTCAGCAGCAGGGACTGGGAGTCTAGTCAGGATTGAGAGAAAGGTGAAAGGAGAAGAGTACACAAAGATCCTTGATGAGATGCCTGCTCCAGAGCACTCAGGACCTCAGACTGGGGTGAAGGTTCCCCTTCCAACAGGACAACAACCCTAAGCACACAGTCAAGTTGTTGAATGTCCTTGAGTGGATCAGCCAGAGCCCAGACTTTAACTTGATCGAACATCTCTGGAGAGACCTGAAAATAGCTGTGCTGGGACACTCACCATCCAACCAGACAGAGCCTGAGAAGATCTGCAGAGAAGAATGGGAGAAACTCCCCAATTACAGGTGTGCCAAGCTTGTAGTGTCATACACAAGAGGACTCAAGGCTGTAATCGCTACCAACGGGGCTTCAACAAAGTAGCAATTTCTTCTTAGCTAGCTACATAGCCGTCTTTGTATCAAAGATAATTGTGTAATTATCGTATTTCGTTGTCCTAACGTAGTCTACTGCCCAGCAGCTAGCCAGCTAGCTAACGTCCACCGTCTACCGAATAGCAGCACTGTAGAAACTATTACACTCAACTGAACGACTTGATTAGTGTAGTGTTAGCTAGCTACATAGTTGTCTTTGCTGTCTTCGTATCCAAGATAATTGTGTAGTTTAGAGTGTGTAGTCTTAGAGTGATTATCTTAATTTACCGAGGTTAGCTAGCCAGCTATTTGTCGTCCTTAACGTAGGAGACACTGCTAGCTAGCCAACAGCTAGCCAACGTCTACCGAATATAACTTCCCACTCAACAACCCGGTCGCATTCCGCTTCGCTCCACAGGTAGTATAACATTTTCATTTCATTTCATTACAGCACAACGGTTTGATTTGTTTGATCGTAGCTAGCTACATAGCTAGCTACATAGCCGTCTTTGTATCAAAGATAATTGTGTAGTCTAGAGCGATTTTCTAGGTTAGCTAGCCAGCTATTGTCGTTCTTTTAACGCAACGTAACGTAATCAACACTGCTAGCTAGCCAGCTAGCCCCCGAACAGCTGCACTGTAGAAACTATTACACTCAACAGAACGACTTGATTAGTGTAGTGTCAACAACGCAGCCACTGCCAGCTAGCCTACTTCAGCAGTACTGTATCATTTTAATCATTTTAGTCAATAAGATTCTTGCTACGTAAGCTTAACTTTCTGAACATTCGAGACGTGTAGTCCACTTGTCATTCCAATCTCCTTGCATTAGCGTAGCCTCTTCTGTAGCCTGTCAACTATGTGTCTGTCTATCCCTGTTCTCTCCTCTCTGCACAGACCATACAAACGCTCCACACCGCGTGGCCGCGGCCAACCTAATCTGGTGGTCCCAGCGCGCACGACCCACGTGGAGTTCCAGGTCTCCGGGAGCCTCTGGAACTGCCGATCTGCCGCCAACAAGGCAGAGTTCATCTCAGCCTATGCCTCCCTCCAGTCCCTCGACTTCTTGGCACTGACGGAAACATGGATCACCACAGATAACACTGCTACTCCTACTGCTCTCTCCTCGTCCGCCCACGTGTTCTCGCACACCCCGAGAGCTTCTGGTCAGCGGGGTGGTGGCACCGGGATCCTCATCTCTCCCAAGTGGTCATTCTCTCTTTCTCCCCTTACCCATCTGTCTATCGCCTCCTTTGAATTCCATGCTGTCACAGTTACCAGCCCTTTCAAGCTTAACATCCTTATCATTTATCGCCCTCCAGGTTCCTCGGAGAGTTCATCAATGAGCTTGATGCCTTGATAAGCTCCTTTCCTGAGGACGGCTCACCTCTCACAGTTCTGGGCGACTTTAACCTCCCCACGTCTACCTTTGACTCATTCCTCTCTGCCTCCTTCTTTCCACTCCTCTCCTCTTTTGACCTCACCCTCTCACCTTCCCCCCTACTCACAAGGCAGGCAATACGCTCGACCTCATCTTTACTAGATGCTGTTCTTCCACTAACCTCATTGCAACTCCCCTCCAAGTCTCCGACCACTACCTTGTATCCTTTTCCCTCTCGCTCTCATCCAACACTTCCCACACTGCCCCTACTCGGATGGTATCGCGCCGTCCCAACCTTCGCTCTCTCTCCCCCGCTACTCTCTCCTCTTCCATCCTATCATCTCTTCCCTCTGCTCTAACCTTCTCCAACCTATCTCCTGATTCTGCCTCCTCAACCCTCCTCTCCTCCCTTTCTGCATCCTTTGACTCTCTATGTCCCCTATCCTCCAGGCCGGCTCGGTCCTCCCCTACCGCTCCGTGGCTCGACGACTCATTGCGAGCTCACAGAACAGGGCTCCGGGCAGCAGAGCGGAAATGGAGGAAAACTCGCCTCCCTGCGGACCTGGCATCCTTTCACTCCCTCCTCTCTACATTTTCCTCCTGTCTCTGCTGCTAAAGCCACTTTCTACCACTCTAAATTCCAAGCATCTGCCTCTAACCCTAGGAAGCTCTTTGCCACCTTCTCCTCCCTCCTGGATCCTTCTCCTCCCCCCCCCCTCCCTCTCTGCAGATGACTTCGTCAACCATTTTGAAAAGAAGGTCGACGACATCCGATCCTCGTTTGCTAAGTCAAACGACACCGCTGGTTCTGCTCACACTGCCCTACCCTGTGCTCTGACCTCTTTCTCCCCTCTCTCTCCAGATGAAATCTCGCGTCTTGTGACGGCCGGCCGCCCAACAACCTGCCCGCTTGACCCTATCCCCTCCTCTCTTCTCCAGAGCATTTCCGGAGACCTTCTCCCTTACCTCACCTCGCTCATCAACTCATCCCTGACCGCTGGCTACGTCCCTTCCGTCTTCAAGAGAGCGAGAGTTGCACCCCTTCTGAAAAAACCTACACTCGATCCCTCCGATGTCATCAACTACAGACCAGTATCCCTTCTTTCTTTTCTCTCCAAAACTCTTGAACGTGCCGTCCTTGGCCAGCTCTCCCGCTATCTCTCTCAGAATGACCTTCTTGATCCAAATCAGTCAGGTTTCAAGACTAGTCATTCAACTGAGACTGCTCTTCTCTGTATCACGGAGGCGCTCCGCACTGCTAAAGCTAACTCTCTCTCCTCTGCTCTCATCCTTCTAGACCTATCGGCTGCCTTCGATACTGTGAACCATCAGATCCTCCTCTCCACCCTCTCCGAGTTGGGCATCTCCGGCGCGGCCCACGCTTGATTGCGTCCTACCTGACAGGTCGCTCCTACCAGGTGGCGTGGCGAGAATCTGTCTGCTCACCACGCGCTCTCACCACTGGTGTCCCCAGGGCTCTGTTCTAGGCCCTCTCCTATTCTCGCTATACACCAAGTCACTTGGCTCTGTCATAACCTCACATGGTCTCTCCTATCATTGCTATGCAGACGACACACAATTAATCTTCTCCTTTCCCCCTTCTGATGACCAGGTGGCGAATCGCATCTCTGCATGTCTGGCAGACATATCAGTGTGGATGACGGATCACCACCTCAAGCTGAACCTCGGCAAGACGGAGCTGCTCTTCCTCCCGGGAAGGACTGCCCGTTCCATGATCTCGCCATCACGGTTGACAACTCCATTGTGTCCTCCTCCCAGAGCGCTAAGAACCTTGGCGTGATCCTGGACAACACCCTGTCGTTCTCAACTAACATCAAGGCGGTGGCCCGTTCCTGTAGGTTCATGCTCTACAACATCCGCAGAGTACGACCCTGCCTCACACAGGAAGCGGCGCAGGTCCTAATCCAGGCACTTGTCATCTCCCGTCTGGATTACTGCAACTCGCTGTTGGCTGGGCTCCCTGCCTGTGCCATTAAACCACTACAACTCATCCAGAACGCCGCAGCCCGTCTGGTGTTCAACCTTCCCAAGTTCTCTCACGTCACCCCGCTCCTCCGCTCTCTCCACTGGCTTCCAGTTGAAGCTCGCATCCGCTACAAGACCATGGTGCTTGCCTACAGAGCTGTGAGGGGAACGGCACCTCAGTACCTCCAGGCTCTGATCAGGCCCTACACCCAAACAAGGGCACTGCGTTCATCCACCTCTGGCCTGCTCGCCTCCCTACCACTGAGGAAGTACAGTTCCCGCTCAGCCCAGTCAAAACTGTTCGCTGCTCTGGCCCCCCAATGGTGGAACAAACTCCCTCACGACGCCAGGACAGCGGAGTCAATCACCACCTTCCGGAGACACCTGAAACCCCACCTCTTTAAGGAATACCTAGGATAGGATAAGTAATCCTTCTCACCCCCCTAAAAGATTTAGATGCACTATTGTAAAGTGGCTGTTCCACTGGATGTCATAAGGTGAATGCACCAATTTGTAAGTCGCTCTGGATAAGAGCGTCTGCTAAATGACTTAAATGTTAAATGTTAAATGTTACTGAGTAAAGGGTTTGAATACTTATACCAATGTGATATTTCAGTTTTATTTGTAATACATTTGAAAACATTTTGAAAAACCTGTTTTTGCTTTGTCATTATGGGGTATTGTGTGTAGATTGACGAGGAAAATAAAAATCAAATGTAGAATAAGGCTGTAAGGTAACTAAATGTGGCAAAAGTCAAGGAGTCTGAATACTTTCAGAATGCACTGTAGATTTTCAATCCGATTTAAGTCAAAACTGTAACTACGCCACTCAAGAACATTCAACGTCGTCTTGGTAAGAAACTCCAGTGTATATTTTGCCTTGCACATTAGGTTATTGTCCTGCTGAAAGGTGACTTTGGGTTAGTCCTGTGAAGTAACTAGAATGTTGTTGATCCATCCTCAATTTTCTCTTATCACAGCTATTAAACTCTGAATGCCATTACGAATTACTACTTCAAGCACCAGTATAATACCAGTCACTGTACTCAGTACTCACTCTGTACTCAGTACTCAGTACTCACTCTGGGAGAAGCGCGGGGGGTTGTCGTTGACGTCTGTCAGGGTGATATTGACCGTGGTGGTCCCGGTTAAGCCGCCCCTCTGGCCCGCCATGTCCTTGGCCTCAATCACTACCTGGTAGTGTTCCCGCTTCTCCCGGTCCATCTCTCCAGGCCCCAGGGCTGTCCGGATTATGCCTGAGGACAAACCAGAGGAACACAATATTAATGTGTCATATAATATAATGAGATGTTAATATATATAATATTAATAATATATAATATTGTTAATTAGCTAGCTAAGCACGTTTCTCCTTCTCTGGTCCTGTAGGGCTGTAGGGATCGCTCATGGAGCCACCATGTCAAACAGATTTAAATGATATGGTATAGTTTGAGAATGACCTGTAGGTGATGATGATATGTAGGTGTCCTTGATTTAACTAATGTATCAGCAAATATTATAGTTATAATTACCAATGGGAGTAACTTAACTAGTGTTTATGACTGGTATAAGAGAGATGCACCTTCTGCAAAGAAATGGTCACCACATCAGAAAATAAAAACAGTTTCACATTGCTAAGACCTCATGGTAGGATTTAACAATAAACATTTACTACTGTATTTACAGTTGAAGTTGGAAGTTTACATACACCTTAGCCAAATTTAAACTCAGTTAAACTCAGATTTTCACAATTCCTGACATTTAATCAGAGTAAAAATACTTTGTTTTAGGTCAGATAAGGTTCACCACTTTATTATAAGAAAGTGAAATGTCAGAATAATAGTGGAGATAATGATTTATTTCAGTTTTCATTTATTTCATCACATTCCCAGTGGGTCAGAAGTTTACATACACTCAATTCGTATTTGGTAGCACTGCCTTTAAATTGTTTAACTTGGGTCAAACGTTTCAGGTAGCCTTCCACAAGCTTCCCACAATAAGTTGGGTGACTTTTGGCCCATTCCTCCTGGTGTAACTGAATCAGGTTTGTAGGCCTCCTTGCTCGTACACACCTTTTCAGTTGTGCCCACTCATTTTCTATGGGACTGAGGTCAGGGCTTTGTGATGGCCACTCAAATACCTTGACTTTGTTGTACTTAAGCCATTTTGCCACAACTTTGCAAGTATGCTTGGGGTCATTTAACTTCCTGACTGATGTCTTGAGATGTTGCTTCAATATATCCACATAATTTTCCTACCTCATGATGCCATCTATTTTGTGAAGTGCACCAGTCCCTCCTGCAGCAAAGCACCCCCACAACATGATGCTGCCACCCCGGTCCTTCACGGTTGGGATCTTCGGTTTGCAAGCCTCCCCATTTTTCCTCCAAACATAACGATGGTCATTATGGCCAAACAGTTCCATTTTTGTTTAATCAAACCAGAGGACATTTCTCCAAAAAGTACAATCTTTGTCCCCATGTGCAGTTGCAAACAGTAGTAGTTTTTTATGGCGGTTTTGGAGCAATGTCTTCTTCCTTGCAGGTTATGTCGATAAAGGACACGTTTTACTGTGGATTTGGATACTTTGTACGTGTTTCCCCCAGCATCTTCACAAGGTCCTTTGCGTTGTTCTGGGATTGTTTTGCACTTTTCACACCAAACTAATTTCATCTCTAGGAGACAGAACGCGTCTCCTTCCTGAGCGATATGACGGCTGCGTTGTCCCATGGTGTTTATACTTGCATACTGTTGTTTGTACAGATGAACGTGGTACCTTCAGGCATTTGGAAATTGCTCCCAAGGATGAACCAGACTTGTGGAGGTCTACAATTCTTTTTCTTGGCTGATTTCTTTTGATTTTCCCATGATGTCAAGGAAAGAGGCACACCGTTTGAAGGTAGGCATTGAAATACATCCATAGGTACACCTCCAATTGACTCAAAGTACGTCAATTAGCCTATCAGAAGCTTCTAAAGCTATGACATAATTTTCTGGACATTTCCAAGCTGTTTAAGGCACAGTCAACTTAGTGTATGTAATCTTCTCACCCACTGGAATTGTGATACAGTGAATTATACGTGAAATAATCTGTCTGTAAACAATTGTTGGAAAATGTACTTGTGTCATGCACAAAGTAGATGTCCTAATTGACTTGCCAAAATAAATTTGTGGAGTGGTTGAAAAATGAGTTTTAATGACTCCAACCTAAGTGGATGTAAACTTCTGACTTCAACCAAATTATTTTTATGAGACAGTGAAAATGGCAACGGACCCAACATCCATCCTATACAATAATGTCTGGCCTGGCCTGGCCTGGTTTGGCTTGTTTGAATGGGTTCTATAATCTATGATATGACTGTTTTCAGATTAACCCTTAGAAACATCTATTTTTTCCAATGTTTGTAGGATTTCATGTCCTCTGGTGTGACGGGGACATCATCGTCCATGTCACATCAGGGATGAACCATATCGCTGTTAAGACACACAATAATCTGCCGGTTGGAGGCTTTTTTGTTTCCATTTCCTTTTTGTTTAAACACAGAACCAGCTACGGGAGATGTTCCAGAGTGCACATTAGAAATGATTCAATGTTTCAGTCTACTTTGGAAAATGCACAGGGGGCTGAGAGAATAGTAATTGCTCTGGAAGTCTGACTCTGAACATTACATTGCATTACAGTCTCTCTCTTCATTGTAATAATAATTGCTTTGAGGGATTAAACAGCATTGCAGCTGTTTCAGACAGACAGACAGGCAGACAGGCAGAACTACATAAAGGCAGGCAGACAGACAGACGGACCTGTGTCGGGTTCCACTGAGAAGTACGGGTGCCCCTGGCTGATGCTGTATCGTAGTTTAGCGCTGTTCCCGTACATGCTGTCATCTGCGTCCGTGGCTGTTACCTGGGTGACTGAAGTACCTGAGAATGGAAGATAAAAAAGGCTTTGTTAATCGCTGAGGATGAATACGAACTCACATCCACATGATCAAAACCATACATGGTATTTTACACTTTAATAAGTTCCCATTGACCTTGAAACCGTGCTGATCTTTTATCATCAAAGGGAGTTAAATTGAAGGGTCATGACGTTGAAATGTCGAAAGTCAAATTAAAGTTAAAGAGCACATACCCATATTGGACCTCTCTGGTACACTGACAGTGTAAAGCTCCTTAGTGAATATTGGCTCGTTGTCGTTGATGTCATGAAGTTTAACAATAAACTCTGTCTCCGGCTCCAGTTTTATGCCTGTGTTCTTGTTGACCACGGTGGCTCGGAGGGTATAGAAGGCCTTATCCTCTCTATCCAGTCTCTTATTGGCATGGAGGTCGCCATTGTTTTCATCAATGGTAAATATGTCTCCAGCCCCGTCCCCACTTAGAATGTATTTCAGGGTTCCATCCCCCCTGTCCATATCGGATTGGAGCTGCCATAAAAAAACAAAAGAATAGTCAACATATTTGTCTCCTGTGAGAAATGGGGCCTTCAGAGAGATGACAGCAAGGCAAATACTGGATGTATACTGCACTATAAAATATATACAAAAATATGTAGACATCCCTTCAAATAAGTGGATTCGGGAATTTCAGCCACACCAGTTGCTAACAGGTGTATAAAATCGAGCACACAGAAATGCAATCTCCATAGACAAACATTGGCAGTATAATGGCCTTACTGAAGATCTCATTGACCTTCAACATGGCACCGTCATGGGATTCGACAAGTCAATTTGTAAACTTTCTGCCCTGCTAGAGTTGCCCCGGTCAACTGTAAGTGGTTATTGTGAAGTGGAATCTTCTAGGAGCAACAACAGCTCAGCCTCGAAGTGGTAGGCCACACAAGCTCACAGAACGGGACAGCCGAGTGCTGAAGCGCGTAACGCATAAAAATTGTCTGTCCTTGGTTACAACACTCACTACCAAGTTTCAAACTGCCTCTGGAAGCAACGTCAGCACGAGAACTGTTTTTTGGGAGATTAATGAAATGGGTTTCCATGCCCGAGCAACCATACACCACCCTAAGATGCGCAATGCCAACTGTCGGCTGGAGTGGTGTAAAGCTCGCAGCCATTGGACTCTGGAGCAATGGAAACACATTCTCTGGAATGATGAATCACGCTTAACCATCTCACAGTCGGATGGACAAATCTGGGTTTGGCAGATGCCAGGAGAACGCTACCTCCCCGAATGCATAGTGCCAACTATAACGTTTGGTGGAGGAGGACTATTGGTTGGGGGCTGTTTTTCCTTGTTCTGGCTAGGCCCCTTAGTCCCAGTGAAGGGAAATAGTAATGCTACAGCATACAATGACATTCTAGACGATTCTGTGTTTCCAACTTCATGGCAACAGTTTGAGGAAATCCTTTTCCTAGACAAGTCAGTTAAGAACATATTCTTATTTTCAATGACGGCCTAGGAACGGTGGGTTAACTGCCTTGTTCAGGGGCAGAATGCCAGATTTTTACCTTGTCAGCTTGGGGATTCAATCTTGCAACCTTATGGTTAACTAGTCCAACGCTCTAACCACCTGCTTTACATTGCACTATGAGGAGCCTGCCTGTTACGCGAATGCAGTAAGAAGACAAGGTAAGTTGCTAGCTAGCATTAAACTTATCTTATAAAAAACAATCAATCAATCAATCAATCATAATCACTAGTTAACTACACATGGTTGATGATATTATTAGTTTATCTAGCGTGTCCTGCGTTTCATATAATCGATGCGGTGCACATTCGCGAAAAAGGACTGTCGTTACTCCAACGTGAACCTAACCATAAACATCAATGCCTTTCTTAAAATCAATACACAAGTATATATTTTTAAACCTGCATATTTAGTTAATATTGCCTGCTAACATGAATTTATTTTAACTAGGTAAATTGTGTCACTTCTCTTGCAACAGAGTCAGGGTATATGCAGCAGTTTGGGCCGCCTGGCTAGTTGCGAAATGTGTGAAGATTATTTCTTCCTAACAAAGACAGCCAACTTCACCAAACAGGGGATGATTTAACAAAAGCGCATTTCGTTGCACGACTGTACCTAACCATAAATGTCAATGCCTTTCTTAAAATCAATACACAGAAGTATATATTTTTAAACCTGCATATTTAGCTAAAATAAATCCAGGTTAGCAGGCAATATTAACAAGGTGAAATTGTGTCACTTCTCTTGTGTTCATTGCACACAGAGTCGGGGTATATGCAACAGTTTGTGCCGCCTGGCTCGTTGCGAACTAATTTGCCAGAATGTTACGTAATTATGACATAACATTGAAGGTTGTACAATGTAACAGCAATATTTAGACATAGGGATGCCACCCGTTAGATAAAATATGGAATGGTTCCGTATTTCACTGAAAGAATAAACGTTTTGTTTTTGAAATGATAGTTTCCGAAATCGACCATATTAATTACCAAAGGCTCGTATTTCTGTGTGTTATAATGTTATAATTAAGTCTATTATATGATAGAGCAGTCTGACAGAGTGACGGTAGGAAGCAGCAGGCTCCTAATCATTCATTCAAACAGCACTGAGCTGTTTATGACTTCAAGCGTATCAACTCCCGAGATTAGGCTGGTTTAACCAATGTGAAATGGCTAGCTAGTTAGCGGGGTGCACACTAATAGTGTTTTAAACATCACTCACTCTGAGACTTGGAGTAGTTATTCTCCTTGCTCTGCATGGGCCGTGGCTTTTGTGGAGTGATGGGTAACGATGCGTCGAGGGAGGCTATTGTCTATGTTTTCCTGGTTCGAGCCCAGGTAGGGGCGAGGAGAGGGACGGAAGCTATACTGTTACAATGGCAATAAGTGCCTATAAGAACATCCAATAGTCAAAGGTATATGAAATACAAATGGTATAGAGAGAAATAGTCCTATAATTCCTTTAATAACTACAACATAAAAGTTCTTACCTGGGAATATTGAAGACTCATGTTAAAAGGAATCACCAGCTTTCGTATGTTCTCATGTTCTGAGCAAGGAACTTAAACGTTAGCTTTTTTACATGGCACATATTGCACTTTTACTTTCTTCTCCAACACTTTGTTTTTGCATTATTTAAACCAAATTGAACATGTTTCATTATTTATTTGAGGCTAAATTGATTTTATTAATGTATTATATTAAGTTAAAATAAGTGTTCATTCAGTATTGTTGTAATTGTCATTATTACAAATACATTTTTTTAAATCGGCCGATTATTCGGTATCGGCTTTTTTTTGGCTCCTCCAATAATCGGTATCGGTATCGACGTTGGAAAAACTTAATTGATCGATTAATCGGTCTACCTCTCATTGAAACGCCGTATGCAGGCCAGGCCTAATCGCTCAACTTCAGTGTCCGACCTCACTAAAACTCTTGTGGCTGAATGGAAGCAAGTCCCTGCAGCAATGTTCCAACATCTAGTGGAAAGCCTTCCAAGAAGAGTGGAGGCAGTTATAGCAGCAGAGGGGGGACCAACTCCATATTAATGCCCATGATTTTGGAATCAGATGTTCAAGGAGCAGTTGTCCATATACTTTTGGTCATGTAGTGTATCTACGATACAATAACTGTGTTCAACAGTCCATTTAGGGATTGGACTAGTATTCCAATGGGGAAATTCCTTATGGGCAATTCCTAATTTACGCAATTGTACTGAGACCCATTGAATTCAAAGTTTAAACAACCATACAACTAACTATATGCAAAAGGTCTACTTTTAACAATTTACACAAACAATTTTACAAAAACACATTTACTGGATGAACTGTGCAGATGCAAAAGTTTGGGTACAGAATGTAGGAAATTCTCCGTCCTGTTTTATGTCCACGTTTTCCAAAAACTGTTAAATATCTGCTCTGAATTAAGATTCAAGATGTCTGCAGAAAGAATGGTGTCAGCTATGACATGACACATTTACTTTGACAACATGCCTTTTGGTTATTGAACTACAGTAAGTGAAGTGGATTTACACCTGGTAACGGAATTTCATCATGGGTCCCTGATCTGTACTACACAGAAATGCATAATTATAGATATTAATGTAATTCTCTTCATGGTGATGTATCCTAAATAGGTAGTCAAAGGTATAAATATGCAACATCCTACTTTGCATATTTGGGTATTATTCTACACACTGGCTATTATTTTAGTGAGCTCTGCCCCCAAACAAGACCAAATGTGGTTGGTCCGGAACGGATCAAATTTGAATTTCTATGTTTCAGAAATTTGGACATCAAAGCACAGCACAGTAGCGCTCAGTAGAGTACAACACAGAACAGTAGAAGAGGAGAGTTCATTACAGTACAGTGGAGTGGAGTAGAGTACACTTCAGTATAGTACAGTAGAGCACATGTGAGTACTGTAGAGCAGAGTAATGCAGAGTAGAGTTCAGTACTATACAGTAGAGTACAGTATAATACAGTACATTATAGTGTACTCAACTCTAGTGTGCTCTACTGTGCACTGTACTGAACTCTACTCTACTCTACTGTACTGAACTATACTCTACTTTTCTTTACTGCACTGTACTCTACTGTGCTGTCCAAACCTGTGAACCCAACTGTAGTATGTGACTACTATGATTTCCCATTTCCCAAATCAATTGCAGAAATTCCGTTACCAATTTTGAGACAACATTTATATTTTTAAATGCTTAATAATTAATACACAACCGTTATATGAGTAAAAACACTGGAACTAATTGATAGGTCTACCTTTACTTGTTACTTCTGTGTACTTTTAATAGCTTCCTCCTTATGAGGGGAGTGTGGGTGTTTGCTAACAGAATATCAAGGCACAAGGCAATGCTTCTTCAATTTACAGAAGGCAGAAAAATGTATCCAAAATTAAAAGTGTTGATATTAGTTGGTAGGGGCCTTTGCTAATCCCACATTTTTTAGATGTAAATGGTTGAAAAATATATAAATGCTCCTATTTAAAAAAAATATATACTCTTAGCTTACATTTTACCTCCACGTTGACATGCTCATGAACATCACATATTGGTGCTCATGGGTCCTTTTACATGGAAATGACCTTATCTAATTTAACTGAGAGGAATGAAAATGGAATTGACCCCTGCTAGCAAAACATCGGATTTACAGTTTGCATTAGATGGGCTGTGAGGTAGAGTGTGAGTGACAGGTACAGTTGAAGTCGGAAGTCGGGAGTCATTAAAACTCATTTTTCAACCATTCTATAAATTGCTTGTTAACAAACTATAGTTTTGGCAAGTCGGTTAGGACATGTACTTTGTGCATGACACAAGTATTTTTCCAACAATTGTTTACAGACAGATTATTTCACTTAAAATTCACTGTATCACAATTCCAGTGGGTCAGAAGTTTACATACACTAAGTTGACTGTGCCTTTAAATAGCTTGGAAAATTCTGGAAAATGATGTCATGGCCTTGGAAGCTTCTGATAGGCTAATTGACAACATTTGAGTCAATTGGAGGTGTACCTGTTGATATATTTTAAGGCCTACCTTCAAACTCACTGCCTCTTTGCTTGACATCATGGGAAAATCACGTTCATCTGTACAAACAATAGTACGCAAGTATAAACACAATGGGACCACGCAGCCATCATATCACTCAGGAAGGAGACACGTTTTGTCTCCTAGAGATGAACGTAGTTTGGTGCGAAAAGTGCAAATCAATCCCAGAACAACAGCGAAGGACCCTGTGAAGATGCTGGAGGAAACAGGTACAAATGTATCTATATTCCACAGTAAAACGAGTCCTATATCGACAAAACCTGAAAGGCCGCTCAGCAAGGAAGAAGACTTCTCCAAAACCACCATAAACAAGCCAGACTACGGTTTGTAATTGCACACGGGGATGAAGATCATACTTTTTGGAGAAATGTCCTCTGGTCTGATGAAACAAAAATGGAACTGTTTGGCCATAATGACCATCGTTTTGTTTGGAGGAAAAAGGGGGAGGCTTGTAAGCCGAGGTGCACCATCCCAACCGTGAAGCACGGGGGTGGCAGCATCATGTTGTGGGAGTGATTTGCTGCAGGAGGGACTGGTGCACTTCACAAAATAGATGGCATCATGAGGGAGGAAAATAATGTGGATATTTTGAAGCAACATCTCAAGACATCAGTCAGGAAGTTAAAGCTTGGTCGCAAATGGGTCTTCCAAATGGACAATGACCGCAAGCATACTTCCAAAGTTGTGGCAAAATGACTTAAGGACAACAAAGTCAATGTATTGGCGTGGCTATCACAAAGCCCTGACCTCAATCCCATAGACAATTTGTGGGTAGAACTGAAAAAGTGTGTGCCAGCAAGGAGGTCTACAAACCTGACTCAGTTACACCAGCTCTGTCAGGAGGAATGGGCCAAAATTCACCCAGCTTGTGGAAGGCTACCAGAAACGTTTGACCCAAGTTAAACAATTTAACGGCAATGCTACCAAATACTAATTGAGTGTATGTAAACTTCTGACCCACTGGGAATGTGATAAAGTGATACAGTGGTGATCCTACCTGACCTAAGACAGGGGATTTTTACTAGGATTAAATGTCAGGAATTGTAAAAAAATAAAAAAAATAAAAAAACGTAGTTTAAATGTATTTGGCTAAAGTGTATGTAAACATCTGACTTCAACTGTAGGGGAGGTGACGGGAAGGGTACTGATGGTCCCTGAGTGGTAAGTGACTCATTCCGTCTTTCCATAATAGGGTCTTGCTTTGCTGACAACGCCTTGATTTGTAAATGGAGTAAAAAATCATACCACATGGTTTGTAAACGTTATGGTATTTAGTACAACATACCAATGAATCTGTCAAACAGTATATCTACCTCTCCAAGTAGTTTTGTCTATATAGATACACTGCTACAAACAGAGATCCACTGAATGAATCAATTAACATCAGAGTGAACTCTCAATGCCCTCTGATCACTGTCATTGAGAACACACAGTAAGCCCTTTCTAGTTAAATGTCAAAGAACAAGACAGTCTCAGAACATACACACGTGAATGAAACGGGAGTTCACAATGATCTAGGGAAAGAAAGGAGACAGTCTTTGAAAAAGAAGAAAGCCTAGATGGTATAAAGCTTTGACATGATCAACAATTAATGATTGTATCCTCCCACAGATTTCTCAATCATCTGCAATTCCCCTTTCAGCACATATGTTCCAGCCTCATCTCATCTCTTATTCCCATGCCTCTAAGTAGCCATTATGCAACTCTGAGCAATGGGCATAGAATTGGGTTTTTATCCTCTACAATGCTCAGTGTGTCCCATCTTCACGACAGCAGACTTATATGCATTTCAACAGTGCTGTCGGTGGTAAACAATGTCCACCTAAACATCTATAACACACAACAAGGCTGTTCAGTCCCACCAGAGAGGACAGAACAGTGAAAAGCACATGTGACAGATAACATCTCATTATATGCATGGCAACACAGAGGCAGGCTTGGTGGAGAAAAAAAGAGGGACCTGACAAGGTGAATTATTTTCTACAAGGCATATGGAAATAATCCACTGCACAGCGCTGCTCCACTCCCCAGGGCTCAACAGAGTAACCTCATGCAAGACTGATGGTGGTGGCTCCAGAACGCCATTCTCTCCCTCTGCCTCTACCCCCCCCCCCACTCCCAACCCTCTCTCTATGCCCTTTTTCTCTCAATCTTTGATTATCTCCCTGCTTCTCTGTGAAGCTGGGTCTCGCTGTGAGAGCCAGGAGAGTTACAGGGTACTACAGGGTACAGGGCCTCAGTAGCTCTCCTCTCTCCAGCCTCTAAAACATGCAATGTATGCTGTTGTGTTACATCAGAAAAACCCAATCCTGGTGGTGGGATATGATGTGGTCCCACTAGCCAGTGACATTGACATTTGATGCTCTGGGAGATTTCTCAATATTTATATGGTCATTGTGTCAAGGCCAGAATTCAACAATAGCAGAGTGGGGTTTTCCCCACACTGCTCTTTCAGAAGTGCACGGCTGCAATAAGACAAAAAGGATATACCTTGCCAATGTACTGCTTGTCACTCCCAGTGTACTCCTCCTGTAGAAAGAACTGGTTCCACATCCATCCTCTTTTGAAACGCTTCAGTAGCTTCTCTCCCTTTCCTCCATCTCTGTCCTCCTCCTTCTCTCCTTCCATCTCTCCCATCTCCACCACAATCCTTCTGGTAATAGACATGTTATCCACGTAGAGGGACAGGGACGCCCATAGCATGACCAGCAGGCAAGTCCTCATAGTGGAACTGTGGTGATTGCAAAAAAAGCCAAGCCTCTATCTGCCCTGATATTTACATCCTATAAGGGAGCTGGGCTTCACCCTCATTGTCCTATTCCTTGATGGCTGTGTTGGAACCTGTCAGGGGGAAGAGGAGGAACGATTAGAGGGACACATTTCCATCTTTTTTGAAAAGTAATGTGTATCATGATCTGAATACAGATAAAACAAACAATACACAAAAACAGACAGACAATTGAATAATGACATGCTATCAACCTTAATGTATCTTCATTTAGATAAAAGGAAGAAGAAGAAAAATGTTGGTGTTCAATTAGCCTTTAACTAAAAA
This sequence comes from Oncorhynchus keta, assembly GCF_023373465.1. Taxonomy (NCBI): domain Eukaryota; kingdom Metazoa; phylum Chordata; class Actinopteri; order Salmoniformes; family Salmonidae; genus Oncorhynchus; species Oncorhynchus keta. Next base: position 26,729,308 of record NC_068443.1, on the reverse strand, counting down.
AAGGCTAAAAAGGATTTGCACTTAAAACACCAATCAATCGATCAATAGTTCAAATCCACATGAACTGCTCTATTTTAGAGAGCACACAACTTACAGAGCAATTTGCTCACTTACGGCAATACCCCTTTCCCCATCTAGAATACTCTCAGTCTCTTACAATATACAGTACATTGGTGTTATACAACCTAATCACATGCCATGCATGTCCTGACCAGATGATGTATAAACCACACACAGACAGAAGCATCAGGCCACCATGTCATTTCCAGCAATCACCAGCTTCCCTGCTTCACACAACAAGCCATGCCTCGGCCTCTTTACTACTTATCAAGGAAATTGCCAATGTGATTGCAGTGGAAAGGGGAGGGGTAGTGCCCATGTATTTTCTGTATTTCTCTCCCCCCTCTACAATTTGCGATTTACAGCATCTGTGCTGACATTAAGTGCATGTGTATCTACTCATCAGCATAGAAAGCTAAGGGTCAATACGGCTTCACTGATGGTGAGAGGGACGGATACAGGGGCCATGAATCAGTTAAAAGACATAATTACGATGGGCGAATTGACTCCTGCAATCACGCCGTTGTTTTTCTACTGCTGCCATCTGACCTCTCAACATGTCCTCCATTAGGGCCATTATGCCTGCTTTATGAAATGGACTAATTGAATAAGGTAACAGATACCAAAGCGTATTGATTTGCTGTCAGAATCAGTCAGGTTAAAAGGAACACAGGGGGCTGGGGGCTCTTTGCCTCTTCTATATTTTCAGTTGAGGGGACTAATCCCTGTGTATATCAGTGTGGAAGTGAGGCTTCCCTAGAAGGCAGCAGAGCAGAATGGGGGCTAGCCTAGTGAAACACATTAGTCAAGGCCCCAGCCTAGCCGGGAGCCATTTCCCTCAGCTCTGTGACCTGTTAAATCCCCTGACAGAGTCTTGCTGGGGGAAGTCACCTGGATCTAGAGTGGTTTTGTTACATACTATGTCAGAGAACACAGACAGCTTCCCATCCATTCCCACTACAAAATGTTTGCTAATTTATTCACAGGTCCTGCTGAGAGACTGGGGTTCATGTAGTGCAGACTGAATACCAGCATGTGTGAGATGAATAGGGCTGTTGCGGTGACCGTATTACCGCCACACCGGCGGTCACGAGTCATGAAGGCAGTCAAATTCCACGTGACCGTTTAGTTACAGTAACTAGGCTTCTCCAAACTCTGATGCTGCTCATGATCATTAGTAGCCTACCAAATTTACTAACTGCCGGGTACTCAGCACTCTACTGTCCCTCTAATTACTCTGACATCAATGCAAACGTAATCAAAAATCGAGTCAAACACTTCATGAGAGCCCATGAGCTCATGTTGCACAACATTTCTATAGGCTATGCAATTGCGTGACAAAACAGAGTGATGGCCTCTACTAAAAAGCGGAGGGTCCCATCAGCTTTCTGTAGGCTAGGTCTACTATATTTATTTCACAACTTTCCTAATATTAAGCACATTGCTTATCTTTACAACAGGAGTATAGCCTACCTTGCTGGAATGACAATGAATCATGGGAAAAGCATCCCCCATTGGCTATTTAAGTGCATAGGTGTATTTTTCCCGATACCCCTGTTTTGAGACAGGTGCATGATAATGGTCCATTCTAAATCAAAACAAATTTCACAAATATTTGATTTAGTATATGTAAAGACAAGATTCAATTAAGAATAGTCTGATGGGTGACAATATTAGCCTATCACTTATATATTATTATGAATATATATTATATATTATCACTTGTAAATGATGCCCAGCATAAGAAACAGACTTTTCCCCCGACTTTTTCTAATCATAGTCGCACACCTCATGTAGCCTAGCCCATAGGCCTATATGTTTTGATAAGGTGTGTATCAGAACTAAAGTGGCCAAATAACATCTTAAAATGAAGCACAGTAATCTGCTGTACAAGGTGTAGAGCCTAACTGGCATACATACGCAGTGTGTGAGTTTCACGTTTGGGGAAGATCATTTTCACCATAAAAATGCCTCAAAAAAAGCATTAAATGCATAATCAGATTTGCGGTCACTTTTGATAATGGTGTTTTCCCACTAACGGAGCATTCCCGCTTATTCCATGTGCGCATTGCTGCGCTTAGAATGTGAATAAAAAGCCTAATAGTTTATCAACCTTTTAAATCCTGATCTGTTGTGTCAGCCACATTGTGTAAAACATATATATATTTTTAATGCTTGTGGTTGTATTAATTTGGGATCTAGTGCATCCCACAACTATCCCAGACTATATTTGAAATATTTATTTCTCGCACAGAATAGAATAGGTTGACCTTTGTACTATAGGCTGTCAGGTTGGCTGGTTGGCTGTCATTGTAAATAAATAAGAATTTGTTCTTAACTGATTTGCCTCGTTAAATAAAGGTTCCATAATTTAAAAAAAATAAAAATACCACAGGTGACAGTAGATTGACATAGGCTAGTGCTTTTGTTGTTCCTTAGGCCTACTCATCTTGTTGGCTGACGAAAAGTAAATGTGGACAGTTCTTCCAATATCTTCAATATGCACACGGAATTGGATAAGGACGTGCACAGTTGCGTCCCCGATGTGTCTGTCTTCACTTGTAGACTGTGAGAAAGACCTGAGTGTTTCGGAGTGCACTGCATGGATTTTTTTAGGGTTCATTACAGCCACAAAGGGGATGAAATTCGAGGCATTATCAAGTGCTTGTCAAATTGTGAATGAGAGATTAATGATGTGTGTACAGCCTGCGCAAAAAAACAAACAAAGCAGAGCTCATGCCTTTCAAGCGCCTTTTTTCAAATCATCATTAGAGTCACATCATGCAGGCTTAAAATGTATAAAAATCAAAACATATAGCCCAACGTTTGTAGAACAACTAAAGTTAGTACCTATTTCTTTGTTAACCGCTCAACACAGAAGAGCGCACTTATTTATAGTTTATTGAGCTTTGTTCAATTGTATTCTTCATATTATAAAATAATGCCACGGAATTCCAAGCAAATCTTGTATGCTAAATGAACTAGTGTAGCGCACAGCCATTTGGCATAGCCACCCCAGGATCTAACATAAAGACAACTCAGGAGTATGCTGTTCTGTTCTGAAATACACAACATTTTCTTCATATCATGCTTGTTTAGACCTGTCTAAAATAAACAATTATTGTGAAGGTGTAGGTTATATTACATGGATTTATTAGACTTTTTAAAATGTAGATGTTCCAAAAGGTCTGCATCAGTGGCTTGTAGGCTACGAGTGGAAGCCAGGAGATGCTAAATGTGTTTGTTTTAATTAATGGTAAATTACCGTGAGACCGACAGTTATTTGCTTGACAATCACCTGCTGACGAAACTTCGTGACCACCACAGCCCTAGAGATGAACGAACAAGGCAATGGTTAATATTCACTGGAGCCTACCTCTGTACATTAAAATAACATGTTGAAACCATCCAATGGCTGCTAAATAATTAAACATTAAGCTGGATAATCATTCTGTACTCTGAATTTGAATTTGACACATACAATATCGATCCAAATGCAGCCTATATACTGTACATTACCATGAAGATTTTTGTTAAATCCATAATGCAAAAAAAAGAAAATCTATCTTCCATTTTGGACAACAAGCCATCTCATGACATTACAACACAAACCAATTTACTAGACCATCTAGCATGACCTTCAGGTGACACGACACTCATTCTCTCACTCTGCTGCCTTTAAAGCCTTGCATTTCATGACAGAGGGAGGGCTGTACTTTAAGGCGTCAGCATGCTACGGCTAGCGGCTAGCGGCTAGCCGAACCGAATTAGTGCTCTCATACTGCCTTAATAGACCTTCGCTGAAAAAAACTGGGGAAAAATCAGCAATAGTACTGTTTGTCCATTTTGTGGCACCGTAGTTAGTATCCACATCCTCAAAATAGTCACATCCTCAAAATAATTCATCTATGATAACTCAATAAATCGGTCATTCACTTTGACGTTTTTGTCGAGGGTGTTTGGTGCAGTATTTCTAAATGACTAAATGTGCATGAAAACGAGTCGTCTCTCGTTGAATGACAACAAAGACATTACTGAAGAATCCCTACTGTTGACCAATCACTGACGAAGCGGGGTAGACTTCGGGATACCAACTTCGGCTTACCTTAAGAAACATGTTTGTGTGCCCAAACAACCGAAAAAACCCTTACCGAAGTCCAAAACAAACAAAAACTTCACAAAATGTCATCATAATATATGCACAAACTCTTCCAAACTGTTTCAGCTGGGAAGCAAAAGGACGTCCTTAGGGTGTTGAAGAGTAGTGGGGGCCTCCCTGCAGACAGCCTCAGCCTCAGCCTCAGCGGGCCTGATGAGTCCCATAGGAGCAATTAGAGGTGAAGAAAGGAGAATGTCAGCCCTGGGCTGCTTCCGTGTGAGGAGGGAGAGAGAGAAGGCGGTCGACAGGTACAAGACCTGCTACAACAACAGGGCAGAGCAGCCTCATAAAGGCACCTAATGCCTGCCTGTGTCACAGACACATACACGCTGTCTTCAGACTTCTAATGAATAAGGCATGGAGGTGGAACTATCACCTGTTGACTTTAACTTTGGAACAGTTTTAGTATGGTTCCATGTACTGTATTACAAAAATGTATGTGTTTGGTATATTAAAGCAGCAGAGGCTGATATAAAATAATAAACTCAGCATTTTGCATTTATAAGAACACTACAAGTACCCCAGTGCATGTTTTTTCTGTATCTATACTACAGTTTTCAACTCTCTCCCCAAAAAGGGCAAGTCTGGAAGGTAAATTGCGTTTAAGTGGTGAATGTTAGGAGGGGGGCTGCTATCAGGTTGCCACCACCCAGAGCGATAGGCAGCCAAACAGTTGACTGTCATTCTCCAGAGACCAATGGGCCGTCGATACCTATTGATCTGTCTGTTTAGGGGGGGGGGGAGGGGCTTCAAGATGCCATAGTATCTATCACCTTGCTTGGCTCTGTTTGCAACACTGTTTGCAACACTGTTTGACTTGTATGCTATAGGTGATAAAGATCTCATTTCAAGTAACATCTGTTCTTTCTTTGTTTTGTACCATTGAAAACAAAACAATGTGTGAAATCAACTGATGAATGATAATTTGACATATCTTATTCAATCTGTACGATCTTACAAAACAATGACTTGAAAACATGCATACTACATTTGCATTGTCCAGTCTGATTTGAGCTTGTACAACCATTATAGTGCCAATTCTTTGAGTAGAAAAGACTGTCACACAACATGAATGGTAATCCCTCTCCTCTCCTCTCCTCTCCTCTCCTCTCCTCTCCTCTCCTCTCCTCTCCTCTCCTCTCCTCTCCTCTCCTCTCCCTTCAATTACAAGGGTCCCAGTCCCCCCCTCCACTCCAGCTATAATCTCCCCAGCAACATTTGTGCACTAATCTTAACAGGAAGAGATAATAGATGTTGAGTCCCCTGAATGGGACTGACATGTGCACCAACACAATTACTGTCAGGGAGCGTCGCTGGCGCGCTCATACCAGATGGGACCTCTTAATTACGTAACTGGAAGAGGGGCATAATGTGATTTGGAGGCAATGTACGTTACGTTGTGCCACATCCGATTCAGTACCTATCTGTCCTGTATTGCCCTGTTTCCAGAATTGTCTTCAAATGGCTGGACGCATGTCAGTTCCATACCTACAGAAGCTCTTCTGACGTGATTGCATTTTGAGTATAAATAAATTCCGCAAACTTGAAAGATGTCAGCGAACAGTTTTCCAGATTAATACGTGTGTGTGTGTGTTTGTGCTATTTAGAACCCCCAAGCTGTTTTGGATCCTCAACGATCCATGCCTGGTTCATTCCTTTAGGTGTTGGATACTAAAGAAGATGACAACCCATTAAACTGTGTGGGTCTTTCATTTATGGCGTCTTTGTCAATGGGGCTGCCTGTGTAAGCCAGTGTCTCATAGCGTGTTTGTATTGTGGGTGGTTGATTGGGATTCCTCCTTGGAGGAGGAGAAAGGGTGAGAACGGCAGCTTTATGGTCTGCTTGTGCAAAGACCTAGCAGGAGTGTTCAGGTCAGAGCTTTCTCTCCACCGTTGTGTCCAAGCACTGGAATGTGGCTGCCTCACTATTACAATGCAAATGTGCCAGTGTCTGATGGAGCTACTCTTTATGTGTGAGAGCGAAAGAGAGAGAGAGGGGGGGGGACAATTAGTCATTAGCCTACATCCCACATATGACAGTGGCTGTAGGGCAGAATTGATTGTATTTCTCTCCCTTTTTAGCCATAATGCAGTTCAGGATCTGACCAGCTTGTCTAGTCATTAGTCTATACCTGGCCTTGTTCTATGGTCTTCTTACACCTCAGATAATTAACCATAAAGGAATCATGACACTGATACATCCGTGAACAGCACACTTCTCCAACGAAGGTGAGCATTTGCCCACTGACGTCGGTTGATGCCGAACTGCAGACAGGCAAAGACCCTGGTGAGGATGACAGGCACGTTGATTATCTTCCCAGTTTGTACATAAATTCTTCGGTTGTGCAAACCCACAGTTTCATCAGCTGACCGGGTGACTGGTCTCAGACGATCCCTCAGGTGAAGAAGCCAGATGTGGAGGTCCTGGGCTGGCGTGGTTAGGCTGGTTGGACATACTGCCAAATTCTCTAAAATGACGTTGGAGGCGGCATACGGTAGACAAATGAACATGCAATTCTCTGGAAACAGCTCTGGTGGACATTCCTGCAGTCAGCATGCCAATTGCACGCTCCCTCAAAACTTGAGACATTTGTGGCATTGTGTTGTGTTTCAGAACTGCACATTTTTTAGTTGTCTTTTATTGTCCCCAGCACAAGGTGCACCAGTGTACTGATCATGCTGTTAAGTCAGCTTCTTGATATGCCACACCTGTCAGGTGGATGGATTATCTCGGCAAAGGAGAAATGCTCACTAACAGGGATGTAAACACATTTGTGCACAATCACATAGAGAAATGAGCTTTTTATGCATTTGGAAAGTTTCTGGGATATTTTATTTCAGCCCATGAAACATGGCACCAACCACTTTACATGTTGCATTTCTATTTTTGTTCAGTATAACATAATTATAATTATATGGCCAAATACACTGTCCATTTTCAACTGACTCTTACTGTCCTCTCCTACTGTCCTTATTTCATATTTCACGTCTAAAATGTGAAATACTCCCTGTTCCATGTTCCCACACATTAAACACCCACACGTCAGAGGGAGCAGCTTTCACCAAAATCCCCTTGGCAGAGAGCAGTGCAGTGGGAGGAGAGCAGGGTCAAGCACTGGATGACCCTCAGAGGTCAATATGTGTCATCATGTTCAAGATGTGGAAGAAGCACTGGTGATCTTGAGTTACGCCACAGGTTTGGTCAATAAACTGCTTGATGTTAATGGTATGGAGATCCTAATATCATCAAATGGTCAATAGGAGAGCAACCTTTGAGCATGACATCATTAGATACTGAAAACAAATAGGCCTACTAGTAATGTGTCAGCTTACAAAATACAGCTGAATGATACAAGGGTAAAACCATATACAGCACAAAGGAAAACGTTAATAGTTGCCTTTCATATCTACCAACATATTCTCATTCTTTTCCACGCTTGTTAATAGAGCGACTGGTGCTATTAGCAATTCTGTTTTAAACTAGCTTTCCTACTGCACATCAATGCCCTCTTTTCAAATCAATTCAATTAAGCTTGACAAAGCTTGAAAATTAAACAAACCAATAAAGCTAGTATTTCTAATGGAAAGAAGAGAATGTGTGTGGGTGTCACACCAGGGTGTGTGTTAGCCTCTGGGTGGGGGGAGAGAGCTCTCTCTTTTTCACATCCCAAACTCGCATTTACAGCCAATCCTCCAATGATACAAGATAAAGCCTGTGATAAATAACAAATAACACTTGTACTAGAGGTTGCAACTTTCTCAATCAACAACAACAAATCGATGGGTCTGTTTTCATAGCTGCTAGGACATCATCAGAGTAATACTTCAATTCCCTTGCCTTTACTGATCTTTGCAGACTATTCCATTTTGGGGTGTTAAATGTACAGTAGTTTGTACAGTAGTTTTTTTTCAGCCCATTAACCTAAGGTCTCATTTAAACTAGAGATATCAGTTTTTTTTTTTGCATTGGATGCGTCTCAATCCACCACATACTGCAACACTTCCGCTTCTGCGGGGAAAGGTGAAAAATCTACAGCTGTGTTGGTCCCGAAAATCGGTCTTCTCACAGAATCGTCTGTAGCGTCCAGACCGGTTTGGCCTACAAACTACTATGACTAACTACTGAAAAACTACTACTACTACGTTCTCTTTGGAACAATGAGACTCTCACGAACATGTACATGTCGGTTGTTTTGCCTCACAAGACTCGTTTGAAGGTCCCCCCGGTACCAGTTGAAAAAATGTATGGAAGTATATATGGGGACTGTTTAGATGCCAAAAAACAAGGGGCTAAATACATATATACAAAGAAATACTAATGTTTCCTGATCTTTCTTATATCTCTCTGATATAGGACACACACTTCAGAACAAACTTCATTTAGATTGGGGAGGGGGGGACTATCTGTTATTCAATGCATTTGTATGGGCTAATAGCAGTACGTGAATGTAAATTGTTATTTAGGCTATTTTTCCTTGTTATTCCAGGTATAGTAGCGTTAAAAAACCGAGAGAGATTGAATGACAACATTAGGCCTTGTTATAGACCTGCTGACTGCAAATGAGGCTCCCTCTATAATCTATAATTGCCATGGCTGTCAAACAGTGCAAGACATTTTTTGAAAAGGGGCATAAGTTGTCTTCAAAAGACAATGTAATACTATGCTCCAGACAGGGGAACAGATTGCTTGCCAAAATTAATTGTTAATTTGAGGATATCAATTCTGCAATTCATTGTACTCTGCCTATACTATTCAATGGCTTAGATATAGTGCATTGTACTCTCAGAAGACCAATATTTGTGGTGTGATCCAAAATGTCAGGAGTTTGATCTATAAAAACACCTGTATAGGTAACTGATGACACACCTGTGCTAGTCAATGCAATCCAACCCCTCGCAAGCTTGACAAACACACGGGACAATGGCCCATTGTCAAATGGGGTGACAGAGCACACAAGCACATTTACATTCAAAACTATTTACAAACTCTAGGTACATTTACATACAGACCCCATATAATTCAATTTGATAATGATCTGTTTGTCAAATGTGAGTGCACTACGATTACGTCATGGTAAAATAAAACTCCTGATGGATGATATGTTATGAATAAAGAATAGGTCTTCTGAGAATACAGTGGATGGTACGTACTAGTCACACTCACTCTCAATAACACTTTTAGACATGTTAGATGAATGTAGTATAGAAAAGATGTTTGAGAGACACATGAGAGTGTAAAACGTCACTATGTGAATCAATATACCCATTTAAGAACATCCATTCCTGTGTGCATGTCCCATTGTGACCACATGAGGGCACAATTAAAGAAGCTGTTTGAATTTTCCAAATGAGAATCAATCGGAACACCCCATATAGTTGATATATAAATGAATCATAATTCCCTATAGTGAAGGGTCACATCATTCTTAATCAGGTTTTAAGACAGAGGATAATCAATCCTCTTCTACTGGAGTAGGCTAATCAGTGGAAAGCAGTTTGTTCCAAAGGTCACAGTGACCTGGTTGGGTAGTGGGAAACTGGGAGTACTGGGAGTACTGGGAATACTGAAGACACTTAGAATTTTGGGGATATTTACAACATCCATACAACAGACATTTCTAAGATAATATTATCACCATCAACCAACAGTATTGCAGGCTTTTGACATTCAGAGAAATTGTTTTACACCCATTGCCACTCTTGGTACAGTATGCACTATTATGTGCCCAAGAAGGTGTGGAAATAATCAGTTGTGATTTACAACAATTTACAATAATTTTCCTTGCTCATTAATAGGGCACACACCACAAAAATATTTGAATAATTTGAACAGGCTAATTGATCTTTAAAGGGGAATGGAAGCACTTTAGGAAGTAAAGTTAAGCAAAGATATGTATTCCATCCACCAATACTAAACATGTGCACATAACATAGAAACCTCTACATTTTTGGGATTTTGATATTGAAAAACTTTTTTTTAGAGGTATAGGTAGTGCCAACTTGAATTGCCATAGAAAGGGCTGACGCCAATGCGTCATTGACAGGGTTGAGCAAATTGTTAGTTTTGTCTGGGGGACTGAAAGCGAATGTTGCCACCGGGAGGCGCCTTGCCTCCACTGGCTCTGAAACGGTTCTCACAAGGTGAGAAACTGTATAGAGTTCATTTTTATTTTTCCCAATTGATAAAATGAGTCTGTCAGCCAAAAAAAGGCAAGGTACAGTAGCTAGCTAGATCTCGATCTTGTCTTGCCTTTTTTATGTTAATGTCACCTTTGACAACTATACGTTTAAAAAAAAATCATATTGTTAATTTGAAGAGTATTTGTCATTGGTATGAGCTAAGAGCTCAAATTAACTGGCTGGTGTCTGATTCTACAGTAGCTAGCTAGCTAGCCAGCCACAAGAGAGGGCTCCTGCAGGATTGCTATTTCACCAGTAAAATGTATGATACCCATATCATTATTAGTTAGCTATCTAGATAACGAGCTACATAGCTAGATATCTCATTAGGTATCTGTTTATCTATGATTCCTAAAAACTAGTAAGCCTGCTGGGTGTTGATTTCAAGAATGAATGTAGCCTAAGTCAGAAGCCTAATCCTTTTGACTAGCTATAGCTATGATTTCTGAAAGCTCAGGCTGGTAGTCCGTTTCGTAACTATCCTAAATCATCCTGGCCTACCTGGTAACTGTCAATGGTGTGTTATTGTTATATACTATTAGGCCTATATACTGTATATTCAGCCTACGTTTAAAAAAAAAGACTCTCTCTCTGTCTGTAGGACACTGGTGGACTGAGGAGGATGACACTATTGACATGTCACCTGTGCACCAGGAAGTCAGTAGAAGTTGATTACCATTTGATTGATGTGGTGCAATTGTATGTCACATCCTTCGAAAGGACTGTTTCTCAGCTTTCAAAATATGAATAATTGTGCAATTGCACACGAGAGGGCGTGCTAAACAACTTTTTTAGCTGTGGTCATAAGCCGAGTACTGTAGATCAGCACAGCCATGCACAGCCAGTCATTTCGCACAACTTTGAGTGTACAATTGTTTTTCTACAACTGGTTACCAATGAAATAAAACATGTTATTTTGATAAATGTATTCATAGGCAACTATTTCATCCCTCAACAAAAATATAGGCCTAGTCCTGACACGTCTTTGGTTGCTAGCCAATACGGCTGGCTGTTCATTCTGTCGGTTAGGTTGCCCGAGACACGACGTCTTTTTGTTCTATATCTATGGATGCAACGCAGTCGTTCATTCTAAATGTTTAGTTGCCATGCTGGCTGACAACGCTCTTATTCCTTGCTTGCTAGCTAGCCAACTACGGCTAACACAGTCAGGTCAAACAGTTCAGCTACAATACAGCAAAGTAGCTGCATTTGCGTTTGTTTAAGCTGTTTTGGATACATTCATGATGTGTGATTTTTCCTGGCATAGAAAATGTGCTCTGTTGTCAGGACACTGTTCAGAGGAGCTAGCCACCTACACAGCTAACGCAATCACTTCAAACTGAAGCTGGTAAGACAGCAAACTAGCTGCATTTCATGTTGTTTTACCTGTCCGTTCATTGTATTGATTAGTTTGCCCGAGACGCGACCCAGTTGTGAAGTCTTTTTGTTCTATATCTATGGACACAACCCAGTCGTTCCTTCTAAATGTTCCGTTGCCATGCTGGCTGGCAACGCTCTTATTCCTTGCTTGCTAGCTAGTCAAATATTTCTAACACAGTTACATCAGATGGAACATAAAAATGATTCTGATTCATGATTTTGAGCGGCTGAAAAAAAATTGGTTAGGTTGCCAGAAACGTGGCCCAGTCGTGAAGTCTTTTTATTCTATATCAACGGAAGTCCCAGTCGTTTGTTCTAAATGTTCTATTGCCATGCTGGCTGGCAACACTCTTATCCCTTGCTTGCTAGCTAGCCAACTATGGCTAACACAGTATCATCAGATGGAACAGAAAACAAGATTCCCATTTTTGCGTCATAGGCTTACCTATGCTAAACAGGTTTTTTAGTTTGGCGTAGAATGCGTCTCAACCAATCACAATGCTTGTTTTGACCAACCTACTGTAAAATGCTCATTAATGCGCGCAGAGTTCATGGTCTTTCAGACAATGTTGGGATTCAGCCATTTTTGGGATGCAACAATGGCAAAGTGGTGATTTAAAGTTACAGTTAAATGGTGTTCTAAAGCCTAGTGTTTCCATTCTCCTTTAACACAGAATTAATACAATGAAAAAGGTTACATTTTCAGTCATTAAAAACGCAAGTCATGAAAAATATGCAGTCAGAGTGCAGTATAACTGTATGCTGCAAATACATTGTCCAAAATAACACTGTTTTATTCTGCAGTAATTTGCAGTGTAACTGCAGTTAAACTGCAGTACACTGCAGTTATTCTGCAATTACTGGGTCCAAAATACCACAGTTGACTGCAGTTGCTGCACTTTTACTGCAGTTTCCAAACTGAAATCTTTTTTTTATAAAGGTGACAACCACCAGAAAAACATGGGCTAAATAGAAGACACTTGTTGCTGTGGAAAATAAATGGCAATGCTTTGCCTGTATTTGCTTTTTTGACATAATTACTCATTCACAAACTCCTGGGGCATGCTCTGCACATATGGGCATAGCAGACTGGGAATGGTAAAATACAGGTGACTTGCCTCAGCACTGCACTAACGGGTAGATTTGCATTTAGGGTAGCACCTACATCCACATTAGAGTGCATGTACACTCCACAGCAATAGAGTGCCAGTGTCTAAACAATAAATAAAACAATAGGACTACACATCAAGTATTTCTAATAAGACACAAAAAGTGTACACTGTTGGCTATGAGTGCTTTATCAATAACAATGTCAATATCAACAGCAACCTACAGTAGGCTACTATATCGCGAGACCTTCCATGACCATTCAACAAACAACATGGTCCTCATAATCCATTTTTTTTATCTCAAAAACAAGGATTGTTTACAAGGTAGCCTTGATTCAAGCCTCTGACATGTCGCATTGAAACGGGGACACACACCTTAAGCCACACATTGCCAAACAACACTACCGCTAAAGATATGACTGCCCCTTGACTCTGAAAATAACAAACAGTAAAACTTTAAGCCGGGTCAATTAAATTAAGTTATAATTATAATTTCTAATTGAATCATGACATACTATCCAGGGAACATGAAAATATGCAGCTTTTTACACACACAACCATATTGCAGTCAGCCTAGGCTACCGGTACATGACAAATCCAGCAATTCGGGAAGTGTATTATTATTTTATAACATTGATTATTTCCTTTAAATGAAGTTGTAGGCTGAGGAGACCGACTATGACGAATTCATGAGATCGTCCTACATTAAATTATCCAATGAAAGCAACTTTGATGAAGTTATAAGCTATTTATCACAAAATCGAACATCATCCTTCAGCTATAAAAATAAAAGGAACCCTTTAAAGTGCGTGTGTTTTTAAATACTGTAAAACGACTTTTTCATGAGCGCTATTTGAACATATACAGCTAAATAAAACATCACTTACCAATGTTTGACGTAGCTGAAAGCTCAATCAATGCGCGCCTGTGTGAATCCGTTGCATGCAACTGACTCACTGAACGCGGACTGGTGCCTGCCTTCTCTTGCCCTCTCTTTCTCTCTCTTTAGTTCATGATGAGCATCCCTTGCTCTCTCAGCCTAGAAGTTGAGTCGGACTCTAGCTGCTCCTGATTGGGTGTCAGCCGCTGGTTCACGATTAAAGGGACAGGCTGAGTTGAAAATGACTAATTTATCACCAATATTTATGAGGGGTTTTTCCAAGCGATTTGCGACAGGGGCACATCATTTTTCTCATGAGCCATTCTTACAAGATAATATTGTTCTCCTGCCTTTCAAAGATAATTAGCATCTCAAAAGAATTGCATATTCAACAAACTGAAACAATTAAAGCTACAAAGATAGTTTGTTTGTGACAATGCCTTGACAATGAGAGCATTTCAATAATGACATTTGTTATATCCTTGGTTTGGCTACCTAGACACTTTTGTGTCTAGGTGACACTTTTGTGTCCTTCAAATGTTCCTTATGTAGCCTATAGCCATAGGCCTACAACTGTTACCACTGAGTTTGGACAATGAAATGTCACATAGGCCTATTCCACAATGGACACTATTTTCCACCTGCCCTAAATCAAGCTGTCTTGATCCACATTCACAGAGGTTGTTGGTTGTGAAAACCTGCAGGATGCATTTTGTAATGAGAGAAAAATGTCAGTGTTTCTGACAGACTGGGGGGGTGGTTGAGGAAGGCACCTGAGCACTGTCACTGTCTGACGGTTAAAATGGCTAAAGGGTCATAGGGATGTGCTTCTCACTTTGACAGCGTGATGTCCTGAAGTCTCATCAGTGTGCCGTGTGAGCTCTGGGGCTCTGGGCTTTGACAGCCATTGTTTCAGAGAGGGGTATCACTTGTTTCAAGCAGAGGTATCACGCTCTGTAACTCTGTTAATATTTGACAAGAGGAAGGATTCCCCCTGGTGACCTAGGTACACATTCCTATTTTTACATTAACATTTCCTCTGAAGTATTTGATTAATACATCATTATACACACACCAAACAATCAACAACTAGGTAATACGATGTTACTTATCTTTTCAGAGTGTTACTACACAGGTATGAGAATGTAATGTAGTGTTACCTGAGAGAAAATGATAAAAGTATGACATCTGAGGTGGAGGCAGCGATAGAAGGTACAGCCTCACAGTGACCATGCCCAGATAACTTTTAATAGTACGTTTCATTGCCCAGTTAATGCAGGTGGTTCAACAACAGAGACATGTATCCAATGATCATGTAGCAGATTGAGTATACACATAACCCAGTTGATATAGCAATTCCCTTCCAGATAGCTGACCGAATGTCTGAGTACCAAATGGCACCCTATTCCCTATATAGTTCACTGCTTATGACCAGAGGCAATGGGCTCTGATCAAAAATAGTGCACTATATAGATAATGGGGTGTGATTTGGGAGGCAGCCAATGCCTTTCTAATTAGGATGCCCACCACAGGCTCCAGCAGACCCAGGCTCATATATTACAATGTTGAATGGACAGTCTGAAGTCAGAGCACACCCCTACTGATCCTCCCCCTAGGCCCACTGACTGGCTCTTCAAAACAGTTATTGCCAGAACAGGGAATGGCAGTGGCAGTAAACTAAACATAGTAGATTTATTGTATGTTATTTAATCTTGACATTACCTAAATGTATTATTTGACATGCCTGATGCACATTCCACTCGTCTGCTGCTGACGACGTTGAATTTCTTAAATTTACGAAGTCATTGTGGTGGGTGAGTTCGGTAAAAACAAGCTGCATGTACCCCCCTCCCAATATAACAATTGGCCTAGTGGATATTTAATAGATGGATCATACACTACCAAATGTATATAAATTAATTCACAAAACAGCATATTACTGTCTCGATTAAGCCACCAGCCAGTATTATCCTGACTAATTAAGGCTATACACATTATACAGATAATTATTAGGTAATGGCCTAAGTATCTTGAAGTGACCACCATGTCAACCTACTTATTACTACCAAAGCCTGATGGTTTTAAAGTAGATTACTGTGCTGATGGGGAGATAATGGTAAATGTGGTAATGGATAACTGTTTGATAGTACACATACAGTGCTTTCAGTGTATTCATAACCCTTGACTTATTCCACATTTGATTGTGTTACAGCCTGAATTCAAAATGGATTAAATATATGTTTTTACTCACCCATTTACACACAATACCCCATAATGACAAAGTGAAATACATGTTAGAATCACCTTTGTCAGCGATTACAGCTGTCAGAGTTTTGGGGTTAGTCTATAAGAGCTTTGCACACCTGAATTGTACCATATTTGCACATTATTCTTTAAAAAATTCTTCAAATTCTGTGAAGTTGGTTGTTGATCATTGCTAGATGACATTTTCACATTTTTCCAAAGATTTTCAAGCCAATTTAAGTATAAACTGTAACCAGGCCACTCAGGAACATTCAATGTTGTCTTGATAAGCAACTCCAGTGTATATTTGGCCTTGTGTTTTAGGTTATTGTCCTGCTGAAAGGTGAATTTGTCTCCCAGTGTCTGTTGGAAAGCAGACAGAACCAGGTTTAGCTCTATTACGTTTTATTTTGTAACAAAAACTCCATAGTACTTGCCGATGACAAACATACATTATCCATAACATGATGCAGCCACCACCATGATTGGAAATATGAAGAGTGGTACTCAGTGATCGTTGTATTGGATTTGGCCCAGCATAACGCTTTGTATTGAGGATATATAGTTAATTTCATGCCTTATTGCAAACAGGATGCATTTTTTTAAATATTTTTTATTCTGTGCAGGCTTCTTTCTCTGTCAATTAGGTTAGTATTGCTGAGTAACTACAATGTTGTTGATCCATTATCCATATATAATTTTTTTTGTTTTACACCCAACAGTAACTGTACAAGTCTTTATCAGACTGACACTGAGAATTTCCTTGTTAAAACATGCAAGAATATGTTTTACATCTTAATAAATAAATAAAAACTTTAATGAAATCACGGTAATGATGAGTGAACTGGCGCTTATTAGGCGTAGTACCTAATAAGATGTACAAACCACTGCGTGCTCACAGAGATATTGCATAATGTGGTCAAAATGGCTGTTGTTCCTTTTCTCAAACCAAAGGTCTGTCTCCGTGAATATTTTAGAGGATTCTCCCTAAGCTTAGGACAGCAAACCGTAATCCGCCTTGAATCAGTAACAGCATATTGGCCAGGGCTTATGCTCTCTACCACCCAAGACAAGTCAAGGAGCATATCGTGTGAAAAGGCTGAATAAGTAGCACAGATCTTGACAGGCACTTTATTTGTGTAACAACATGTTTAACTATATATTTTATTATCGTAAATGCTTCCTACATCCTATATTGTATGTACATCAATGGAAACCTATACTCATATATCAGTAATCAGATTACTTCACCATTTGACCAACTCCCATGGCTATAGCCAAATACTTTTCCCAGTTTTTTACGACTGTGTGTATCCCCTCCAGAATCCTCCAGCTAGTCGACATAGAGGAAAAAGAGGCAGTGACAATGGGGACTCGGTGACGAGGAGGACTCAGTGACGAGGGGGATTCAGTGACAAGGGGGACTTGCTGAGCGTGGATAATCGCTGGAACTGACCCGGCAGCCGGCTCCTCAGATAGAAACGGATTTCCATTCTCAGCAAGAGAGCAGTGGCCAGCAGCGACCCGGGGCGACATCACTACAGCAGGGGGAGAAATGTATTAGACGTGCATCTCAATTCACTTTGTCATGTTGCATTCACTGTAGGGGTAAAACAGGGTAAAAGGAAGGACCTTCTACAAAGGAAGAACAAGGTTAAGTAAACCTTGTTTTGGGATGTGACAGGACTTTTTGGGACAAAAACGGAGTCTGAGTCCAGCCATCCCAGCTGTGAGTCTGTTTTGAACCAAAGTAATATTAATTTGATGAGAAATTCAAGACAGTTTATTTTCATTTAAAGTAGATGCTCATTCCACTTGCCCAAAATTGTGACATGTTCATGTTTTTTAGAGACAGAGGCTGTCCAGGAGTTACTAAAACATATTCCTGTAGCCATCAGACAAACCATTAGTGTATTATGAAACTCCAGTCTTTTCTCTCCTCATACTGAACAGACAGGGATTAATAGACCCCCCTCCGCTGCCACAGATGGACTTTGCCATGCCAGCCGACTGTTATTAAATCCTCACAATGTCTTTCTGTACTAGTCATCAACAAGTCTCCAAGCCTCTGTCTGTGAGAACTCACACTAGAACTTACAATGGAACCCACACACAATCAAGAGGGGGTGTACTGTAGCTGTGGGCCTGTGGCACATCCAGCACTGTATGCCACATTAGTAGGGTCTTTGACTTTGCCCTCTGATGATAATTCTGAAATCTGGGGTTTTGCCATTAATCTAGCTGCAATACTCTTTGCCAAGGGGATTATTGAGTGACAATTTCAAGAGGAACGAAAGATGTAATTCTCCTCCTAAGCCACGAGTCTATTAAAAACCAAACAGTTCTGTCACTTAACACATAGGCCTTACTGCACAGCTGCCAAGTATTTCATAAATAAGTTGATGATGAATTTTCCTTAGAGAAAACAAGAACATTTCACTACCCGCCCCCGTCAGAAAATCCCCTTTCACAATGCTGTGGTTTGGGGATTTGATGACGTACAGGAAGTAAGAACCATGACCTGATATAAAATCAACACATGTCAACACATCCAAAAAATCTAATAAGACAGTACATCTTGTCAAATGAAAATAGGAAGAGGGAAAACCCTATTAAATAGGATGTCTTTTTTTGGGGCACATCCTCCTTTTAGACCTAGTGTTTTTAGGTCCCTTAAGGTGTTGGTGGGGTGTAAAAGCTAATCCATGGCATTAAATCCCTTAGCAGACCACCCCAACGGCCCCCTCACTAAGCAGGCAATAATAGGCTAGAATATGAGGCATGGCAAAGGACCACAGAAGTTCACAACCATGAGAGACAAGGACTGGGAGAAAGCCTCTAAATACAACGTTATGAGTTCAATTGATGGTCTAAGGTTAGGGGGATGTAAAGCCAACAACTACATTTTAAATAAAAATAAGTATGAGTATAAGGGCGCATATGAAGGCATACTCTGAGGTATCTAGAACGTACTGACAAGTGGCGAGCTCAAGATTTATTAACTTGAATAAAACTTTTTTTTATAATGATTGAGCTCAGCTTGACAGAATGCATGGTACTGTGCAAAAATAACATGAATACTATAAACTAGACAAAAAAAATAGCTTATAACACCAAAAGTTAAAATAGGTGAACGTTTGGAATGTAAGATAAATTCATATCTCCACAGAATGTAATTACAGTGATAGCATTCACCCAGTGTTGAAGCAATATCAGACAAAACATCCGTAGCCTACCTATACAATACCATCCTCCACTCTACAACTGACTCAATGCTAACTCACTGCTCCTTGGTCTGACACTAGGCCATTACTTCTTTCTGTCACTCTCTTCTCTTCCTTTCTGACTCAAGCCTGCCATTCATCCTTCCGGAATCCTCTTCCTTTCCCAGCCAAAACAAAGATGGGTTACTGACAACTTTGAGTACTACTATATCATAACCCCATTCCGTTCCAGCAGCTTTCTAAGGCGATGTTTACAAGAGTAACCAAAGACATTAGCAGACATTACACCCTCTACTGGTGTTTGTGAGAGTCAAGTATTTGACTATCAAATGTCTTTGAAAGAAAGACACCATCTCAACTTCAATTGCCTGTAACCAAAATATAAATCAGAACATTTCCACGGGAACATGTCAGTGGCTCAATCCATTGTAGTCCAATGTGCTGCGGGACAGAGCATATCAAATCATTTGATCATTTCTTTAATTAATTAATTAATTAATTAATAACTTTAAATAATTAATTAACTGAATAAGATCCAACAGAATATGTATACAGTACACAATCAATAGAACTGCATTGAACATCTCGCCTTCCTCTTAATCATCACTATTACAGAAACAGACTAGTATCTCTAGGCTCTGCATTGTCAAAATAGGTTATCCCTGGTCTGCCATTCAGGGGCAGAGGAGGAGATACTGAAGGGGTTATAGGAAAGAGAAGCCTGGTGAAGACACCCAGTCTGAAGTGTGTGACATTATCAGCAGAGGTCCACTGATCGACCATGTACCTTTTAGTGACCTGCCACTGATTAGCATTGTGCCTCTTATCTTGTCACCTCAATGACAGAACAATGAGAGCCCAGCCTTTAAAAAAAACCCATTGTAATAAAGTTGGTTTTATTCAACACAATCAGAGAGTAAATATAAAAGGATCTGTATCTAACTGCTCTGCATCTAACTGCAAATTGACTCTGGTTAATATGCAACTCGCTATAATTGAGGTTGCACAATCACTCTTCAAACAGGAACATCGATGCTTAATGATGCTCTGAAGAGTGTGAGAGAGCTCCTAGGTTTGGTTTTCAGCCACTTATTCATGATACGTCAGTGAATTATCACTGGAGTTGGTTCAGAATCCAACATTGTTTCTTAGAGGTTCCTATTTTCTATTTTTGTGGTCCTAATGAGCTATCTTGATTTAGTGTTCTTTGACTCAGCCAAGACTTTATGATCACCCTTTTTCTGCGTCCCAAATGGCAACCTATTCCCTACATAGTGTATCATATGAACCCTGGTCAAAAATAATGTACTATACAGGGAATAGGGTGCCATTTGTCACAAAACCCTTCTCTTCATTCTTTATTCAGTCTTTCGACAGAGCAAGTTAGCAGGTAGGTAGTGCATGTCTGAAGTGTCAGTCATAATGACTAGAACACTGTGAATAATAGCAGGCATGTTTTGGCTAGATTTACTGATTTATCAAGATCTGCTGAGCTGGCCCATTTCTGAAAACATATGAAATGAATCGTGGACCTTCACGCCACTTCAAAAATAAATTCCAAAAATAATTCACTGTAATTACTTACCCATCTGTCCTAAAACACTGTTTGTCAGACGAGAACCTTGATGGATTAATTTGATATTTGATATGTTTTACATTAATCTCATAATTAATGGTTTTAAAAGTTCACAGCTCTGGACTGTGGGCATCATAATGATCAAGGGACGCAATATTAAAAACATTGAACTTATTGGTAATGTCAATATACCTTTTATTGAAAATGCATCAAGGGAAAGAACATCAGATCAGACCAGCAAAAACTATATTCAAAAACGATATAAACTGTAACAGTGATAAAAGTGTTATAAAAGCCAGCGCTCTCCACCCTCTAATAATTCCTGGAGCACCGTGGCAAGCCAAGTCACTAGCATTCCAGTGAGAGTTATGATGCGACTTGGAACTGTTGGATCTACCATGGCTCATTAATGCAAGCATCTTATTTGCCTTTGACTTTTAAATGTCACAATTCAATTGGAGCTACAGTGAGACACAGGTTCCATTCACCCTGGTGGCTTAGCAGGAGATTATATAATCATGTGTCTTTCCCCTTGTTGTCTCTAACTACCGCCATGACAAAACTGACAAGAGAGAGATTCATTTACCTGTCTGAGAACACAAGTTATTTTATCATGGTTAACAACATATGATGCAAGGCTGATCAACGTTGTCTAAATCATCTATCGTCATAATGATCATTTGTGTAACATTCTCAAAACAAGGCGTTTGTCGGCGCATGAATTTGACCCTGTTTTGAATGGTGTTTTGTGTCAGCCATGACATTTATCCATGTTCCCCATCTCTATCTTGGCCCAATGGTATATTCACAAGCCAGTGACAAACTGGGTGACTTCACCCATGAAATAGGAACGGTGGCACAAGAAACAGATAACAGATGACACCTTAAAATGCATTTCACAGGGGGACAATGGATCAAAGAGCGTAATGTGCTCCAGACACCACGCCACCGTCCCTGTCAGATATGTCAGCACCTACCTACCTCTTTCGCTCTCTTCTTAACTAGGTCAGGCCCAGACTACCTCTCAATGCTCACATTGGCTTCTCTTAAGATTCTCTCACTCACTATTGTGCTCACTCCTTTTCAGTGGACACCCTCTGGGTAATTAAAAGCTGCTGCCACACAGACCATTGTGACCTAACTACATATTTGGATCACATTTACAGTATTTTGTAAAAGAAAAGGGTTGGAAATGTTGTACATGTGTCAAGCATATGGGAGGGCTGAGACCTGACTGGCATTTGGTGGAGTATAATAACATGTCAGTTAGGAGTATTGTGTATCTAGAGGTTTATCACGCTTCATGTGAGCTGCTTCTCCTGGCAAGGATAAACCAGCACAATCACTGTGTAGGGACAGTTCAATTTCACACTTGATTATGGAGTGAAGAGTTGTTTGTAGTCACTGAATGCCAATGACATTGTTTGTGTGTGTGTGTGTGTGTGTGTGTGTGTGTGTGTGTGTGTGTGTGTGTGTGTGTGTGTGTGTGTGTGTGTGTGTGTGTGTGTGTGTGTGTGTGTGTGTGTGTGTGTGTGTGTGTTTTAATATTGTTACAGTTTTTGATGATTGTGTTATCTAGACTGTGGAAAGGGGAAACCTGGTTCCGTAAGAAGTGTGATAGAATCCAGATGACATTTACATTGGCATTAATAACAATATTGCATGTTGTTGGCTGTGTTTTTGCTTATGTGTAAGTAGACATTATTCTGATAATATGCTGCTGTAGAAACGTTTGAAAAGTTGAGTAAGTTTGGAAAACAAGCATCAGCCACGATTCTCTGCAGGAAACATCTGGCACGTGACGCTACATTTATCATGGGAGTGGTAATTTCATGCATCTCAGATTAGACATTATTGCAGCACAAAACCAGGAAAAACAACACAACATGGCGAAGACAATTCCTAAACAGAAAGGGGCCATACTATGCTAAGGACGACTACATTTTTATACGGTAACAGATTCCATATCAGCCAGTTCAAATCGTTGGCGTAGTTGAATGTGATCCAACCCTTTTTCAGAAAAGCTTCCTTACCAGAAGTCCACTGGCACGGTTTGATAAGCAAATTAAGTAAATCACAAGTTGTAAAGTGACTGCACAAATCGCTCAGTGTAGAGTGCTGGGTGCCTGACAAGTGCTGCAACTTGTGGCGTGGGTTTGAATCCCCCACAGGATATTTTTTTTCCCTTTGAACTGTAGAATTACATTTTTTTGTGTGTTGAGAAGGGAAGTGCAGTCAACAATTTGAAAATGAAGATTAAGTATGATTTATGATTTAATAAAGAGCTACGTCTTTCTTCGGCCTTTGTCCGTTTGAAAGGGAATCTGTTTGAAAAGGTAAGCAACAATGTAGAATTTGCAATGTCAAGGAAGCATCATGCAATATATATTGTCAATATATATAGCTGGTCGTCCTCAGCATAGTGGCTAATTGACCCTTTGCTAAGCCCCACCCCAGAATTTTGGACAACCAATCGCAGCGCTACAATGGACAGCAACGTTGAGTCTGACACCTCGGAAAAGCTTATGTTTAAATAGCATGAACGCCAGTGAGGGTAAAAATGTTTTTTATTAAAAAAATAAATGTTTAATTAAATCTGCTAAATAATTGAACAGTGCACCCAGAGCACCTGCTACTGTGTAGGGTGTCCACCCTGTGTAGGGTGTCCACCCTGTGTAGGGTGTCCACCCTGTGTAGGGTGTCCATATCCAAAAAGTCGGATTTCATAACCTAATACATCCGATAATAAGCACCAACCTCTGTTGGCACTTGAGTTATGAGAAACTTTTGAGGAGTTTACATTTTGTGGTCGTCGTCTTCAAAGTTGTTTCATGACACAAACGGAATTCAATGGAAAAGGCTTTGAAAATAAACATTTCAGTGAATACGCTCAGTGCTCCGTCGACATTTCACAGAGATATGCTTGTTTTTGTGAGAAATCTTTGAAAAAGAACAGGAATTTCAAATCAATATGAAAACTCTGCTAACGCTAGCTAGTTAGCTAGCGGCTTAGCAAATATAACATATATCAAAATGTATTTTAGCTAATTGAGTTGGCAATGTTATGAATACAACTCTCATCTGCTGTCGACATCAGGATATGATTTGAGAGCGTTAGTTAGCTCCAAAAGTGGTTATAGCTTTGACTGCATGCTGACAGTGAATTCAGAGCCATTCAGGGGCTTACAAAACAATTTTTACCAGGTTCCCGTAAAACAATTGGAATGAATGTAGACCACAACATACCCAATCAAATCAAAAATCAAATCAAATGTATTTATATAGCCCTTCGTACATCAGCTGATATCTCAAAGTGCTATACAGAAACTCAGCCTAAAACCCCAAACAGCAAGCAATGCAGGTGTAGAAGCACGGTGGCTAGGAAAAACTCCCTAGAAAGGCCAAAACCTAGGAAGAAACCGTGAGAGGAACCAGGCTATGTGGGGTGGCCAGTCCTCTTCAGGCTGTGCTGGGTGGAGATTATAACAGAACATGGCCAAGATGTTAAAATGTTCATAAATGACCAGCATGGTAAAATAATAATAATCACAGGCAGAGCAGTTGAAACTGGAGCAGCAGCACGACCAGGTGGACTGGGGACAGCAAGGAGTCATCATGTCAGGTAGTACTGAGGCATGGTCCTAGGGCTCAGGTCCTCCGAGAAAGAAAGAGAGAAAGAGAGAATTAGAGAGAGCATACTTAAATTCACACAGGACACCGGATAGGACAGGATAAGTACTCCAGATATAACAAACTGACCCTAGCCCCCTGACACATAAACTACTGCAGCATAAATACTGGAGGCTGAGACAGGAGGGGTCAGGAGCCACTGTGGCCCCATCCGATGACACCCCCGGACAGGGCCAAACAGGAAGGATATAACCCCACCACTTTGCCAAAGCACAGCCCCCACACCACTAGAGGGATATCTTCAACCACCAACTTAACATCCTGAGACAAGGCCGAGTATAGCCCACAAAGATTTCCGCCACGGCACAACTCAAGGGGGGGCGCCAACCCAGACAGGAAGATCACATCAGTGACTCAACCCACTCAAGTGACGCACCCCTCCTAGGGACGGTATGAAAGAGCCCTAGTAAGCCAGTGACTCAGCCCATGTAATAGGGTTAGAGGCAGAGAATCCCAGTGGGAAGAGGGGAACCGGCCAGGCAAAGACAGCAAGGGCGGTTCGTTGCTCCAGCGCCTTTCCGTTCACCTTCACACTCCTGGGCCAGACTACACTCAATCATATGACCCACTGAAGAGATGAGTCTTCAGTAAGGACTTAAAGGTTGAGACCGAGTTTGCGTCTCTCACATGGGTAGGCAGACCATTCCATAAAAATGGAGCTCTATAGGACAAAGCCCTGCCTCCAGCTGTTTGCTTAGAAATTCTAGGGACAATTAGGAGGTCTGCGTCTTGTGACCGTAGCGTACGTGTAGGTATGTGCGGCAGGGCCAAATCAGAGAGATAGGTAGGAGCAAGCCCATGTAATGCTTTGTAGGTTAGCAGTAAAACCTTGAAATCAGCCCTTGCCTTCACAGGAAGCCAGTGTAGGGAGGCTAGCACTGGAGTAATATGATCAAATTAGTTGGTTCTAGTCAGGATTCTAGCAGCCGTATTTAGCACTAAATGAAGTTTATTTAGTGCTTTATCCAGGTAGCCGGAAAGTAGAGCATTGTAGTAGTCTAACCTAGAAGTGACCAAAGCATGGATTAATTTTTCTGCATCATTTTTGGACAGAAAGTTTCTGATTTTTGCAATGTTACGTAGATGGAAAAAAAGCTGTCCTTGAAACAGTCTTGATATGTCCAGAGTCAGGGTCCAGAGTAACGCCGAGGTCCTTCACAGTTTTATTTGAGACGACTGTACAACCATTAAGATTGATTGTCAGATTCAACAGAAGATCTCTTTGTTCCTTGGGACCGAGAACAAGCATCTCTGTTTTGTCCGAGTTTAAAAGTAGAACGTTTGCAGCCATCCACTTCCTTATGTTTGAAACACATGCTTCTAGCGAGGGCAATTTTGGGGCTTCACCATGTTTCATTGAAATGTACAGCTGTGTGTCATCCGCATAGCAGTGAAAGTTAACATTATGTTTTCGAATGACATCCCCAAGAGGTAAAATATATAGTGAATAGTGAATAGTGGTCCTAAAACGGAACCTTGAGGAACACCGGAATTTACAGTTGATTTGTCAGAGGACAAACCATGCACAGAGACTAACTGATATCTTTCCAACAAATAAGATCTAAACCAGGCCAGAACTTGTCCGTGTAGACCAAGTTGGATGTCCAATCTCTCCAAGAGAATGTGGTGATCGATGGTATCAAAAGCAGCACTAAGGTCTAGGAGCACGAGGACAGATGCAGAGCCTCGGTCTGATGCCATTAAAAGGTAATTTACCACCTTCACAAGTGCAGTCTCAGTGCTATGATGGGGTCTAAAACCAGACTGAAGCATTTCGTATACATTGTTTGTCTTCAGGAAGGCAGTGAGTTGCTGCGCAACAGCCTTTACTAAAAATTTTGAGAGGAATGGAAGATTCGAAATAGGCCGATAGTTTTTAATATTTTCTAGGAGGGCCAAACACCAAATAGTTTCCTGATTAGCAAGGGGTAGTCTGTTTTTAATTTAATTCTGTATTAGAAACAGTTTGAGATCATTGTGTGGGGATTTTGCCAATGGTTGAATGGGGAATTCACATCTAATAGCCTATTTCTTTGCAGAATAAACACACAAACAAAAACATTTTGGGCTTGGAATGACAGAATCTGTGTTTTGTAACTTATCATCACAGGGATACTGGAGTATGTAGGCTCTATTCAATCCATATCGCAGAATTTCAGCGTTACAGCATGATTGAAATTTAAAGGCAATGTTTCCGCTTTAGCATAGACTGCATTCACGGTAAACATTGCATATGTTGGCTCAATGGGAAATTACCTTTATATTTCTATCGTGCAATCTGTAACACTTCAGATATACAGAGTGAATAGAGCACTAAGATGAGGAACATTTGGATGATTTTTTTTCAGATCGCTAATAGTTCACCCTTACTACCACTGTGATCAAAAAGCAAAAAGACAATGTTTCAATACCCATCTATCAGGAAACTGAACATTCACAAACAGTTGAAAGTTTAACATTTCATTCTGTTCTCTCTCTAAATCTAAACAGAGAAGCAGCTCTATGTGAAGGTTAGGTTACCATGGCGTCCATTTGAAAGGCAACCTGCTTAGAGAGGCAGCCTACTTTGCTTGCCTGGCCAGTGCCAAGTTTTCTCTCCCAGAGTAAAATAGTCAAAGGTCTGCAGTGGCAAAAAAAATAATGATTACAGAGTACATTCAGATGACCATGAAATGTTGCCCAAAATTAAATGCCCTTTGAATAACCCTGCCAAGTGAATAACGATTATGTTTCTGCTTCTTCAGTTATGGATCATATCTATTCAAGACCTCACAGAGCCAATGGTAACTGTAATAATGCAAATCTGCCTTTCACAGCAATTCTATAACCCACAATAGTAATATTCTCATAATCCTTGGGAGCAACTTCCTTTCCTATGACAATATTATGTGGATATGTGAGTGGAACTTCCATGCATACGCATTTGAAATATCTGATGCTGTGAATCTCATCAACGTCGTGAAAAGGAAATGAAAGAATGGTCATAAACAGTGTTGACTTGTTATTGGAGTTTGCAGCTATAGACCATAGCCATGAAACTAGCATGATTTCCCTTCCCTTTCCCTTCAACCATCTATTAGAGAGGAGGTATATTAAGTAACAATACCTTGAAATATCCTCGCTAAAGCAATAGCATGTTAATTACTGTCAATTAAATGATTAAATAACATGACGATAACATTGGAAAGTGATAGGAGGATGATGCTGATAATTAGATTAATATAATTCTGGATTAAGATTAATTGACTGGCAGTTAAAGTAAACCCTTTGACAACTTTCACACAACAAGGCTATGCTCCTTTCTGTGAGGACTGGTGTTGAAAATCTCAAATACCAACCCAAATACTTGATCATGTGTGAATGCGTAGAGATTGAAGAACTGTCAGCTGGATTGTGGAGGGGAAGGGAGAAAAGAGAGGGAGAGATCAAGGGAGGGGGAGGAGAGAGAGGGTGGAGAGAGGGAGAGGAGAGAGAAAAGGGGGAGATAGAGGGATGAGAATAGAGAAATAGAGGGCGAGAGATGGGGACAGGAGAGAGAAACAGTGAGTGTGTGAGAGAATGACAGAAAAGGCTTGCCAAAAGAGAGGAAAAGAGAAAATTAAATAAAGAGAGATGGAAATGGGGGCTGGTGGAGTGAAGACCAGTGCCTCTGTAATTACAGCCTCTCCCAGCGGCAGGTCGTTTCGTCTCATTACCGTCACAGTGGGACGGCAGTACCGTGGGCTACCACCGGTGACCAGCATGACGTCCGCCCTCCGCTCCTCACTCAGCAGTGACCAGCTCAGCACTGCACTGTTTCTCTTCCCTCCAAAGCTCCACTTCCTGAGACAGCCACAAATACCCTCAAATTGCTGCGTAAAATGCAGCTCATTCAGGGGAAAGTAAGCTGTTTGTGTGAGGAGGTACATTCGGGTTTAGGGATTCAGGGATTCAATAGGAATTTCCCATGCATGGAAGAAGAAGCCTGTCTGGTCACCAAAGTGATTCAGGTCATGATGTGTGATGCTACTCCGCTATAGACGCTACAGATGTGTGTTGTGTTGCTTTTGTCACAGTCTACCTGCCTACACTCTGCACATTGTCTTCCTGGGCTGTTCAATAAGTCAGGGCAACAGTGTTTTTCCAGGGATTGACATTTTCAAGGCCGTTACCTTAGAGGTAGGTGGCTTTCGGAAATCACTACAACTTTGCAACAGTAGATTACCTCTTAAGAGTTTGAAAGTGCAGTAGCTACAACATGACAACAATACAAACACATTCCCGAAAAGATGTACTGCTCCTCTCGTTGCATTTAACACAAATATGTTTGCTGCTGCAACAAACAAACAGAAAGCGGTCTGACATTCTGAGGAGCCTTCATGCATTTATGGAATCGGTGTGATTGTATCTACACACCCATATCCTTTAATTAGGCTTCCCTATCCTTCAGACAGGTATCTGATAAGCATTCTCCACCACACACCTTCATGAACTAACTAACAGCAGGCCTGACAGATGGCTAGCTGCCTGTCTGCAGGACCATGCTCTAAGGGGGAGAGAGAGGCAACACTCCCTCCCAAGACCAATTGCTGCTACATGTCTCCACAGTTGTTCATGTCTCTGCATCAACCATCTATCCAACCAATCAACACCCTTACATTCCTCAGGAGATTATATAGGAACATGCCTCATACCATTCCCCTATGATTAACTATGTCACAAGTCATTATTACATTTATTCTTCAAGAATTGTCCAGGGTGGGGGACAATACATTACTAGAGAAACGCATAGGGAATTCAGTTTCACACCAAAACTATTTTGCATTTTTGTTCCGTTGATTTGTGGACTGGTTTAAAGTACAAAGTCTAGAGCTTAAATGTGCTAATGTTTTCAAGGAGGATAATATTATATTATTAGTGTAATAGCCTTGACCTCTTTCCGCTTTTAGTCACCATGATTAGGAGATCGTTGCCCCATTTTCTGGACCTGGCCATTACTCAAGTTAATTGATGTCATGGCTCACACAATATTGGAATTGATGTTCAGGCCAGCAACTTCATAACAAATGAATTACCTAAATTTGCAACAAGGGGGTGAAACGCATCCATATGGCTGTGAAACTGTTAAGGGACTTGAAAGGTCTGGATGGGGTAGTGGGTACTCTTTATTATCTCCCCAAATTTGAGATGACCATAGACATGTTATTTGTTTTGAAGCTGCTGAAGCTTATCTCCCCCATGTACAATTAATATAATTGATGAGTCCAGGACCCAGTCAGCTATTATCAGGCATCTTGTCTTAGAAACTCTTTCTTTGTGGGGATGATTTTTAAGAATTTCGAGAATGCAAAAAAACAAATGATATATATAATAATGAGGTCACAAAGATATATAATTACCCAATGAATAACTAGTAGCTTATAGAGAGGAGGTCATCTCTCCTCTAAGCACATAGACAGAGAATGGTCCAAGAGGTGTGACAGAACCCTGCCTCCAGGTCTTCGGGGAGGACTGGTCTGACTTAAAGAGAGGTGGAGAGAATCACTACCGGAGGACTTAGAAGACAACACACAAAAGTTAATACCACAACTTCCTGGGGTTCTTTGAAAGGAGAGGAGGGTGAAGGGCCTATTACCCAGCACCCTGTCACCCCCCTGACTGGGCCTTAACAACTGGTTAGCAGGCTGGATAAAGCTGGGGGCTAGAGGGGGAGACATGCCAGTGTTCTCTAAGATACACTCCAAGACAGTCCGTCTGGTCGGTCACATTAAGGGACTCCTGTGACTCAATAGTCAATACTATGGCTGTAATATTGATAAATCATTGATGCCATGTTACATTTTGTCACAACTGTATGCAAAAACTATACACTATATATACAAAAGTATGTGGACACCCCTTCAAAATAGTGTTTTCTGCTATTTCTGTCACACCCTGATCTTTCACCTGTCTTTGTGATTGTCTCCACCCCCCTCCAGGTGTCATCCATCTTCCCCATTATCCACTGTGTATTTATACCTGTGTTCTTAGTTTGTCTGTTGCCAGTTCGTCTTGTTTGACAAGTCAACCAGCCTGTTTGTGTCTCAGACCCTGCTTTTCCCAGTCTCTCTTTTTCTCACCCTCCTGGTTTTGACCCTTGCCTGTCGTGACTCTGAGCCCGCCTGCCTGACCACTCTGCTTGTCCCTGAGCCTGCCTGCCGAACTGTACCTTTGCCCCACCTCTGGATTATTGACCTCTGCCGACCCTGACCCTGAGCCTGCCTGCTGTCTGGTACAGTTGCCCAACCTCTGGTTTACTGACCCTTGCCTGCCCTGACCCTGAGCCTGCCTGGTACTGTTGCCCAACCTCTGGTTTACCCTGAGCCTGCCTGCTGTCTGGTACTGTTGCCCAACCTCTGGTTTACTGACCCCTGCCTGCCCTGACCCTGAGCCTGCCTGCTGTCTGGTACTGTTGCCCAACCTCTGGTTTACTGACCCCTGCCTGCCCTGACCCTGAGCCTGCCTGCTGTCTGGTACTGTTGCCCAACCTCTGGTTTACTGACCCCTGCCTGCCCTGACCCTGAGCCTGCCTGCTGTCTGGTACTGTTGCCCAACCTCTGGTTTACTGACCCCTGCCTGCCCTGACCCTGAGCCTGCCTGCTGTCTGGTACTGTTGCCCAACCTCTGGATTACTGACCCCTGCCTGCCCTGACCCTGAGCCTGCCTGCTGTCTGGTACTGTTGCCCAACCTCTGGTTTACTGACCCCTGCCTGCCTTGACCTGTCTATTTCCTGCCCCTGTTGGATTATTAAACCATTATTAAATTGACGTTGTCTGCATCTGGGTCTTACCTTCATACCTGATCATTCCAGCCACACCCATAGACAAACTAGTCAGTTCGTCAAATTTCTGAGCTGGAAACATCTAGGAGCAACAATGGCTCAGCCGCGAAGTGGTAGGCCACACAAGCTCACAGAACAGGGCCGCCAAGTAGCTTGTAAAAATGATCTGTTCTGGGGTTGCAACATTCACTACTGAGTTCCAAACTGCTTCTGGAAGCAACGTCAGCACAATAACTTTTTCATTGGGAGCTTCACAAGCCTAAGATCACCATGCACATTGCTAAGCGTCGGCTGGGGTGGTTTAAGGCTCGGCACAATTTTACTCAGCTGCTCTGGGAGACCGACGGATGAATCTGGTTTTGGCAGATGGCAGGAGAATTCTATCTACCCCAATGCATAGTGCCAACTGTAAAGTTTGGTGGACGAGGAATAATGGTCTGGGGCTGTATTTCATGGTTTGGGATAGTTCCAGTGAAGGAAAATAACGCTACAGCATACAATGACATTCTAGATGATTCTGTGCTTCCAACTTTGTGACAACAGTTCGGGGAAGGCTCTTTCCTTTTTCCACATGACAATTCCTCTGTGCACAAAGTGAGGTCCATACACAAATGGTTTGTCGAGATCGGTGTGGAAGAACTTGACTGTCCTGCACAGAGCCCTGACCACAACTCCATCGAACACCTTTGGGATGAATTGGAATACCGGTTGCCAGCCAGGCCTAATCACCCAACATCAGTGCCCGACCTCACTAATGCTCTTGTGGCTGAAGGGAATCAAATCCCCACAGCAATGCTCCAACATCTAGTAGAAAAGCTTCCCAAAAGAGTGGAGGCTGTTATAGCAACAAAGGGGGGACAAACTCAATATTGATGCTTATGATTTTGGAATGAGATGTTCGACGAGCACTTTTGATCATGTAGCGTATGTGTTAGTGAAATACTTTTTTCCGTATGTGAAAAAAAAAAAATCCGTAAAAAATCATGACCTGACCTCTTGGGAGGAGTTTTCCTAACTCGT